>NC_077232.1:91010350-91372850 GCF_027887165.1 Monodelphis domestica | reverse complement strand
AAGGTAAAGTAGACTGTGTTGCCTCTGTTTTTCTCTGCTCTGACCCCAAACACAGTGCTTTGTCCATACCAAATGCTTAAAAACAGACAGTTGCAAAGACAGTTAAAAACATTTTTGTACAAATATATATATATATATATATGTGCTTTTTGTGATGGCAAAAAAAAATGGAAAACAAGGAGGTATACCTCGATTGGGGAATGGCTGAACAAACTGATATCTGATAGTGACGGAATACTATTGTGCTCTAAGGAATGATAGACTGCTTGATTTCTATATGAACTGGAAAAACCTCCATGAACTGATGCGGAGTGAAATGAGCAGAACCAAGAGAACATTGTATACAGAAACTGAAACATTGTGGTATAATTAAATGTAATCTTTGCTACTAATAGCAATGCAAAGATCAAGAACAATCCCATGGAAAGGGAGAAAGGACGCTATCCACATCTAGAGAAAGAACTGTGGGAGTAGAAATGCAGAAGGAAAACATATGACTTATCACCTGGTTATATGGGTAGATGATTTGGGGTTGGGGTTTTAAAAGATTATTCTTACAAAAATGAATAATATGGAAATAGGATTTGAGAAATAAGGTGTGTATAAACCAGTGGAATTGCTTGTCAGCTCTGAGAGGGGGGAGGGAAGAGAAGAGGGAGAGAACATGAGTCATGGAACCATGGAAAAGTATTCTAAAAAAATAAATTTAATAAATTTTTAAGAAACAGACAGCTGATGGCATAGTCAATAGAGTACAAGGCCAAGGGTTAAGAAGACCCAAGTTTTAATATGGCCTCAGACACTTAATTGCTGTGGAAGTCACTGGTTAAACCACTTAACCTCTCTTTGCCTCAGTTTCCTCTTCTATAAAATGGGAATCATAGCACTTACCTCTCCTGAGTTGTTGTGAGGATTAAATAAATAAGCTCATATTTTTAAAATGCTTAGCACATGGTAAGTGCTAAATAATTGTTTATTTCCTTCCTTCCTAAATTATTGTTGGTTCGGTTGAAATGAATTAAATTGACTTGAAAAAATGCCAACTTACAGGCAAAGAACTAACTTTATTACAACATAGAAATAGTCAATTTTAAAGGCTATAAAAATCCAAAATGTTTATAAGAAAAAATGTGCACAAATTCTATCAGTAATAATTCCTGTATTATCAGGATCTATGTGTGTACAAATTACACTTTAGAAAATTACAAATAACATTTCATCTGTTCAAAAATTAAATATAAAGCTTTCCAAGCTAGTAATATATTCTCCAATTATAAGATATATGTGCTATACAATGAAAATATTTCTAAAGGAAATTGAACCAGGAAAAAATTTAATGTGATTTCATCATTCTTTTAAAAATCCAAATCTTGTGGATTTTAGTCATCAAAAATTTGAATACTAATGAGGATAGAAAAGTTTCTCTAAAAATACAGCAAATACAATAAATGAATATAAAATTCAGAAAGCCAATAACAATCTATTTACTGTCCCTTTGTTTGCTAACATAATATTTGCAGAACCTGTTGGTTCTCGACAAGAGAATGAATTTTCGGATTTGTTTGTTCTTCCATCCATTCCCGGGACCAAGGAGTCTACGTCTTACAATAGACCTCAAATAGAGAGGCAGCTGAATGCATCCGGTAGAAAATAGAAAAGGGCATTGCAAGGTTAACCACGATTATCCAAGGTTCAAATCCAAAAACAATTTCTTCCAATCCATTGTCATACTCAGGACGACATCCAAAGGCGGGTGGGATCCAAAGCTGTATGAGAAGGGAAAAGAGCCATATCATTCATGATCTGATCTCGCCTTTGCAGCTGGTCTCCTGCAAAGCCTTTGCTTGGGTGCCACACAAAGGCCAGGCAGAAACAGCCTCACCTCTTCAAAGCTGACCTTGGCTCTCTGTGACCCTCATAAGGTTCAACAGACCGAGGTCAAGGGACTTGCCCTGAATCCCAGAATTGGAGAGCTGAAAGAGAAACTGCAAAAATGATCCATTTCAAGACATAGCTGGACAGGCACCCCCTGCAAAATTAGGCAATTTGAAGCATTATCTACTGTGAGAATCAAATAAAACAATATGAGGAAGATAAATCAAATACTTATCATTTCTTTCTCATTAAACGCTTTTTTATAAAGCAGTCAAGCTCAGCTGTGATGCTACTCTTGATCAACTCAATGCCTTGGGAACCCATGTCCCCTCTGTCTTTTCTCACCATCTCTGACTTAATTTCTACTGAAGTCGTCACTAGAGCTTGCTTCAAAGCCTGCCGAGAAGTGTAGGCAATACTCTCCAACAGGCTATCATTGAATTCCTGAGTCACTGATGCTATATGTGCTACCACAATCATTTGGGAGCATTGGGAGCCTTTCTTTTTTGTCCTTGGCTTCCTTGGGGTCTCTATCTAGCAGAGAAATCTCTAAATCAGAGGGTGTGGACATTTTAGTCACTTTCTTGTCATAATTCCAAATTGTTTTCCAGATAAGTTAAATCAATTTCAAGGTCCATCAAGAATATATTAGTGGGGAGGGGGGCAGCTGGGTAGCTCAGTTGTTTTGAGAGCCAAGCCTAGAGATGGGAGGTCCTAGGTTCAAATCTGGCCTCAAACACTTCCCAGCTATGGGATCCTGGGCAAGTCACTTACCCCCCATTGCCTAGTCCTTACCACTCTTCTGCTTTGGAACCAATACACAGTATTTATTCCAAGATGGAAGGTAAGGGTTAAAAAAAAATAATATATTAGTATGGGGACTGCTAAGTGGCTCAGTGGATCTAGAGACAGGAGGCTCTACATATAAATTTAGCCCTAGACATTTCCTGTGTGATCCTAGGCAAGTCATTTACCTCTCATTGCCTAGCCCTTATTACCATTCTTCTGCCTTGGAACCAATACTTAGTATTGATTCTAAGATGGAAGATAAGGGATGGGAAAAGTATATTAGTATTATTTTTTTAGTTTTTAAAAAATACTTTAAGATATTTTTAAAAATAAAAATAATTTTAAAATAAAAATAATTTTTTAAAAATATCTCTCTCCCCTCCCCAAATTAAACAATAATATAGAAACAAAACCCTCATAATAAATATGAATGGTCCAGCAAAACAAATTCCCACATTGGCCATGTCCAAAAATGTATGCCTTATCCTGCATTTTAAACCAATCACCTCTCTGGAAAAAAGTGGGTAGCATGCTTTGCCTTCAGGCTTCTGGCATCATGGTCTTTGAATTGCATTGATTAGAGTTTTAAAGTTGTTTTTCTTTAGAATGTTATTATTGTATTAAAAATATTGTATTATTGTATTAAAAAAATTGTCCTCCTAGTTCTGTTTACTTCCAGTGAATTCTCTAACTGTCTTCTTGTCATTTCTTATGGCATAAAATTCAATTTCATCGATATATCATAATTTGTTTAGTCATTCTCCAAAAGATTATCACTCCCTTAGATTCCAGATTTGGGCTATTACAGATAATGTTGCTATAAATATTTTTGTATATTTTGTATTTGTATATGTATATACATATACATATGTATACAAAAATATTACATAAATTAATTGTAGTTGAATTTAAAAGAATGGAATAATAGGAGATATTTATTTGTTCACTACAGTATAGCATGGTATGGGAAAGAGCATTGAATTTTGAATTAAGGAATCTGGATTCAAATTCTGACTTTGCTATTTACTAGCAGTTATAAATTAGGCAAGTTTTCCTTTTTGGATCTCGTGTTCTTCATCTTTAAAGTCAGGATTTTGAACTAGATGACCTCTAATTATAACTCTGTTATATTAAAGATCTCCCAAGGATCTTTTCGATTATTCAATTTCTACCTTCTTTCTGCACTGTTCTATTAATATAAAATATAATTATTAATATAAAAATAATTCTTTCTTTGAGCTTTCAATCTAACTAACAAGGCAAAACTCAGAGAAAAAAAGAGTATTAAAAGAAGATTATTTAAAAAAAAACATGTCAAGATAGCAACACATTGATGAGCTGATCATTAGAGATCAGCCAGGAATTCAAGATGGAACCAATTTGATAACTCATGGTGAGAAAAAGAAAATTTGGACAGGCTCATATCAGAAAAAGGGGATGATCAGCCATTATGTCTTAGCTCTTCCCTAACCTAATTGCCACATCATAAAGAAATGGCTAACAAGTGAGGGAATGGCCTGCTAAGGTCTAGATAGTAGGTAATACAAAAGCTGCCCAATGGGTGCTACCTCTTCCCACATGGATTGGCAAGCAGGACTGAGAACAATGTCTGAAACCAGATTTGAACCCTTGACCTCAGACTTCCAGGCCTGACTTTCTGTCTACTGTGCCACCTAACTACCCCTCAGCATAACTTCCAATATTTCATTGACCCACTTTGATCTCTTCCTCTTAATAATAAGAATAAGAATATTATGAACATTACATATTCTATAATACTTTATGTAAGAATATAAGACATATTCTTATATACAATATATAATTATAAATTATATTATTTTATCCTATGAATATACTGATTATTATTAAATTAAATCTTAATTATAATTAATATAACATACTGATATAATGTAATGAAAATACAAGAATATTATATAATGCTTTAAGGTTTGCAAAGTGCTTACATAAATTATCTTTTTTGGTCCTCACAACAATCATGTGAAATAGGTGCAATTATTATCTCCATTAACAGATTGGAAAACTAAGGTTGAGAATACTCAAGTGACTCACCTAGTATGACACAGCTAGCTATTTTCTGAGTCAAAATTTGAACTCAGATCTTCCTGACTCAATCTAGCATTCTATCCACTTAGCTGCCTTTTGTGACCTTCTATAGCACTAACTCCCCCTACCATAGTCAGTCTTTATCATAGTCAACCTGATGTTCTCAATTGTGATTTTCCATGTCTATTTCTTAGCACCTCAATTAGATTCCTCGATGGTAGAGTCCTACGTCTTTCTTCTCTTTTATCTCCTCACTGTTGGACTCTGCCACAGCAGATGTTCTATAGCTATTGTTCGTTTGGCCAAGTGGTTTAGAGAATTCAATTGGATGAACACTTATTGAGGGCCTTTCCCATGTCTAGCTCAATTGTCAACCTGCTTCACAGGAGAACAAAGGGAGCCAGGTGCTGAGGGCTCAAGAACAGACGCCCAGAGATAATCAGGAGAGGATGAAATAGGATATGAGTTTAAATTAAAGAGAAGATTCAGATTAGAAAGAAAACTGATTTCTTGAACAGATGAAAGAATGGGGCAAACTGGAAAATATAGACTTAGAATCACAGAATCATAAAATCTCAGTGTTGGAAGAGATTGCAGAGGTCCTCTAACCCAACTTCTAGGTCAAGCATCAATCTCCCTGACAATAATCCCAGTGAGTCCAGACTCTGCTTCTCAAGGGATGCCAAACTCTCCCTCAAAGGCCAGTCATTTCTTTCTTGTACCACTCAAGTGATGAACTAGTTTCAGAATGGGTACAATCACAGGATCATAGATTTAGTGAAGGAAGGTACAATAGTGGCCACCCAACCCAACTCCCTCATTTTGTAGATGAGTAAACTAAGCTCCAAAGGAACCAAAAGGGTGGTCTAGTCCAATTCTTGTCTGAACAGGGTTGATGCCTGCTCCAACTCACCCAGTACCAGGGTGGAGATAATACTGGTCTTATGGGACACAAAAGTATTATCAGAATTAAGTGACAAATTAGACACACATACACCCCAAAAACAACAACAAAAGATATATCCAGGTGGAATCTGTATCTCCTCTAGGCAACTGGGATTACCTAGTTTAGAAATAGCATTTTTATGCTCATTGTAAAAATGTGGTCTTCACTAAGTGCTATGGCACCCAAGAAGTCTGCCCAGAGTATAAATTATTGCTACATCACACAGTAACTCATACTAAACCTGAATTCAACTCAAATCATTTAATAAACCCTATTGAATATTAGTGATAAGTCAAATCAAGATAAGACTTTATATCTGATGATGCTATATTTCATTCCAGCTTTAATCCATTGTTCCAATCATTTTATCTCTTCTTATATCTTGAGTCTGCCACCTAATATAAACTGGCAAACCCTTTGCAACTCATGTCATTCACATATTTAATTGATAGACATGCCATCAAATCCTTCATCCAAATCACTGATAAAATATTGAACAGAAATGAACCAAATCCGGTGCCCAATATTTCCCCACTAGAGACTTTTCAAGCTGACATTATTCTATTAATTAAGATTCTTTGGATCCAGTCCATTAACCAATTCCAAACACATCTAACTTGACTATTATTCCCTTGGTACCCACCTCCCCATCTTGTCCACAAGATGGAGACTTTGTCAAACATTTTCCTGAAATCTAGCCATTCTACATCTAAGGCATTCATTTGAACTATCAATTTTGCAACTCCATCCAAAAAATGAAATCATTAAAATAGACATTGATGCAGTGTTACAAATTTATATACATTATCTCATTCATTACATATGTTATTATTATCATCTATCACAACAGCATAAAGTAGGTATTACAGAAATTATTATTTTATTTTAAATATGAGAAAACTGAGTTGCCTATGATTCACTAAAGGTCAAGAGCCTGAATTCAAATCCAGATGTCTCTGGACTCCAAGTTGAATATCTTTTCCACTATGACACACTGATATAACTTTAACTTCCTATTTCTGGTGTTCACAGCTTTATATCCTAAATTTCACAAAATTTAATATGTTCTGCAATTTCACTCAAATTCAAATTCAGCCTCAGATTCTTATTAGCTGTGTAACCTCATATAAGTCACTTCATCTCTCTATGCCTCAGTTTCCTCATATATAAAATAGGATAATAATAGCACCCACATCCATGTTATCTTGAGAATAAAGGGGGATGTTTGCAAACAGCTCTTAAATAGCTATATAAATATTAGCTATTATTATTATTAATCAAAATCAAGCTCTTTGCTCTATAATTTTAAATATTTGCCTTCTTTTTTAAATCAGAGAAAAATTTCTCTGTCTCCTACACTGGGACATCTTTCCTCTTCTCCAAAATATTCCAAAGATATTAAACCCACTCAGTCTTTCCATGTAGTTCATTTAGGCTTGGTGACTAGAAGGCAGTTCTTCATTTTCCCCACTTATTTAGAAGTTGGAATTCCTCATTAATCATGTTAGATCTATCCTTCTAGGATGAGTGCCATTCTGGAGACAGTAGAAAGCACAGCAGGAAAAACACTAACACTGAAGTCAGAGAATGTGGATTCAGATCCTGTTCCTGATGCTTAATGAATTACAAGCCTTCAAGACCTCTGTTTCCTAACTTACAAACTATCAAGATTGGGGTGAATGGCCTCTGTGATGGGTTCCAGGTCTTGATCTGATCTTGTTATAATTAGAAAACAGCAGAAAAATGGAAGTTGAGCAATCCCCTCCTCTCTTTGCGGTGTGTTATATTCTCATCTGTTAGAAAGGTCCTATTTCACTGCTGATTTTCCTCTTGCTTGCAACCTTACTAAAATAGCCTCTTCTTTGTTGTTTTTAACACTTAACAGAAGCCTTAGGTCACAGGGTACTTTCAACTTTCTGCCCTTACTTGCATCTCCCATAAGAAAAACTGAAAAAGAAAATCTACATGTTTGGCAGACTCTTTTAGTTTTAGTCACTGCTGCCAAGTGTATGGAAAAATTAGTTTGGGGTGCAAATCTGAAGGGACCAGAACTTCCACCAAATCCACATCATCAATCCCTTTCTGCTCTAGTCCTCCAGATTTCATTCAGTAGCCCAAAGCACAAAGCCTGTATTTTAAAAATAGGAATCTCTTTTAAAATCTGAGTGTGTCAATGAACTCCCTCTGGCCAGCTACTCTGTAAAGTCCTTGGCAGGAGAGATGATATTGTTCTTTGAATTTGCATCCCCAACAGGTACTACAATTCCTGACACTCATGGGTACTTAATGACAATTTGTTGAGCTAAGAGTAGCCACCCAGGACTATAATCCCTATTACTAGGAAGGCTGAGGCTGGTGGATGATTGAACTCAAAAGTTCTGAGCTTCACTAAGGCCCTGCACGAATACGAATACAGTGAGACTAAGGAGGGACGAAATGGCCTAAATCAGAAATGGAGCAGGTAAGAGCTTTCCTCCCACAAGAATCTGATCTCTGAGGGGTGGCTGTACTTCTAGCCCTGGGAGATAGGGAGACCCAGTCTTTAAAAAATAATCAAAGAAATGAATAGGGAAGGGCAGCTAATGGCACAGTGGGTAGAGAGCCTGGTCTGGAGTAAGGAGGACCTAGGTTCAAATAGAGCCTCAGACACTTCCTAGTTTTGTGATGCTAAGAGAGTCACTTCATCCTCCCTCATTGCCCAGTCCTTCCCCTTCTAGAGTTATTATTAGGACAGAAAGGAAGGAAGGAAGGAAGGAAGGAAGGAAGGAAGGAAGGAAGGAAGGAAGGAAGGAAGGAAGGAAGGAAGGAAGGAAGGAAGGAAGGAAGGAAGGAAGGAAGGAAGGAAGGAAGGAAGGAAGGAAGGAAGGAAGGAAGGAAGGAAGGAAGGAAGGAAGGAAGGAAGGAAGGAAGGAAGGAAGGAAGGAAGGAAATTTTCCCATCTGTCCCTGCTGGGGTTTGCCACTGTACCAAAAGCAGTATCAAAATGGGCTCAGTGGCCCTGGTTTGTAATCCTCTTTTCCTGTTCTAACTCTCCTAATCTCTCAGATAACTGAATAATCAGCAATGAACAGTTCCCTCATAATCTCTTATTTATTTCCCTTCCCCACTCACTGTCCAGTTAAAGCAATGGCCCAAATCAGCAGGTGTCTTGGGGGGGGGGGGACATCCAAGCTCACATACATTCTAGAGTTGTTCCCCATGTTCTGCTGACTTTTATAACTACCTCGGATGAGAGAAGCCTCACTTTCCTCTGCCCACAACTTCAACAGCAAACTCAGAGAGCTTCTACATAGAAATGTCCAGAGTTCCTTTTACCTTCAGGAGCAACAGAAATTTCTCTCTGGATTTCAGGGCCCTTCATGACATTTTCCTTCCTGTATTTCCAATCTTCTCACACTTCCTCCTCTCAGAATACTCTACATTGCAGTGGCAATGGTCTTCCTGCTGTTCCTCACACTTCCTCTCCCTACTCTTCAACATTTCCTCCCTCCTCATCCCCATCTCCATCTGGTTTCCTTCAAATCTCAACTCAAACCCTCCTGTCTGCCATCTCTAATCCTGTCTGTCTGGACTTGTCTCCAGTTTATCCTGTAAATGTCTTGTTTATTCTTCTTAGCTGTTTGCCTTTGGCCTCCCCTATTAGACTATGAGCTCTTGACCAGCAGGCATTAGGTTTAATTTGCTTTTCTTTGTATTACAGGCCACAGCACAGTTACTAGCATGTACATCTCTTGTTTCCTTTCAGTCCTGTCCAGCTCTCTGAGAATCCCTTTGGGACTTTTCTTGACCAAGATACTGAAATGTTTTGTCATTTCCTTCTCCAGCTCATTTTTGCACATGAGAAAACTGAGGCAAACAGGGTTCAGTGATTTGCCCAGGGTCACGCAGCTAGTAAGGGTCTGAGGCCAGATTTGAATTTATGAAGATGAATTTTCCTGAATCCAAGCCCAATGCTCTAGCCACTACACCACCTGGTTTCCCCTGACATTGTAGGCATTAAATAAATATTTGCTGGCATGACATGACATGATTGGCTCTTGCTGCCCACAACCACTGAATGGAGAAGGAAGTGCTAGAAGGAAATGTCTCCAAACTTAGGTATAGTAATATTTCATTGTTTTAGGATACAACTGAGAACCAAGTTTGTTTGTTATTTTATTTAATTGATTAATTTAGAGCATTTTCTAGGATTACAAAAATCATGTTCTTTCCCTCCCCTCCCCCTAACCCCCTCCCATAGCCAATGTGCAATTCCACTGAGTTTTACATGTGTCCTTGATCAAGACCTATTTTCATATTATTGATATTTGCACTAGGGTGATCATTTAGAGTCTACATCCCCAGTCATATCCCCATCAACCCATGTGATCAAATGTAAAGTGTGTATATATATATATATATATATATATATATATATATATATATATATAGTGTAACAAGGAAGAAGAAGGGGGTAGAATTTACTATTCTTCCCAGCTGGGGTACAAATATAGAGGAAGGGGGTAGAAGAAAACATCAGATGAACTTCACTCTTATCTAAATCTGACAAAGAAGAATTAAACAAATACATACATTTGCACACATATTCCTCTCCTGGTTCTTCTTCTGACTCTTGGGACTTCACCAAAATGCCTCAGCTGCCTTCTTGCCCTAGAAGATTCCTCTATCCTTGCTGCTTTCTTTCCCACTAATATGTTCCTTATGAAACCACAATTTGAGGAATGGTCCTGGCCAGTCATCCTTCATTCCTCTCCCAACTCCTCTTCTAACTCTTCAGATTTTGGAATTTCACTGACATTTCCCCACAAGGGTACCTTTTCTTTCTGTCCCCCTACTTTGCAGCTCCCTTTTCTGTATTGCTTTCCCAAATTAGAATAAAGATCTTTGAGAACAGGAACTTTTCTTTCTTCCTTGTATCTCCATCAGTTAAGCACAATACTTGTAAGAACTTAATAAATACTACTGACTTGACAAAGACAAATAACTAGATATAGAAAAAACATCTAACCCAATAGGATGACAAATAAGAAATAAGGAATCAACAGCATTAAGAAGAATATGGGAGTGGGCTTGGAAGGAGGAATGCAAAACAGGCTTCCTGATCCTGAAGAAGGGATTAAAAGGTGTATAAATGGAGATTTTTTGAACCTTTGGACTCCATCCCCCAGAAGTCCCTTAGCATTTCCCAAAATTGCCTTTAATCTCTCCTGGGTCTCCATGTTTGCATGATCACATTATTGTTTTATAAGTTCTGTAGCTCCTCCCTCTTTCTCTCTTCTCTTGTGACCCCAGCTGAGTTAGGTGTAAGTTTTATTTTAGTTATTATTAATAAATCTTATAATACTTGAGCTATTGTATATTAATTTTAAAGCCCACAAAGGAAAAAGAAATGAAAAGAACTGGAAACTAAGGAGTATCTATCTAATAGGGGATAGCTAAAATTTTTGTTTTATATCAATTTAATGCAACATTATTGTGCTGTAAGAAATTATGAAAGACACAATTATAGAGAATCCTTGAAAGGGTGAACTGATGGAAGATCTTTGAGGACAGGTATTTTTCTTTCTTCCCTGTATTCCCATCTGTTAAGCACCATACCTGGCATATACTAAGAACTTAATAAATACTATTGAAGTGAGCAGAACCAGAAGGATAATTGGTCAGTCTATACAATGGCAACAACATTGTAAGGAAAAACCCAACTTTGAAAATCTTAAAAACCCTAAACAAAGCAATGACCAGCAATATCTCCAGAAGAGCCCTAATGAAGCATGCCACCCGACTCAAGATGGAGAATTGATGGGCTCAAAATGTGAAGGGAGGAACACAGTTTGGGCTAAGGCTTCTCCTAGATTTGTTTTGCTTGATTGAAATTGTATATTGATGCTAGTAAATTATATGACCTTAGGCAAGTCCCTTCGCCACACCAGAGCTCAGTTTCCCTGCCTGAGGACCTTTGGGTCTTGCCATCAGCCCTGTTGATGAACCTTGAGGTCTTTGGGGCTTATCCCTCCATGGCGAAGCTGAACTCTTTTATATGTGTTGCTTTGTATATATTTGTTTGTGATCTCCCCCATTCAATTATAAGCTCCTTGAGGTCAGGGACTGTCCTTTGACTCTTTATAACCCAAGCTCTTTTTTTAGCACAGTGCCTGGCACAAAGTAGTCATTTAATAAATGTTTATTGATTGAGTGAGTGTGAGCTCCCAGAGACGTGGGTATCCAGCAGGTACTACTTCACTTTTTCTATTTTCCAACCCCAGCCTTAGCACAATGCACAGGATAGTTAATAAAAAAATTTTTTTTATTCACTCATTAATCTGTAAAACAAAGGAAATTATATTAGTTCTTTCAACTTCACAAAGATTCTCATGAGAACTCAATGGAATAATAGAAATGAATGTATGCTTTAAAATAGACAATGTGAGCCATTCTGATGGTCTAATCGTTGGCTTGGCCTCAGGAACTCTTAAAAAGAATCTTCTAAGTGTGACCAGTGTTTCTACGTGCATCAGAAAAAGGATGAAATGTCAGATGTTAGAAGTCATGAAGCATGATTGCTGCTGGAATTGAAATGATCATATAGCAAGGCCATTTTGCTCTTATCATTAAAAGAATTTGTCCCTACCAGAAGTCCATTTGTGGAGTCAATGAGGATGACCGCTCCAGATAGGCAACCAATACTTCAGTATCTATGACTTTATACTATCTGTGGTAGGTTAGAAGAAGTGATCTTAGAGACCATCTTGACCAATTCCAGCATTTTATGGAAAGGAAACTGAGGTCCAAGGTCACATTGCTCCTGTAGCTAATAACAGAAGCATGATCAAAAAAACCAGGTCTCCTGGTACCTGGTCCAATGGACTTTCCAATCCACCTTGCTGATACGCTATAGTTTTATGTCATGAGATTCTTTTCTTCTTTTTTTTCTAATATTAACCTATAGAAAACTAAATAAGGGATAATTTTTACTTTGTGAAAAAAATAGTTCACTTTTTACTTTGGTCTAGATTGCTTTCCCTGGTGATTTCACTACCAATAAGGAAATTCCCTCTATCAATGACTGTTCTATGATAGGCAGTCTTAGAAGTGGCCTGGAGCATTGGTACTATTACCTAATGCCCATATTATTCACAAGAGAGAGACTGAGCCAAGTAGTTAGCTGAATTCTAAGCATACTTTAGCTACAGGCAAAGTGACTTATCAGGGTGATCCAAGTATGTGTCAGAAGGGAGGAGATGGCTCAATAGAAAGAGATCCAAGCCTAGGGTCAGGAGGTTCTGGATTCAAATATGGTGCTAGACACTTCCTAGCTGGGTCCCCCTGGCAAGTCACTCAACCCCAAAGGCCTAGCCTTTACCTCTCTTCTTCCTTGGAACCAATACTTAGTATTGACTCTAAAATGAAAGGTAAAGATTTAAATATTTATATAAATATAAATATATATATATATATATACATATATATATATAAAGGTGGGATGACTCAAAGTCAACACTGACTCTCTATCCACTATGCCTATCTTTTTAACTAAGCCTGCTTGGGCCCAGTAGGCAAAATTAAGATTAATGGGCAGAAATTTCAAGGAGGCAGATTTGAAGTCTTTATAAGGATGAAACTCCCAAGTGTCAGAACTGTCCAAAAATGGAATGGACTGCCTCATAAATCAACATGTGCTACCATTTAAGAAAAGGCTGTGAGAAACTACTAGAGATGTTAAACGTATTCCCACTCCAGATAGGGATTAGACTAGGTCCCCGCTGAACCTTCCAGCCACACGTGCTAGAGCCAGCCAGAGAAAGCTGATTGTTAAATTGTCAGTGTGAGCCTTTATAGCTCAAAAGTCAGCACTACCAATCAGACTTTATTTATTGTTTTCTTGATTGTCTAGGCTCAAGAAAGTCATAGAGAAAATATTAATAATGTAGGTTAAACCCAGTGGAATTGCTCATCAGCTCAGGGAGAGGGGAGGGAAGAAGGGAGGGAAAGAAGATGAATCATGGAATCATGGGAAAATATTATAAACTAATTAATTAAAAAATAAAATGTATTTTAATTTTTAAAAAATAATGCAGATTAAATTTAAAAATATAACCTTAGAGGGGGCAGCTAGGTGGCTCTGTGGATTGAGAGCCAGACCTAGAGATGGGAAATCCTAGGTTCAAATCTGGCCTCAGATACTTCCTACCTATGTGACCCTGAGCAAGTCACTTAACTCCCACTGACCAGCCCTTATCATTCTTCTGCCTTGGAACCAATACATAGTATTATTTCTAAGATGCAAGGTAAGGGTTTTTAATATGTATATATAATTTATATTTCATATATTGATTTAATATGTTTTATATGTATATTATATATGCATTATTATATATTATAAAAATATAATGTATTTATATATTTTTATAAATGCTGAGGATATTTGTTTTTCAGAGATGTGGTTCTTAAACATTTACCAAAATAAGCTTACTTCTAGAGCAAATATTCTTTTTTTTAAACTCTTACCTTCCATCTTAAAATCGATATTGTGTATTGGTTCCAAGGCAGAAGAGTGTTAAGGGTGTTAAGTGACTTGCTCAGACATAGCTAGGATGTGTCTGAGGCCAAATTTAAATCCAGGACCTGTCATCTCTAGGTCTGACTCTCTATCCACTGAGCCACCTCGCTGCCCTACCAAGATCTAAGATTTTATCATTCTCTGCCTCCATAAAATTCAAGCTTTCTTTGTCATGTCACTTGCTCATTAGACAAAACACTTAGTGTGTCTTACCGAAATGTTGCAGAGGAACAAAAAGGCTGCGATATTCCTCAGGATTTTTCTCTTGGTGTTAGCTGGCAAGGAACTTGGACTGCAGTCCATCCCTGGGTTATTTTCATGACTCGGTTCTTTGTCATCCGTCACATAGTCTTCTCTCAAGCAAATATTTCCATTGAGCATGAACGACAATTCTCTGCCATTGGAAGCAGCATCTCCTGCCATCCCACAACTCTTTTGACATGAAGGAGTGAGCAAAGTGGAGTTCCTATTGCATATGGCCACTACCCTAAGAGTCCTGATGTCCTCACTGTATTTCTCAGGCTTGCGGTGTATGGATTCAATGATGAAAAGGTTTTGAATATATTTCTCCAGAATCACCAGAATAGAATAAGGCAAGTTATACCATGTGTATGCAGGATGTTTCTCGGCACAAATAATGGCCAGGATGGAGCCCCAAGAAATAAGCCAGGACCCAGAGGCAGTTCCTATCAAGAGGTCTGAGTCGAGCTTCCGGGCAGGATTTTTGGACTCATCCAATGATGTCTCTTCCGTCCTATAAATCCAGACCCCTACAATGCCAGCTATGATCATCACCATCAATGAGACCGTAGCATAGACATAAAACATGATGAGTGCAGACTCACTCTTTGTCTTTGAACGCCCGATTTGGATCAAGTAGACTACAACAACAGCGATGGTGGTGACCAGCACTGTCAGACCAACAACTGTGCCCATCATCACACCATGGAACTTAAACTGGATTTTTGGATGTTGGTGACTTTCAACTTTGCGTCCAGTGTTTTTCCACAGGACATAGAACATTGTGGAGGCTAAGATGTGATACTCTATATTGAAAGGATAAAGATAGTATATTCCTTGTGAGATTTTGGAGCAGAGGACGACGGATGTACAATTACATTCAGGTGTGTGGTCATCTAAGGCTAAAAGACAAAGACAGGTTACATTGGGATGAAAAAAAATCACTTTGTTCAGTCAGAGAAGCAAAAGTGCAAACTTCTCAATATCAGTGATGGGTCAGAATCTACTTCGTCCAAAGTTTCATTCAATTCAGAGACAGTTATTAAGTTATTAAACACCTACTCTGTGCAATAAACAGAATCTTCATTTTCATCCAGGCAAGCAATGTTCAAATCCACTTTGAGGTAGCTTTATTAACATTAAAGGGTTAGCCTATCAACTGACATTTTTAAAATAAATTTTAATTTAAAATAAAATAAATTAAATAAAATAAAAATTTTAAAATAAACTGTACAAATAATTGCAAGCTGACATTATGAATTTGCTTTCAAATAAAAATTTTCATCCACCTATCTATTTTCTTTGCTCTGCAACAATTGCTGGAATGCGGTTCTTCGAGGCTTTCTTAAATTCTGGTTCTTCTTGAAGCATTTACCAAGTACAATTAGAAAGAAGAATAAAAAGAGGAATAGGACATACATTCTGCCCTCAAGGAGTTTATCATCTAATAAGAGAATAAGACATGGAAACAGAGAGCTATAATAACCAAAATGTGAAATAGAGGCTTAAGATATGGCTGTTAGTCCAAAGGAGGACAAAATCATTGCCAAAGAGGAGGAGAGGAGAGGAGAGGAGAGGAGAGGAGAGGAGAGGAGAGGAGAGGAGAGGAGAGGAGAGGAGAGGAGAGGAGAGGAGAGGAGAGGAGAGGAGAGGAGAGGAGAGGAGAGGAGAGGAGAGGAGAGGAGAGGAGAGGAGAGGAGAGGAGAGGAGAGGAGAGGAGAGGAGAGGAGAGGAGAGGAGAGGAGAGGAGAGGAGAGGAGAGGAGAGGAGAGGAGAGGAGAGGAGAGGAGAGGAGAGGAGAGGAGAGGAGAGGAGAGGAGAGGAGAGGAGAGGAGAGGAGAGGAGAGGAGAGGAGAGGAGAGGAGAGGAGAGGAGAGGAGAGGAGAGGAGAGGAGAGGAGAGGAGAGGAGAGGAGAGGAGAGGAGAGGAGAGGAGAGGAGAGGAGAGGAGAGGAGAGGAGAGGAGAGGAGAGGAGAGGAGAGGAGAGGAGAGGAGAGGAGAGGAGAGGAGAGGAGAGGAGAGGAGAGGAGAGGAGAGGAGAGGAGAGGAGAGGAGAGGAGAGGAGAGGAGAGGAGAGGAGAGGAGAGGAGAGGAGAGGAGAGGAGAGGAGAGGAGAGGAGAGGAGAGGAGAGGAGAGGAGAGGAGAGGAGAGGAGAGGAGAGGAGAGGAGAGGAGAGGAGAGGAGAGGAGAGGAGAGGAGAGGAGAGGAGAGGAGAGGAGAGGAGAGGAGAGGAGAGGAGAGGAGAGGAGAGGAGAGGAGAGGAGAGGAGAGGAGAGGAGAGGAGAGGAGAGGAGAGGAGAGGAGAGGAGAGGAGAGGAGAGGAGAGGAGAGGAGAGGAGAGGAGAGGAGAGGAGAGGAGAGGAGAGGAGAGGAGAGGAGAGGAGAGGAGAGGAGAGGAGAGGAGAGGAGAGGAGAGGAGAGGAGAGGAGAGGAGAGGAGAGGAGAGGAGAGGAGAGGAGAGGAGAGGAGAGGAGAGGAGAGGAGAGGAGAGGAGAGGAGAGGAGAGGAGAGGAGAGGAGAGGAGAGGAGAGGAGAGGAGAGGAGAGGAGAGGAGAGGAGAGGAGAGGAGAGGAGAGGAGAGGAGAGGAGAGGAGAGGAGAGGAGAGGAGAGGAGAGGAGAGGAGAGGAGAGGAGAGGAGAGGAGAGGAGAGGAGAGGAGAGGAGAGGAGAGGAGAGGAGAGGAGAGGAGAGGAGAGGAGAGGAGAGGAGAGGAGAGGAGAGGAGAGGAGAGGAGAGGAGAGGAGAGGAGAGGAGAGGAGAGGAGAGGAGAGGAGAGGAGAGGAGAGGAGAGGAGAGGAGAGGAGAGGAGAGGAGAGGAGAGGAGAGGAGAGGAGAGGAGAGGAGAGGAGAGGAGAGGAGAGGAGAGGAGAGGAGAGGAGAGGAGAGGAGAGGAGAGGAGAGGAGAGGAGAGGAGAGGAGAGGAGAGGAGAGGAGAGGAGAGGAGAGGAGAGGAGAGGAGAGGAGAGGAGAGGAGAGGAGAGGAGAGGAGAGGAGAGGAGAGGAGAGGAGAGGAGAGGAGAGGAGAGGAGAGGAGAGGAGAGGAGAGGAGAGGAGAGGAGAGGAGAGGAGAGGAGAGGAGAGGAGAGGAGAGGAGAGGAGAGGAGAGGAGAGGAGAGGAGAGGAGAGGAGAGGAGAGGAGAGGAGAGGAGAGGAGAGGAGAGGAGAGGAGAGGAGAGGAGAGGAGAGGAGAGGAGAGGAGAGGAGAGGAGAGGAGAGGAGAGGAGAGGAGAGGAGAGGAGAGGAGAGGAGAGGAGAGGAGAGGAGAGGAGAGGAGAGGAGAGGAGAGGAGAGGAGAGGAGAGGAGAGGAGAGGAGAGGAGAGGAGAGGAGAGGAGAGGAGAGGAGAGGAGAGGAGAGGAGAGGAGAGGAGAGGAGAGGAGAGGAGAGGAGAGGAGAGGAGAGGAGAGGAGAGGAGAGGAGAGGAGAGGAGAGGAGAGGAGAGGAGAGGAGAGGAGAGGAGAGGAGAGGAGAGGAGAGGAGAGGAGAGGAGAGGAGAGGAGAGGAGAGGAGAGGAGAGGAGAGGAGAGGAGAGGAGAGGAGAGGAGAGGAGAGGAGAGGAGAGGAGAGGAGAGGAGAGGAGAGGAGAGGAGAGGAGAGGAGAGGAGAGGAGAGGAGAGGAGAGGAGAGGAGAGGAGAGGAGAGGAGAGGAGAGGAGAGGAGAGGAGAGGAGAGGAGAGGAGAGGAGAGGAGAGGAGAGGAGAGGAGAGGAGAGGAGAGGAGAGGAGAGGAGAGGAGAGGAGAGGAGAGGAGAGGAGAGGAGAGGAGAGGAGAGGAGAGGAGAGGAGAGGAGAGGAGAGGAGAGGAGAGGAGAGGAGAGGAGAGGAGAGGAGAGGAGAGGAGAGGAGAGGAGAGGAGAGGAGAGGAGAGGAGAGGAGAGGAGAGGAGAGGAGAGGAGAGGAGAGGAGAGGAGAGGAGAGGAGAGGAGAGGAGAGGAGAGGAGAGGAGAGGAGAGGAGAGGAGAGGAGAGGAGAGGAGAGGAGAGGAGAGGAGAGGAGAGGAGAGGAGAGGAGAGGAGAGGAGAGGAGAGGAGAGGAGAGGAGAGGAGAGGAGAGGAGAGGAGAGGAGAGGAGAGGAGAGGAGAGGAGAGGAGAGGAGAGGAGAGGAGAGGAGAGGAGAGGAGAGGAGAGGAGAGGAGAGGAGAGGAGAGGAGAGGAGAGGAGAGGAGAGGAGAGGAGAGGAGAGGAGAGGAGAGGAGAGGAGAGGAGAGGAGAGGAGAGGAGAGGAGAGGAGAGGAGAGGAGAGGAGAGGAGAGGAGAGGAGAGGAGAGGAGAGGAGAGGAGAGGAGAGGAGAGGAGAGGAGAGGAGAGGAGAGGAGAGGAGAGGAGAGGAGAGGAGAGGAGAGGAGAGGAGAGGAGAGGAGAGGAGAGGAGAGGAGAGGAGAGGAGAGGAGAGGAGAGGAGAGGAGAGGAGAGGAGAGGAGAGGAGAGGAGAGGAGAGGAGAGGAGAGGAGAGGAGAGGAGAGGAGAGGAGAGGAGAGGAGAGGAGAGGAGAGGAGAGGAGAGGAGAGGAGAGGAGAGGAGAGGAGAGGAGAGGAGAGGAGAGGAGAGGAGAGGAGAGGAGAGGAGAGGAGAGGAGAGGAGAGGAGAGGAGAGGAGAGGAGAGGAGAGGAGAGGAGAGGAGAGGAGAGGAGAGGAGAGGAGAGGAGAGGAGAGGAGAGGAGAGGAGAGGAGAGGAGAGGAGAGGAGAGGAGAGGAGAGGAGAGGAGAGGAGAGGAGAGGAGAGGAGAGGAGAGGAGAGGAGAGGAGAGGAGAGGAGAGGAGAGGAGAGGAGAGGAGAGGAGAGGAGAGGAGAGGAGAGGAGAGGAGAGGAGAGGAGAGGAGAGGAGAGGAGAGGAGAGGAGAGGAGAGGAGAGGAGAGGAGAGGAGAGGAGAGGAGAGGAGAGGAGAGGAGAGGAGAGGAGAGGAGAGGAGAGGAGAGGAGAGGAGAGGAGAGGAGAGGAGAGGAGAGGAGAGGAGAGGAGAGGAGAGGAGAGGAGAGGAGAGGAGAGGAGAGGAGAGGAGAGGAGAGGAGAGGAGAGGAGAGGAGAGGAGAGGAGAGGAGAGGAGAGGAGAGGAGAGGAGAGGAGAGGAGAGGAGAGGAGAGGAGAGGAGAGGAGAGGAGAGGAGAGGAGAGGAGAGGAGAGGAGAGGAGAGGAGAGGAGAGGAGAGGAGAGGAGAGGAGAGGAGAGGAGAGGAGAGGAGAGGAGAGGAGAGGAGAGGAGAGGAGAGGAGAGGAGAGGAGAGGAGAGGAGAGGAGAGGAGAGGAGAGGAGAGGAGAGGAGAGGAGAGGAGAGGAGAGGAGAGGAGAGGAGAGAGATGTAGGGAAGGCTTCATGGAGGAAGATGATTGCAGGATGTCAGCAGGCAGAAATGTAGGAGAAAAGGGCATTCTAAGAATAAGAAACAGTGTCTACGGAAGGCAGAATTGTCACTAGTAGCTTTTCTGTCAGTTCAAAAAGCTGTTTATGATTTATATGAAGCCAGAGGTTCTTGCAGACATTTGTGAAAAGATCATTTCCAAAAAATTCAGAAGAAAATAATACATTTGCTTGGTGATTTTTGACTACAGAGTACACTACCTTCTTTGATTGTTGCCAAAACCCTGTGAGATAGAATTTTTTTTTAAAAGTCTCATTTCTGGTCATAGGTTAGGACCTCTATGGCATCTTTTCCCCATTAAATAGTGGCCTTGTTCAGTATGTCCCCCCCAATTAATTACTGAAGCCACAAAGCACATTCTTGGGGATCATGGAGGGTTGGGGTTCCAGAACGGCATCTGTGATATTTCCATTCACCATGGGATCGCTCAACTTGCTGTATTCTTAACTACTGCTAATAAAACAATAAAATGAAAAAAAAAGTCTCATTTCTTGCATTTCACAAAGAATCAAACTGAAGTTCAGGGAGTGACTTGCCCTAGACACACACACACACACACACACACACACACACACACACACACACACACACACACACAGGAGAAACATATGTTTTAAATAGACTAGACTGGCCCCTCTCTAAGGAACCATTTGGCTTTCTTGCCCCCTGGAGGCATGCAAAACCCAACCTAAGGAGAGTTTGGGTCAGAAGTTTTGCTGGATCTCTTACCTCCCTACAGTGAATATCTAGTGTGACTGGTTGCTGCACTGACTATGAGGCAGAGGAAAGAAGTGTATTATTTTAGTCAGGATACTTTTTAACTCTAGAATTTGCACTTCTTTCATCTTTTGTAATCAGGAAAGTTGCTTTTGATGTTTTTTTTATGGACCAGCAGGACTTAGCTACATTTTAAACCCTAAGCCTGAATCACTGGGCCAGCCCAGGTTGGGGTTCCAGGATACATGCATTTAACTCAAGTGTAATCTCTTGCACCTACCATATCTCTATGTGTGATACTGAACCAGGAGGAATGCTCTTTAGGCAAGTTGTGCTGGGGCTTTGCAAAATCTTCAATCATTTAGAAAACATATTTTTAACTTTAGCGAACTCTATTTACTAATGGAAGGAAGCAAACGACCATGTCTTAGAAAAACTATCAACAAGAATTAGAGGGGGTAAAAAATTCAAACTTTCATAGCCTCGTGTTCCCTGAACATTCTTAGGCAGTGAAAGTGAGGAGGGTGAATGGAAGAATTATTAATTTATTTATTAAGCACCTACTATGTGTCAGACATTGTGCAGAGATCTTTAAAAATTATATCTCATGTAGACTAAATGATCACCCTGGTGAAATTATCAATAATATGGAAATAGATCTTGATCAATGACACATGTAAACCCCAGTGGAATTGCACATCAGTTGGGGGGGAGAGGAAGGAAAGAACGTGAATCATGTAACCATGGAAAATATTCTAAATTAATTAAATAAATGTTTTCAATTAAAAAATAAAATTAAAATAAAGCAGGAAAAAAAATTCTATCTCGGGGCAGCTAGGTGGCTTAGTGGATTGAGATAGATTCAAATCTGACCCTCAGATAATTTCTAGCTGTGTGGCTCTGGACAAGTCACTTAACCCCCATTACCTAGCTCTTACTGCTCGTCTGTCTTGCAACTAATACATAGTATTGATTCTAAGACAGAAGCTAAAGGGTTTTTTTTTTTAAATCATAACTCATTTCATCTCCACAAGAACCCTAGGAGGTAGATGTTATTATTATCCTCATTTGATAGATAAGGAAACTGAGGCACCATACATATAAGGTACTGCCAAATAGCAAAGCATTCACCACCAAACCTTACCTATTGTTATGTTTCCAAAGCCAAGAGTCATCAGCCTTTCTTTATGTTCATTGAGTTGGTGCTTTGACTCATTCAGGACACCATTAGCCCAGAGAAGCAAATTTGTGAATACAGAATGGATCAAGCCAAACCTAGAAAACATTGCCATTTGCTTGATGAGTAGCTCATGGGTGGGAACAAAGAAAACAAAGTAATCAATAAATAGGGCCAAGGCAGAGGTAATCACTCACTCTCTTTGGGGGAAGGGTCACAAAGTCCTTCTAGAACACAGATTCCAGGACTTCTAATTTCATTTCTGGTAAAATCAAGTCATTGGTGGGGAGGGGGGTAGCTGGGTAGCTCAGTGGATTGAGAGCCAGACCTAGAGATGGGAGGTCCTCTGTTCAAATCTGGCCTCAGACACGTCCCAGCTGTGTGACCCTAGGCAACTCACTTAACCCCCATTGCCTAGCCCTTACTACTCTTCTGCCTTGGAGCCAATACACAATATTGATTCCAAGACAGAAGGTAAGGGTTTAAAAAAAAATCAAGTCATTCAGCAAAACCGGCCATGTGCCAACCTAACAATCTCCAGCATTCCAAAAACAAAGTTTCCTGAACTTGGAAGCTTGAAGTAGCTATAGACTAGATGGTAAAATCTGAAAGGATCCTTAAAACATAAAAACATAGAATCTTCCAGAGGAAAAAAAATCTTTGAACATAGAATGACATATATTAGAGCCTCAATCCTCTAATTTTCTCAGGGTCCTCACCCATCTATTTCTCCTTTTCTCTAGGCTCAGAGAAAGACTCTAACTCCTCATGAAGTTCCATCTATATTTTCAATCCTGGCCCACCCCTTCAGTTCCATGAACTTGCTCCATCATTCTCTTTTTCATAAGCCCTTATTCTTCTTTTCTATCTTAGAAATCCCTTATCTTAATAATAATTCCCTTGATTTTGTCATTTATCTTTTCCCTTCTCCAAATTTCTAGAAAGATAAATCAACACTAGTTATCTCCTTTTTTCAAAATATCCCCTTTCTCCTCCCCTTGCAATCTGACGTTGATTCTCTTCCATTCCAATAAGATAGTTCTCTCAAAGTTCACTAATGACTACTTCTATTCCTGCAGTATTTCTCACTCTGTCACTTCCCATCCATTCCCACCAAAATCACGCCCCACTGGAGCCTTCATCTCTTCTCATTTAGAACTTGATAATAGCCTCCTAAGTGCTCATCTTGTCTCCAAGTTCTCTCCAAGCTGCTTCTCCAATCTCCCCTCCATGACTATCCAAATAGAATTTCTAATGCTCCACTATGATCATGTCCCTCCTCTATTAAAAAATCTTCAGTGACTTCCCATTGCCTGCCAAATGAAGTATAAACTTCTTCTCTGATATTCAAGGTCTTCATTATCTACCGTCAAACTCTCTGTCCAGTTATATTCCTCTCCACGTGCTTGACATTCTGTCTTTTGTTCTTTTATGAAATATTTATTGAGAAAAGAGAAATGGGGGAATTGTAAAAAGGGGATAATGGGAGGTTTGTGTGGGGTATGGAGGAGTTGAGGGGAGAGAGGAAATATTGCTCAGTGAAGCAAAGGAGAGAGATGCCCCCTGCTGAGAGGAAGCAGCAGGGGTCTGATAAGGAATGTTTGTCCTGGAATGACTGAACTGAAGTTCAGCTCCCTCTATGACCAGAAAAGATAGTCCACTTATCTGACTGCAAATTCAAATAATATAAAGTTTAATGCCCAGTTGGGATTGGAGTTTTTCCCTCAGCTTCAGAGTTGAGGCCAGGCCCCAGAGGCTGGCAGAGGGTTTCTCCCACTCCCATCTACTCTATATCAGTCCTGCTTTGTCTAATTCAGAATCTTAGCAGTAGACAGAAAGCAAACAAGAACAGTTCTGACCTTCAGAAGTAATTAGGCCTAAATCTTCATGCTGAACCAAGAAGAGGCACACCACACCAGACTGGGCTGAACAAGCTCCTCTCTCCTCCCACACCAGGAAGGAAGTCCCCGCCCCCCCCCAGGAAGGAAGTGCTAGTCACAAGACCCAACTGCCACTCCCAGTTGCCCCTTCATGCACCAACTGTCAGTCTTGTTTCCTTTCCACATATCCCACCTCTGTTCCTTTGCCAAAGTCATGCCTAGAATGCTGTCCTTCTTCTCTAATCTCCATCCTTTAAAGTTTTTCCCTTCCTTTAAGATCCAGGATTGGCGATGCTTCCTCTATGAAGACATTTCTAAATCATGACCCCTCCCTGTTTTTCCCCATCAGTAACTAATAAGGGTTTATCAAATTGAATTAGAGCTGAAAGGATTCTTATTTACACATAGAAAATGTTATAAGTAGAAGCAAGCCTAGAAGACAATGTTAGCACTGAAAGGGTTTCTAGGATATGTGTCTAAATGTGTATATATACATATATATGTATGTATGAATATAAGTATATTATTTATATATATACATATATATGTATATATATATACATAGACACACACACATATCTGATGCTAAAGCTGGAAGGGACTTTAAACATTGTCTCATGAAATCCTTTTATTTTACAGATGAATAAACTGAGACTCAAAAGTAACTTGCCCAAAACCAAACAGAGGTAGAAAAAGGACAAAAAAATCCACTTGAACTCTGATGACAACCCGTTGGAGCTGCAGAGCTAATTGGAGGAACAGTATTTTGCCACTTGAAAACAATGTTCATCCTTATCAAAAGTGGGATTTCCCGGCAGGTATGCAAAATAAAATAGAATCTTAGATGACATTTCTGAATCAACATGCTTGTAAAATGTGTTTGCTATTGACATCTGTCCAGCCTCTGTAGATTTTATCAGTGTAGTGAGATGTCTACAAGGTATTGTGTAGAGCAATGAACAAACACAGACAGTAATATTGAACTCGGACTGTCTTTCATTTGCTAACAATACATATGGCTCCACTTTCTTCTTTTGTTCCTGCTTCCTTGTCCAATTGACTTTGGACAACCAAAGGGCAAATTGAACACAATAAATTAAATTCTGCCCCTCCTTTGCCAACAGTCATTGCCTTCAGCAACTAAATCTGGCTACGTTCCCTGTATTGGTTTGATTTGGAAACTTCTCTGGGACTGGGGAGAAAATTTTTCCCAAACAAACTGTCTTTATTGTTGCATGATTCTGATCACTCCAGACCACAATAAAGCAAGAATCCCTTCCCCACAATTCTGATTTCGACTTTTGTTTCCTGGTGTCCTTTCCAAACTGCGACAAAAGTTAAGCCCCAACCACAAGAGAATAAATGAAGTTTAGGTCCCAGCTATAGACAGGAATGTTCAGCACAGATTTCCTATTCCTACCAGGAAGCTTTTTTAGGAAAGACCCTGTTCTTTTGAGTTTTTCTTTTTCCAAAAGTAATATATGTCTGGATATTCAGCATATTTGAAAAAGAAGAACCAAATACTATTTTATGCCCAAAAATATTAGGGTCTAGATGCTCTGAGGTAATGTATAGAAGGGTCTAAACAACTGTGACCTATTAGTGTGAGGTATAGAAGAAAGAGTCCAGAAAAATCAGAAAAAAACAATTCAGCACTTGGACTCTCCATCTGTTATCCTATGCACCTACTACTTACCCAGCCCACCTTCACTTCCAATCATGCATTTCCTAGATGATATCTTTTACACTATTTCTTACATACTCATCATCACTGATATTATGTTTGAGTCTACTTCTATCCTCCATATCCAGTTCTATTATCCTTTCATCCAGGCATAGTCTTGATTATAGAGATTTTAGTGATGTATGATTTACAGGCATAGATAATTACCAAGAAAATATCAGTGGCAGCTCATAAAATAATCAGAAGCAGGTGAAGGAAAACTGGTTTAAAAAAAACTTGGCATGAAGGGCAAGTAAGCAAGTTATCCCAGAGACATTAAGGTTGAAACTATATCAAATGCAACCAAGAATAAAAGACAGAAAAGATCTGTAAAGACTTTTATAACCAAATAATTTCACCAACAAAGAAAATGGTCTCATTTGAATTCTAACAAGAGAGACAGAGACAGAGACAAAGAGGAGGGAGACAGACAGACAGACAGACAGAGACAGAGAAAGAGAGAAGGAAAGAGAGAGAGAGAGAGAGAGAGAGAGAGAGAGAGAGAGAGAGAGAGAAAGAGAGAGAGAGAGAGAGAGAGAGAGAGAGTTACAGAGAGAGTTACAGAGAGAGACAGAGACACAGAGACAGAGACAAGGAGGAGGTACAGATAGACAGATAGACAGACAGAGAGACAGAGAGAGAGAGAGAGAACTCACTAAGAAAATGATTCTCAAAATATTTGAAGGAAGAAAAGGTACCAAAGATGTGGGAAAATGTAGGACCTTATTATTCCCTAAAAAAAGATAACCAAATGAAAGAACATCAATAAGGTGTGTCTCTCTGTAGACTCTTTTAAAATCCTTCTTGAGCGGGATAATATTTGTAATTATTTAGAGAAGTGGATACATTTTGTTTGATAAAAACATGTATCTAAGAGAATAAGCAAGGTTTAAAGCAATTTCTCTCTTTTTTTTCTTTTTTTTACCTTTCAAATGTTTTGAAAGACTGGATAATATCCTTTGCGTGCCCCCAAAGGAAATATACCTGGGTGGAAATAAGTGCAGAAAAAGGTATCAATCAGAAAATTGTCACTGTGTAACATTTGATGTATGTGACATAAATCAGACATTTAAATACACGAAAACCTATAAAGAGTAGCATAAAAGGAGGTTTGAAACTAAGGGGAGGGGGAATACTCTAATTAGAACAAATCCATTCCAATTAATTTATATTGTAATGATCTGGTGTCCATAGACCTAAAATGGTTCAAATGCTCAAGCAAAATTCAGGATGAATTACAGAACTATAATTTTTTTTAATTCTTTAAGATATTCTGCCATTTTGAAAATTCTGGCATTGAATGTAAGAGCTAAGAAGAGACCTTAGGGAAAATCTAACATCATCTTTTTGTATATGAGGAAGACAGCCCTATAGAGAGAAAGTTGACCTGCTGAAGTAATAAAAACAGTTGACAGTACAGCCAAAACTAAAGTCTATAGAAGATTCTCATTCTCACTATAATATACATTTTTTTAAATAGACCCTTACCTTCTGTCTTAGAATCAGTTGTTTGGTTCCAAATTAGCTGGGCCACAGGGGTTAAGTGACTTACCCAGGGTCACACAGCTAGGAAGCATGTAAGGTCACATTTGAACCCAAGACCTCCCATCTCTAGGCTTGAATCTTTAGTCCACTGAACCACCTAGTTGCCCTCTACACTCTACATTTTTAATCTTGTATAGATTCCCAGGATCATAGGATTTAGAGCTGAAAAACACCTTAAAAATAATTTAGAACAACCTCCTCAATTTTACAGATGAGGGAAGTGTGGTCCAAAGAAGTTAAGGGATTTGCCCAAGGTCACACAATTAATAAGTAGCAGAATTTGGATTTTAATCGAGCTCCTCTGATACCACGTGTTCTTTCCATTATACTGTGATACTGAAATTTATTCTATACATGGTTATTATTAAACAATTTCAGAACAGTATCTAGTTTGCAAATAGAATACTTCTATTGCTCAGAGAGCGGAATGCTAGTTGTGAGACCCTGAGTCCCTTTCTGTATGTAAGGAAAGAGTGATTGTTTATAACTTTCTGTTTAGATACTATATATATGTGATACATACATATTATATAGAGGATACTGCCATCTAGTCAAATATTATTTTATATCCCAGTATTTTGTTTTTGAGACTCTTATCTTCCATCTTAGAATCAATATTAAATATAATTTATTTAACTAAATTTATTAATTTATAATATGTAAATATCTAATAAATTAAATTAAATATTAAAATCATATTAAAAATAAAACAGAAGACTGTTAAGGGCTAGGCAATGAGGGTTAAGTGGCTTGCCCAAGAGTCATATAGGTAGGAAGTATCTAAGGTCAGATTTGAACTTAGGATCTCTGGCCTCCAAGACCTGGCTCTCTATCTACTGAACCATCTAGTTATTCCTATCCCAGTATTTTTAAAGCTAAGAAATAAAACATAAAAATGTGAGATCTATGTTATGATTTTAGTTTGAGCTGTTGTTGCCTCTATTAAGCATTTCTATAAGAATTATATTTCCAAAGAGAAACCATAATCTTCCACTTAAAATTATAAGGTGGCATATCAAAGCAGTTTAAATTTTTCCTCTACTTAGTATTGGAAAAGCATCATTAACATAAATTTTTTCCTCAAAACTAAACATTTCAATAAAATTGAGTAAAATGCAAAATAATCAGATAAATTTATCATTAGGCAAAATAAAAGGGCATAATTCAGGCAAAGCTATCAAAAAACAAAATTGCCCAGATTACGAATACAAAAAAAAGATGGCAAAAGTCTAGGAAGACTGATTGAAAGTCTTTTTAAACTTAAAAACCTAACTTTTAAATTCACTTTAACTTTTAAAAATTGAGCTTCAAAATTTATTGAGGATAACTAACATTTATAGAGCAATTTAAAAGCTTTCAAAATGCTTTATATGCCCTGTCTCACTGGATCACCTGAAAGAGATATTATTATCGTCCCCATTTTATAGATGGGGAAGCTAAGATGGGAAAAGGTTACATGACTTGCCCAGGGTCACACAGCTGGTAGATATCTAAAGAAGAATTAATATTCAAGGCTTCCTGGCTTAAAATCTAGCCCTCTAAGTGCTACACTATACTAGATTTCTGCAGCTACTCTAGTCATAAGCCTGTTCAAACTTTGTTAGGTTGGTCCTTGGAAAACAGACATGCAATCCATCACCAGAAGATATTCAAAGCCTTTCCAGCCAGGCGAGACCCTCCAGAACTCTGGCTCCATTGATCTAACCATCAAGAGCCCCAGCACAGCTCCTGTTGTTTAAGACCCAACTCAAGGGATGAGTCCTCCAGGGAGGCTCCTGCTAGAAGCAAACTCTCTCCTCAGAACTGTCCCACAGCTTGGCACCTTTCCTCTGCTCTTATATATGCTTTCACACTTGTGTTCAGGTTATTTATGTCACTGGCTTTCCTCCTCTGCTATGCTGTATATTATAAATAATGTCTTATTTATCTTTACCACCTCATTGTCTAAAAGGACCTCACACACAGTCAGCCCATAATATGTGTCCATTGAAGGGGAAGAGAAGAGAATAAGTATTTATGAAGCTCCACCTGTGTGCTAGGCATTGTGCTAAGCACTTTTTAAAAAATGCTAATGAAAATGTGGATAGGATTTTTCACTTGTTTCTTTGGGGTTGGAGTTTTATATGATTATTCACTTACAAAAATGAACAATATGGAGATGTATTTTGCATGATAACACCTGTATTATCCAGAAAAAATAAATGAAGCAAAATAAATATTGATCCTTACAATACCCTTGGGAAGGAGCTGCCATTATTATCCCTGTTTTACAGATGGAGAAACTGAGGCAAAGAGAGGTTATGAGAGGGTCACACAGCTAGTAAGGGTCTGAGGCCAGATTTCAATTCAGGTCTTCCTGACTCCTGGCCCAGAGATCTATCTACAAAAGGAACTACAAATGCCTTCTCCCCCAGTAAATTGAAAAAAGGGCAGATGTGTAGTCCTTGGTTTCCTCATCTATAAAATAAGAATAATAACATTGACCATATCTACTACAGGACAGTTGTGAGGAAAGTGCTTTAAAAACTGACCAGTGATAAAGAAGTGAGCCACCTGATATTATTCTCTTTGTAGTTATAATGCCTTCAGGAATGTCTCACACACTCCTCTTAATAAACATGTATTCCACGAATCTTACAAATCACTGATGATGGAGCTATGAAAATGCAAAATCCCTCTACTTCCTGGCTGGTGCCCTATTCATTTAATTTAAATTTAAGTTATTTAATAAAACATTTATTTTATTTTATATTGTTACATTAAATCTAATAATTCTTATATAATTTATATATAATAATTTATTTAATATATTTAAATTTACATTAAATATGATAATATATTTAATATATTTAACTTTAAATTTAATACAGTGATTTATTTAATATATTTAAATTTAGTATAATGGTTTTTTAATATAAATTAAATATAATAATTCATGTAATGCATTTAAATTAGATATAATAATTTAATATACTTAATTAAATATGTGTTTAATAATTATGTTAATATTTAATTTCACCTACATATGTAAATATAAATAATAATATAAATTTGGGTAAGTGTAGGCCACAGGATAAGCGGGGCTTTGCTTCACAGCTATATACCCTTCTGTTTTTATTCCTCTGATGTGCCTATCATGTACTGCTTTATATCATGGATAAGGCAAGTAGATTTTATCTTCCTACTTATGACAAAGATCTGTTTTCAAAGGGTGTACCAGGAATTTAGGTTACGTTTGCCAGGTGGCATAGGGAACTTAAGACAGCAATTTCACAAATAATTTCACACATCATCCAATTCTCCCACAGTGTGCCACAATTCCTCAATACAAAGAATAATACACTCATGGGAGCAAAATACAACTGAGAACCACAAGATGGGATTATATTCTATTAGGGCAGGAAAGTAAGAGAGGGATCACACTGTGGGATCAGATCTTAATTAAATTCAGTGTCTCCTCCAGGTCTTAAGGCAGCTGTTTGCACACAGTAGGAACTCAGCAAAGAGGTACTGGAGATTTGACACATAATCAACTTAAGGGGAAGAAAGCAAGCTCTTTTTTTTTGTGTTTTTTTTTTACCTGTGAGAGAGTGTGGATGGAATGAGCAACTGGAAAGACTCCTTCTGTGGCTGATAAACATTCTGCAAATCCAATAAAGTATCCAACTTTAAAGCAACCTAGAACAATGGTGATGGCAGCAAAAAGCGTGATACTGCCTGAAAGAAGAAAAGGTTAATGGCAGCAAACATTTCAGAGTCATTTCTCAGGAAAGAAGGGTATCGGTCTTGAAGAGCTCAAGAAGACAAATGAGCAAGAAAGTCATCACATTGTGTCTCTCTCTGGCTATATGATGCTTCAGCCCTTCTAAGAGCCTCCTGTTACACTGACAGAGCCTTGCTCCTGGACCCAATAAGCGAGGGCACAAAGGACCTTGTATCACATACAGCAGGCAGCAAGAAGGCACCAAACAGTCATCTCTGGCACTCACAAAGGAGAACAATAAGCGTACAGTTCTTGACCTATGAGTGCTCCAAAGAAAAGTAACATAACCACTTGACATTCCATTTCTGTTGTTCACCAGGTTATAGGAAGATGTGCAAAGAGCTTTCTTTCTCTTTTTTTTTCCTGGAAAAAAATCAATTGCATTGGGATCCTTGAAAATATTCTGGTTTTGACCACATTATTTTAAAGTTGTTTTAAATAATAAATCTTCCTTGAAATGTTCATCTCAACTTGACATTCATTTCCACTCAACAAACACTTATCAAGCAGCTCTTTGGAAGCAGAAGTATGGTTCACACACAGGACTTCTTGTCCGAAAGATTTAGGTTCAAACCCTACTTCAGAAACTCAGCTGTTGTGAGACCCTGAGCAAGTCACTTACGCTCTCTCAACCCCAGTGACCTCTTCTGGAAACTGGCATGTATGGAAGACATCAGGTCAGTGAAGAAATAAGGACAATGCTATCTGTAGCCCTTATCTTACAGGACTGACATGAGGATGGAATAAGATGATGACTACAAGACACTGAAAACTTGAAAAGTTCTAAGTAAACCTAAATTATATTTTAAGGCAAGCAAGGTAGAAGGTGAGAGTTTTAGAAATTAAGTGGAAAGAGATCTGAATTCAAATTCTGTTGATTACTCTTCTTAGCTGTGCAAACATGGGTCAATCATTTAACCTTTTGGAAGCCCCTCACCTTTTTTTACAATTGATCTGTAAAATAGGTAGATTAATAACTATACACAATGTCCCAAGAGTCTTGGGGCAGTTTTATGTTTTAATATCTTTAGCTGCACTAAGATTTTTGGGTTACCTTGTAGTATTTTCTTCACAAGATGGTTGTAAAGTTCAAATGAAATCATTAAGGTAAAGCACTTTGTAATTCTTAAATTATATATATTATATATATTTAAAATATACATACACACATAATAATACTCTATAGACACACATATATAGTGCTTTAAGTGCTCTATATACATATTCATAGTGCTTTAAGCCCTCTCAAAACTATATATTATATTGTAATAGAAGAGATAATCTGCTGGAGCTATTTCTAGTTACAATAACTGCAGATACTCTGGCTTGTGACTAGAAAGAAACTAGGGGAAACCTCAAGATGCCTAGTTGTTATAATGGAGATAGAAGTACTTCTGAGAGATAGAGAGATGCTGCTAGAGGGGTTACTAAGGTTGCCTATTGATCACAATTGATGGCTAATAGATCAAGATATTTCCTAACCTCCTCCTCCCTCACCTCCCTTAACCACCCTCTTCTTGAAGCCTTTTGGCTTTGCCCCTCCCCCTGAGTGGACTGTGAGATTTGTGAGGAAAAACTCCTTTCTTTTCCTTTCTCAAGTAAGGGGGTTTATTGGGAACAACAGGATGGGGATTGAAGTGAGAGGGATAGGGGTGTCCCTAATCTATAAGGAGAATTAGGAGGATTATAGAAAATGTCAGTCCTGCCACAGCTGTGACACAGAGACAGTCAGAGAGATGAAGGACAACCGCTAAATCTTCTTTCTTCTTCCAATTACACAAAGCCACCAACAAAAGTTAATTTCTTCTCAGATTAATTCCATAAGCCCCCCCAAAGGTCCTTCAACCTAGGATAGACGAAGCCAGTCTCCCTTGGTCAGAAACCCCAGAGAAAAACTTCCTCAGTTCACCTCCTCTGGCCAGGCTCCAACTGCCTTTCCTGGGAACATTCTATTTTGGAATCTTCACCTTGATTGACAACTGAGGTCCTTTACTCTTGTGTTGCAAGCTTAGTTTGTCTTGTAAATCCTCTCTTTCTTCATGCCTCTTCCACAATACACATACGTATATGTGTAAAGACTGTGCTTATTATATACATTATTTTGGGGTTTTTTAACCCTTACCTTCTGCCTTAGTGTCAATTCTAAGATAGAAGAGAGGGAAGGGCTAGACAATGAGGGTTTAGTGACTTGCTCAGGGATACAAAGCTAGAAAGTGTCTCAGGGAACATTTGAACCCAGGACCTCCTGACTCCAGGTCTAACACTCTCTCTACTGTGCTATCTAGCTGCCGTGGCTTACTGTTTTGAAAAAAACAAGAAATATATACAATTCAGGCCTTGACTCCTCTACTAAAGTTTTCTTCTAATGCCTCCTCCAGATGCGGAGGTGACTGTTTCTTCACAAACAGCAGAGCCTGGGTCATGGTGTTTTCGATTGAGCTGGAATATACAGACAGGTGACAAGATCATTAAGCATAGGGAAGCTCATCACCAGAGGGTTTGCCATCAGGTGATGAACTGTTTGGGCACAACAATTCATAAAGACCCTTTATAAACCAGGAATGAAATGCGATCCAGATTGGCCAAACTCATCTTTCAAAGTATTAATAGAGTATCAGTCATGGAATATGAGATTGAGATAATAGTAGTAAATTGATGATAGCTCTGCAAATTATACCTGGGACCATGGGAAAGTCCCTTGAGCTCTTTGAGCCTCAGTTTCCTCATCAATAAAATGAGAAAATGTGCACAAGATGACTCTTTGGGTTCCTTCCAACTAACATTCTATCACTCTGTACCTATATATTCCCTAGGATCATCCTGAAAAGTCACTCTGAAATGGTTTTCTATTTTTTGGAAATTATTTAACACAAAAAATCTACATGAAGACTTTGATATCACACCTATCAAATTTACAAATACCGATGGGACTGTGGGGATGCAGTTGTGGACTTGTGAGCTGGTCCAACAATTCTTTGGAAAGCAATTTGGAACCATGGCCAAAAAATTATTAAACTGTCCTTCAACCCAGAAATATTGCTATTAAGTAAAGAGATCAAAGAAACAGGAAAAGGAACCATCTGTACAAAAATAGTTCTAGCAGTTCTTTTTGTAATGTGACAAAGAATTAGAAACTAGGAGCTGTCCATCAACTGGAGAATGGCTGAACAAATTATGGCATATGAATGTGATGGAATACTATTGTGTTATAAGAAATAATGAAGAGGATAGTTTCAAATAAATCTAGTTAGATTTACATGAGATGATAAAAAGGGAAACCAGAACAATTTGTGTAATAACAATAAAGTAAAAACAACTTTGAAAGACATTGATCAACATAATGGCCAAATGCAATTTCAGAGGACTCATGATGAAACATGCTATAGAAAGGTGATAGAATCAGAGTATAGAAAGAGAATTATGATGGGGGGGCAGGGCAGGATTGTGGGTTTTTTCTAATATGACTAATTTGGGATTTATTTGCTTGTCTATCAGAATGGGCTTTATTTTTCTTGCTTTCTCAGTGTAGGGGCAAGGGATGGTGGATGGTGGAAGGGAGAAAATTCGGACCTGAAAATTTAATTTAAAAAAAAAAGACTTAAAACTGAAAAAAAAAAGACTCTTTAGTGGTATGATATAATGTAAAAAAATGAACTTGTAATGAGAAAACCTTTTGAATTCATACTTTATAACTTACTAGCTGTGTGACCTTATGAAAAACCTCCAGTTTTTCACACATAATATGGGAAGGATAAACTCATGTCAGCTGTAGGGCCCTTCTAGCTGGGATAGTCTATGACTCTGGGATCTAGGTATCATAAAGAAGCAGAAAAGTATAAATGGCAGTATTCCTATACCAATATTTTCACTGGCTCAATCTTTTCTCCACCCTAGACCACAATTCCCAAGAAGACTAGATAGCCTGAGAAATGAGTAATCCTGGATAAAATTCAGTCTTTGGAGAAGAGGAAAAAGAATCCATTGCACTTCAGAAAACAGGAAAGTCAGTGGAAATTTTCTCCCACAGGACCTGACTTTACAAGTCAAAAGACTTTTCTCGCCATAGAATCAACCATGCAGTGATTTCTACTCCCATGAGAAAATACCATGGTCATACTACCAAGCCATAACTGTAGACAATTCCACATAGATATCCTTAAACAACCCTGATTGTGCCTCTCAATCCAGGTCCTCAAGCTGCAGAATTCAGATGCTAGTGTAGTCCCCTAGGAACATATGTCTCTATTTCCACCTTTCTATATGGCATATTTGGAGAAAAGCCTCCCCCCCCCCCAACCAAAAAATATCTTCCCTACTAGAAAGACTCGGATTCTAGAATTCCCACATGTGAGTTTCATTGCTTTATGTTAAGATGTTAGATGACTCTAGTTCTCAGTAATTAATTTAGGGTTGATTTATCACAAAATATCATCAATTTAGAGCTAAAAGCTGTCTTGCTATCATCTATCTGGTCCAATCACCTAATTGTATCAATAGGGAAACTGAAGTCCTTAGAGATTAAAGGACTTGCCTGAAACAAACCCATGATTTGAACTCAGGCTCTCTGACTCCAAATCCAACACTCCTCTCAAATGCTTCCTTGTCTGACCACTGACTGAGGGCAGGACCCTTCAAGCAAAGAGCTCAGGGTAGAAAATTTTGCAAATTCTGTCTTGTATTATTTACTCTTGATTTCCTATAACACAAGAATTATATTTTTTAGGGGTTCAAGGAAGGTGTTCAATAAATATTAAGGAGCTGAGAATCAATTTTAGAGCCAGAAGAAAACTTAAAAATCACCTAGTCCAAAGTCTTTATTTTATAAATGAGGAAACTGAGGCCCAGAGAAGGAACATGACTTCCTACAGTTTCTATGTTATCTAATGGAAGTGACCAGAAAAGATTTGAGGGGAAAAAAAAGATGATTTTGCTTCCCTAAAATATGGCAATCAGGAGGAATTCGGTAGTGATCTGAATGAAGTCTAAATTGTTTTTCTCTCTTCCGTGGCCAAGGAGTTGTGCTCAAAGTGTAGGCTATTGTCCTTTCTAGAAGGGAAGATAAACCAGTTCAAAGAATAGCTCTTTCCAGGCTTTCCATATTGGGGGAGAGGAGATGAAGAATTGCTTTTTTTTTTTAATAAGGACTTCCATGTAAAAACAAATTTTAAAAATGAGTCAGAGGAGCACTTAGGTGGCTCAGTGGATAAAGAGAGCCAGATCTGGGGTCAGGGGATCCTGAGTTCAAATTTGGCCTCAGACATTTCCTAGCTGTGTGACTGGTCAAGCCATTTAGCACCAATTGCCCAGCCTTAGAACTTAATATTGAGTCTAAGACAGAAGGTATGGATTTTTTAAAAGAGAGAATGAATGTGATTTAAGAACCAAAGACATCACTTAGAAATTTTACCAAGCAGCAGAGATTTACAGAACTTGGACAACACTACACTAAAGAAAATACTCAACTGTGAAGATTTTTGAAACCCAATTACAAAGAGGAAGAAAAAGAACAGTGTGAAAAGCCCCATACGGATGCACAAGTTAACTCATTGACCAATAGTGCTGTAAAATAGATTTGGAGACTATCTTAGAACTGAGGACAGGAGAGTTGACAAAGGGAGTAGTAATTCTGGTGTGGCTGACCCAAGCTTCCATTCAGTCTCCCACCCTGAACCTGCCAAGATATATTCTATGGAGTCTCTGGGCTTAGCAAGGAACTTGAGACTTCAAGAAGTATAGAATTGAGCAAGTTCTGAAGAAGATGAAAACTTGATAAGAAAAAGAACCAACCTGATTTAACCTGATTAGGTTAAATTATCTGGATGAAGTGACTTGATTCTGAAAAGCAAATTTCAGCACTCTCTTTTGCTGAAAATCTATGTTGATCCATCCCATATACGTATGACTGATTAATTCCAATTAGAGATCTCCAGAAGGAATATGGTGATGTCTTACCAAGCCCTCTGCAAAGTTACATGTCAACTGAAGAAATTGAATAAGTCAATCTTTTTTTACTCTCTTGCTCCAAACATGGGATGTTTGGATGCAAATGAAGAATTAAATATTACAAAGTAGCAAAACTCCTAAAATCTTATACATAAAAGTGGGGTATCTATAAAACTCTGGAGATTTTGAAAATCATGGTATTTGAATTTTCTTTGGGAAAAAAAACAGCCAGAATTTTTACCTATATGAAAATGTGATTTATTAATGAGGCAAAGAAGTCTAAAGGATGTTTTGTCATAAGTGTTGTGAAAACATTGACAAAATTCCCTCTTTGGAATTGTCTTAGATCTTGTCTTCTACAAACCGTATTCTTCTCCCCTTAGCACCATAAGATCATAGATCTAGAGCTGAAAAGAGTCTTCTTCCTTATGTTAGCATGGTAGTAAAAGTCCCAGGGAGATCTTTTTAGTGTACTAGCAAAAAATGTTCTCAGTTTTCATCATGTCATTTCTAACCCCTGCCTTATTAAATTATTTGTTTTCCTTCTAAATAAATAGCTTTAAAAAGACATATAGAATAGGGGAAATAAAGAAAAGTATATCATGGTATTGTCCTCTAAGAATAATATTGCCTCAAAGATGAGGTTCTTCACAAAAAAAACCAAAAAACCGTCCAGGACAACAAAAATGAAGTTTTAGCTTTCCTGGAGATAGGAGGAATAAAACAAAAGGATAGGGCTGCTATGAGAGTTGGGTGAGATTATGATTTAGACATAACAGATAAAAAAGGAGAAATGGAACAAGCGTTTATTATGGCAGAGCTGCTTAACTCACTTTCCTTTTATCTTCTATTTCTAGGAAAATGATCTTTGGACTTGAAAGTACTAAACCCAAGAAAAAAAGGAAATGGAAGCTAACAAACATTTATTAAACACCAACTATGTACAAGCATCGTGCTAGGCACTTTATAGATATTATTTCATTTGCTCTTGACAACAAGCCTGTGAGATAGGTCCAATTACTATCCCTACTTTACAGTTGAGGAAACTGAAGCAAACAGGAGTTAAGTGCTTTGCCTAGGCTCACACATCTTTGAAAGTGTTTGAGCTTTAAACTCAGGTCTTCTTGACTTCAAGTCCAGAGCTCTATTCATTGCAATATCTAGTGATCTTTATTTAGATAGATGGTAAGTGCACATAGATATCCTTGAACAACCCTGATTGTGCCTCCCAATCCAGGAGCCTCTGATGATTTCAAGTCGATAGCCTATGATGAACTATATTATAGGGTACAAAAAAGAAAGCAGAACACCCTAGCTTCTGAGCCACTCTTATTTAATTATGGAAGATAATGCAGAAGAAGAGTTCTTCAGAAATAGAGAAGATGTCACAATTTTATGAAAAGGAATAAGATGTGAGGATGACTGATTCTTGGCAAAATATTAGAATGTATTATTAAAATAATGGTTAGTGGACATCAAGGTTATTAATCTGTTGGACCAGGGAAATGTTATAGATATAGCTAGCAAAACATTTAAAAAAATATCTTGCTCTTGTGTTAATGATGGCAAGATGTGGGTTAGACAACAACAAAAAAAGTAGATTCCGAATTCATTGAATAGTCAAACCCAAAGAGTAATCACGAACAGTTCAATGTCAGCCCAGAAATTGTTCTCTAATGGAATCCAGCCTAGATGTGTGCTGGCCATGTGTTCTTTACCATTTTTATCAATGATTTTGGGCATGAGTAGCATTCTTATCAGATTGAAATCTATCCAGCTATTTAGAAGAGAGAACTAACTTACACTAAATCAGAATAGGCTGGAATGTTAAATTGAATCTAAGAAGATGAAATTTAGTAGGAATGAATGTAGAATGTTTAATTGAATCTAATAAGATGAAATTTAGTAGGAATGAATGTAGAATGTTTGGTCCCAAAAATCAATTATATAAGCAAAAAAATGGGAGAATTCTAAACAAACTTCACCCAAAAAAAATATTTAGATGGCATTTTCAATGTGAGTCAATAGTGTGATGTTAGTCAAAAAAGCAAATAAAATGTGAGAATGAATTAAAAGAAGTCACTGAGACTATGCAGGTGATATTCTATTGTACTTTGTCCTAGTTGGCCTACATTCAAAATACTATGCCTACTTCTGTGTACCATGTTTTAATGACATCAAAAAATGGAAAGGATCTCAAAAAGGTAATCGGGATAATGATGGTTCCTGAGATGCTACAATAAAAATGACAATTCCCAGGATCAAGGGGCTGTGTATCCTGGAGAAGAAAAGACTTAGAGTAGACAAAATAATACTAACAGTTTACATGTATATAGCACTTTAACATATACAAAGAATTTCCAAGTAATTCTCCCTTGCTTTCTGTCCTCAAATATCTGAAGGGCTATCAAGGAAGATGAAAGTAAAGATTTGACTTGGTCTTCGAGGAAAGAAGTAGAAGCAATGAGTAGAACTGGGAAAATGACAATTTTTACCTCAATATAGGAAAATCTTTATAACAATTGTAGTTGTTGGTTCTTTGTTTTTGAAGAGGACCAATGACATCATGAGGTGATGAATGTCTTGAGCATGAATTCAATTTAAGTGAGGCAGAGTTGCACAAAGTCATTGGGCTCACTCTCTCTTCCAAAGTCATCCAAGTCCAATAGCAAGACAAAAGCTTACTGTTGACAAAGGCATGGGTTCAAATGGCAAAGGATTTTTCTTCCAGTTACTCATGCTTACCTCTACCAGAAATCAATCTGGTTATGGCCTGAGAAGCATTGGATGACGTTGGCATCTTTGATGCTTGACCAAGCTCTAAGCACTCCATAGCTCCTGCTTCAGTCAACCATTGGAACAAATTGTTCTCATCTGCATATAGTGCCAAGAGAAGTCTTCACCACCCTCCCCAAGTCACTGATGGGTTTGAGGCTTTCAGTTGTCCTCATCCTGGTTTGACCCATCTGAGGGGTGACCACTGCACATGCTACATCTTGTTGGAGCCACAAGTGAGAGTCAGGTGACAGGTAGTCATCAAAGGTGGATGAGCAGCCCTAAAAAGGGTTAAGCAAGTCCTCACACCAGAGTTTCTAGGCTTCCTGGAACATCCCATACACCCAATTAAAATCATCTAGAAGTCAAATAGACCTTCTTGGGAGGTAGCAAGTTTCCCTTCACTAAAGGACTTTCAGTCAAAGTTGAATGATCATTTTTGGTTATGTTGCTGAGAGGATTCTTGTTTAGATATAGATTTGCTAAGTTGTCTTTTAAGTTTCCTTTCACAATTTTGAAATTCTGCCCATGGCCACACAATGCACTGATTGCATATAGAGGGATAACAGATGTAGATTCAGTACATAGAAAGAAACTACTCAGAGATGTCAGACTAAGGTGTTTCACCACGCACTGGAATCCTTTGTAGCAGGTGAATGTGCACAGATAGAGGAATCCGTTGCCATCAGAGATTCACTTTGCTTAATGCATAATTTTCCCAGGGCTTACCTCTGCTCATTCAGGTCAATAGAAGAGTATTAAAAGGGGGAAAGGGAGGAAGAAGGGAATTCTCCCCCTTTCGTTTAGGGCATTCAAATCCTTCATAAAATCCCTAAAGACTACTAATAACACAATTTATGTAATACTTTACCATTTTTAAAAAGTTTTGGGTTTTGGTTTTTTTTTACAGTAATTCTGTGCAGTACACCCTGCATCATCATCTCCTTTCCAAGCTGAGGGAAAGTGACTTTGCCCAAGGTCATACAGCTAGTTAGTGACAGAGCTCAGTTTAGAACACAGGTTTTCTGACTAGTTGTGGGCTCTTCTCATTATCCCACACTGCCTCTCCTGATCATTTTAAAAAGATAAGGGCACAGCTGGGTTGCTCAGTGGATTGAGAGTCAGGCTCAGAGATGGGAGTTCTTGAGTTCAAATCTGACCTCAGACTCTTCCTAGCTGTGTGACCCTGGGAAAGTCACTTAACCCCCATTGCCTAGACCTTACCATTCTTCTGCCAATTCTAAGATAGAAGGTAAGGATTTTTAAAAAAAAACTATTTTTAAAAAGATAAGTAGTAGCTGACTAATTAGATGGAGTACATTCACTAATGCTGAATTGCTATAAAGTTGAAGCCATTACACCTTGTGAAAACTGATTAAATTAAAATTTCTCAGTTTGGATTCTCATATATTTTAGTGTGAATCCTGGAAGAATTCTTGGCTTTCTTTCCAAATGATGCCTATAAATAAGACTGTGAGATGTAGATAGTGCCAACACAAGCAATAGGGAGTTGAAACAGCTTGTGGTGAAGGCGCTGTGATACACCATCTTGGAGTAAGGAGAGGGAGAACATACCGGGCATATGGGACTACCTGAATGAGCACTGGGAAGTAAGAGATAGAATACCAAGCTTGGAAAATAGCTGGAGGTCCTTTGGCTAAAATGTAGGCTTTTTGAAGATGAGGATTGTGAAGTAAAGCTAGAAAAGTATGGGTCAGGTTGCAGAGTGCTTTAAAGGAGACTAAGGGGACTAATTTTATCATAAAGGAAATAGGGAGCCACTGGTGATTTTTTTTTCTTTTTGCTAATTTGTTCATTTGTTACTTTAAAGGTTCCAGGTATCTTTCTCCCTCCCTCCCTTGCCTTACCACACTAGAGAAGGAATCACTTGACCAAAAAACAAAAAAAGTAAATATAAACTATGGTCTTATTGTTTTGTTTTGTTTTTATCAGTTCTTTCCCTGGAGGTAGACCTATACAAGTTATTCTTCAAACATTATTTCTGTAGCTGCATATCATTTTCTCTTGGTCCTACTCATTTCACTTTTCATAAATTCATGTAGGTCTTTCCATTTAAAAAAAAATAGGTTGCTCATCATTTCTCATGGCAAAGTAGTATTCCAGCAGCTACTGAAGATTTTTGAACAGAGGACTGACATGGCCAGACCTGTAGCACAGTAAGATTATTGTGCCCTAAATAATTTGTATTAAGATTTAGATCTGCTGAGTCCCATTCAATCAATTTGTCAGTCAATAAATAATTATGAAGCACCTACTATGTATGAAAGTTGATTTAAAAAGACAAAAATAAAATTACTTCTGCCCTCAAGCCCTCAATTGGGGGATGGCCAAACAAGTTAGGGCACAATTGTGATGGAGTAGGATTGTGCTAAAAGAAATACCAAGGGAATGGTTTCAGAAAAACATGGCAAGACCTATATGAACTGATGCAAAGTGAAGTTGGAAGAACTGGAAGATCATTGTGCACAATAAAAGCATTGCTGTAATGATGATCAGTAACGTAATGATGGCTGTAAAAGATTTGGCTAGTCTGATCAATACCAGGATCTAAGACAACCAAAGGACTCATGATGAAAAAATGTGCTCTATCTCTAATTCTGGTCTGATTATATGTATATATATGTATATATATGCATATATGAAAACATGTGTTCTATATCTAATTCTGGTCAGAACAGAATATGAGTAATCAGACCAGAATTAGAGATAGAACATAAAGTTAGAGATACAACACACACACACACACACACACACACACACACACACTTAAAATTTATCATTGATTTAATTGCCTTTAGGACAAAATATAAACTATAAACTCCTCAGCCTGGCATTTTAAAAAAACTTATAAAATCTGGCTCCCATCAACTGTCCTAATCTCTTTTTATATCATTCCCCTTTATGCACTCCCTATTCTAACTAGGTATAGAGTAGCATACTTAAAGTCAAGCAAAGTTGCATTCAAATCCTGACTCAGTCATTTACTTGCTGTGTGACCCTGGGCAAGACATTTAACTTCTATCCTCAGTTTCCTCATCTATAAAATAGGGAAAATACTAACGCCTACCTTATAGGGTTATTGTAAGGATAAAACAAGTTGAGATAGCCTATGTAAAGTACTCTGCAAAGCTTAAAGTGATATATAAATGCTATTATTATTATTAAGGTGTCCTCTATGTCCACCATTCTCTCATTGTAATTTTTTAAATGCATGTAAGGGGGAAAATAAAAAACACAATAGACTCCTGTAACCACCCTTCTCTCCCATCCACCCCAACCATCACCTCTTCTACCTGAGCAATGTTAGGGATCATTTTTATAGCTTAAGTTCTTAACCTTTTATATGCCAGGCACTCCTTTCTGGTGAAACCTATGGACCCATTTTCAGAATAATGTTTTCAAATGCATAAAGTAAAATATATAGGATTAAAAAGGGAAACAATAATATTGAAATAAAGTTATCAAAATATTAAAAAACCAAGTTCACAATCCCCAGTTTAAAAATTCCTGATCTAGAATGGAAACTAATAAATAAAAGAGATAAATCCTTGGATATTTTAAGAATTTATGATTTGGTCTATACTCTATAGGCTAAGGCAGGAGATGACTCATGTCTTAACCTCAGACGGTATTCTTGACTTTCTGTGGCTGAAAATATTCACACAAGCATGTACACACACATACACACAAACACACACACCCTCTGGGGACGAACCTGTCTCCCCTTAGTTGGGTTAGTTTCTTATGACAGACAACAGGCAATCCTTAGCCTTTCCAGCCTGGCAGGATCAGGTGTATTGGACAAACATTAGACTTGGAGCCAGAAGGTCTGGGCTGACCTATGCTGCTAACTTAGATGTGTGACTGTAGACAAATGAAATTTGTCTTCACCAATGAAACAGAAAATGTGATATTTGAATTCCTTGCCATACTAGCACCTTATAAAATAGTTTGTAAATGGATTTATAACAAAAGAAATACTGAGTACCCAGATGACTGTGGGATGTCAAAGGACCTGCTGGTGGAGCCCAAAATCTGGTAGTCCTACTAAGCCTCTAGTATGGCCAGGTGACAGTCTCCCCTGTCAAACAAGATTCAGTCTAAGTGCAGAGAAACTGAACATCAGCAAATTGATGGGGGGGGGGGACGTATCAGCCACAGAAATTCAGTAAATTCATCTGTTTAAGTCAGTGCAGAAAGGACCGACAGAAATAAAACTACTATGCAGTGCAAAGCACACTGGCACTGAAGTCCTAGGTTCAAATATGAGCTTTGGTATTTCTTCCTTCCGGATAGTCACTTCAATTCTTTGAGCCTCAGCTTCCTCTCCTGTAAAATGAGGGTACTGGTCTAGTTCAGGGATTTGTAGTCTTTTTGTGTGTTATGTACCCCCTTGGAAATCTTGGAAGTCCTCTGGACCTCTTCTCAGAATGGTTTTAAATTCATAAAATAAGATATAAAGAATTACAACGGAATTTGATTATATTGAAATAAAGACGTCGTGTTTTAAATTTATCCATGGAACTCCTAGGCTAGCTGATCATAGGCTCATGGATTTAGTGCTACACAGAAGCTTAAATCACCTAGCCCTGATTTTTTACAGATGAGGAAACTGAGATCCAAGGAACCTGAGCGATTTGGCCAAGGCCACATAGGTAGTAAAATAGATGATAGGGATTCAAATGCAGGTCCTCCAACTCCCAAACCACCACCCTTATCCCCTTTCCACCGCAGAGGACTTCGAAGGTCTCTCCCAACTGGAATTCCTCTGTACTTCTGAAGTAGAATTAACTATGAAAAGGACTTCCAGGATGCTCTGATGTGCCCAAGTAGAACAGAGAACCCCTCCCCTGTAAATCCTCCCGACCTCCATCCCTCAGGGGGGCTGGGACGAGGCGAAGTACTCACCCCGCAGCCAGCGGGCCCCCGCGTGAGTGTCCTTCTCCCGAATGAGCCTTCGCTGCGTGTAGCTCCGAGCCACGTACCACAGCATCCACAGGAGCTGGATGAGCATGAGGGTAATGACGTAGGAGAGAAGGTCGCCCTTGCCGATGCCCATGGCGTGCACTGCCCAGGCGAACATCAGCAACAACCCAGCCACAAACACATTCAGCCCGTACTGGCTGCTCAGCACCTCGGCCAGTTTCTGCGGGTAGCCGGCGGGACCCGAGGCTGGCGGCTGCGGAGACGGCTCCGGGAGCTCTTCTCCCAGTTCCCACGGCGGTCCCTGGCCCCCAGCGCCGGCCGGACCCCAAGGAGACACAGGCAAGTGGCGGTTTGCGACCATGCCTGGCAGAACAAGGAAGACCCCAGAGGGCCGAAAAGGAAAAGTTGATCCGGTCTCTTCTCCCGCCCTCCCCACACCCCGGCCGCCACCCTAGCCTCGGAGTGAGAGAGCCAACTGTTAGGCGCTGTCCGCTGTGCTAGGGGGAATGGCCACAGGGCGCAGCCCGCGAAGCTGGAGTCCTCCCAACCCTTGTGACCTCGGGGTCTGTGGGAAAGAAAAAAAGATCCCCGGCAGCGGGCGTTGGCTTATAAGAGCCACCAACCGAGGCAAGGATAATAGCACGGGAGGTAATAGCTACCTTCCCGGCCCTCCGCTGCCCTTTGTAGCCAGTGCCCCTCTTGGCTTCTTCTTCCCACTCTTTTCTGTCTCTCTTCTTCGCGCGTTTGCCTGGCTCCTGCTGAAGTCTGCACGATTCTGGCTTAAGTCTGAGTTGACAGACTTCTAGTCTGTTTGGTAAAGTGGAGTATCCTGCCAGAAAGACATAGCCTAAGGACTAGGTCACACTGATCCCTGGGCTCGGCTCCGAGAAAAGTATGAGCAGGAGGCAGACGAGAGCCGAGAGAGCGAGAGCGAGGCAGAGACGAGAGAGAAACAGAGAGAAACAGACAGAGAGCCTGGGAAGGAAAGCATGTGCATGTGTGTAGTGTATATACATACATACACTACACACATGCGTGTTTGGGCATTGCAAGGAAAAATAGCTTTGAAACAGGTCAGAACTTCTGATCCATCCATGTCCTCGGAGCCCTTTTGATGAAACAAGTTTTCTACATCTTCAGAGATGAGTGGGTGGACGGACTCGTACAGAAACAGATAGACATTTTGGGCAACTATTTGGATTCATTCTGCTTGACTATGCTTGGCATAGTTTTTTCCTTCCCTTTTTTTTAGTTGGGAGCAGGGTGGAGACAAAAGGGAGGACTAACAAGACTTTGTCCAAAAGGAGGAACCATCAAAACATTTTTTATTTTTATAGTCATATATAAAAAAGAAAAGGAAGTCAAAAGTAAGCACAGAAATGCAGGACAAGCTCAAAAGCAATATGTGGGATTTATTATGTTGTGGGAAATCACACCAAAGTTTGTAGCTAGATCTTGCCCAAAGAATTGGAGGCTCCAAATTCCGTTCTGTTCAGAGATATTAAAGTGTCTATTAAAAGAAGTTCAGGTTTAAGGTGGTGAAATGACCTAGGTTAATAAATGATGCTGATGGCGAGGCCCAAGCTGTGGATCCAGGTTTACATATTTATTGTGGGTGTGAGGGCTAGTCACCTCCCATTCCAGGGAATCCTCCACCCTTTCCCACTTGGCATTCTGGAGCATTCCAGGCAGAAAAACCCAGAAAATGAGGGTAGAGGAAGGTACAAGTCCAGGTGGAGGCATATTTTGGAGTCTGACATAACATAAGGACACCAAAAAGGGAATAAGGGCCACGCACTGGGATTCCCCCAGAATTCCAGTCTTCCATACTCCCTCCATTGTCCCACTCCCTCCATTGTCCCACATTGTCAGCATAGGAGAGATCTTGCTACTCTCCTGTAATGCCCTTATCTAGGTAGGGAACATAGGGAGGGTAAGGAACATTACAAAGCTACTATGGGTGATACATGGCAGTTAAGTGATTAACTATGCCAATTTCACAATTTATGCTTTAACTAGTGCTAACTATAAGCATCCTGCTTCTGTCACTGCCCACCTCCATCAATTATAAGCTTTTTTTTCAGTCATATAAAATGGCTTTTACATATTTCATATATAATTAATGTGTTCTGCTGTGTATATGGAAATAGTTTTTGAGGGATGTTTAAGTTCAAAAAATTATTCAAAGTGCATGTGATGACCACATATGATGGATATAATATTGCTTGCCTTCTCAACATGTGGGAGAGGGCCTGAGAGGGAGAGAATCTGAAACTGATCTTTTTTTTTTAGTATAAAAGCAAAAAAAAGTATATATAAATGTGTTAGGGAAGGAAATAAGGTCCCTTCCACTCTAGATATATGACCCTCCTCATGGAATTATTCTACTTGGATCCCCTGTGTGGCTTTTGAAGCACTACATAAATTTGATTCCTTCCTCCCTTTCCCAATCTTCCAACACTTTGTAGTTCAGTTTTCAGGGGTTTTCTTGGCAAAGATACTAGAGCGGTTTGCCAATTCCTTCTCCAGTTCATTTTACAGATGAGGAAACTGAGGCCACCAAGGTTAAATGACTTGGTATCTGAGGCCAGATTCAAGAAGATGAGTCTTTCTGACTCATGGGCATGGCGACTGATCCACTGTGCCACATAGATTTACTCCCCTCAATATACTCTATAATGTAACTTGTTGTTTCTCCCACAAATCATTCTCCTCTCAACTTGTGGCACATCTGATATCTGTATTGCTCTTTCCTCACCTCTGCCTCCTAGCTTCAAGTCTCAGCCAAAATCCCACCTTCTGAAAATCTTCACTTTACTTTGCTAAACCCCTTTGAGTGCCTTTCCTCTGAAACTCTTTCCAATTTATTTATATATATATATATATGTGTGTGTATATATTACTGCATATAATTATATATTGTATTTTTTAATGCTACATGCCAAAAGAAAGATTTTTAGACACACACACACACACACACACACACACACACACACACACACACACACACTCCTTTTCTGTGTGTAGTTGTTTAGCTATTGTCTCTCCCATAGAGTATAAGTTCCTTGAGGGCAGAAACTATACTTAGCAGAATGTCTAGTACATGTGAGTTTTTAATAAAATGGTCAGTGACCTGTTGACTGTCTTCAGAATCTTGTTCATGAAAGCCTCCTATACATCCTGAGTTAATTTCCCCAGTAAAATTTTAAACCATGAAATCCTTTATCTGAATATTCCTAAAATTCAGGATGTAGGTCAGAATATGCCCTAGCTTCCTCTCTTCTTTCACAAATTCTAAGATGGAACGGTTTATGTGTGAAATTATTAGTGAAATTATCACTAAGGCAAGAGACATGACCTTAGGGAATCATATCAAACAGTGGTTTTCAAAGTGTAAAGCACAACACCCTGCCCCCCCTTTTACTAAGTCTCAAGATCAAAACTATTTTCATAATAATACTATGGTGGTTTTAACCTCAACATGGTAAATTCCATTAAACAAAACCTCAACAAAAACTCTTTTTGGGGGGGTCACCACCTAGAATCCAAATAGGTGAGAAGTCAAAGCTGTCATTAAGTTCTGTTCCAGAACCTATTCCATAGTTTGTCATAACTAGAACTAGGATAGAAGGGGCTCCTCCTGAGAACTGGATTTGAGGCTTCCTTGGAATGTATGCCAAGCATAGCAGCAGAACCCAACTTATTTTGAATCTGAGGAATCCAAAGCCTTTCCCTTCCTACACCCTCACAACAGGCCACTGTCAGGACCCTGTCAGGGATCAGGGTCTCGGATATTGGGGCTACAGAGTCTCTTCTGGGTATCTTTCAACCCCTATAACCTTAGAATAAGGAAAAAAGAACTGTCACCAAATATGAGTTTGGTCAGGTCCCTTAGGACCTGACTACCATTTCCTGACCCAGACATCTGTATTGACCCCACTGGGTCTGACTCAAACTCCTGGATGCCTCAAAGGGACCCTTACCTTATAATTAACAAATTCCTCTTCATCCCAGTTCTCTAGGATTTGAAAAGAAAAAAGACTTTTCCCATCATTCCATCAGACACTGCCCTCCATCATTCAAATCAATTAAATTCAACATGTGACTTTAGAAAGTGGGTTACCCATTTAACTAGTCCTTACTCCCTATCCCCACTATGGCAAGCAAGTTCCCACCCCTCTGCTAATTCTGATCTTTTTTTTTTTAATCCTTACCTCCCGTCTTAGAATGAATAATGTGTATTGGTTCTAAGGCAGAAGAGCAATATGGGCTAGGCAATGGGGGGTAAGTGACATGCCAAGAGTCATACTAGGAAGTGTCTGAGTCCACATTTGAACCCAGGAACTCCCATATTTAGGCCTGGCTCTCAATACCAGGAGCCATCTGGCAGCTTCCTGTTCTGTGTTCTTAAGGTGTTTCTAGCTAGGTAACATAGAGCACTCTTGGAGTCAAGGAAACCTGGTAATTTAATTGATCTACTAAGGTATTTTTTTCTTTGCACTCCCTATTCATCACCTCCTCTATCTTATCTTCCACTGTGCCTTCTGAGCACTTTGTCTAATATTAACACATCAAATTTCCTTTCATCCTTACCCTCTTGCTCTCACATTCTCTCCATATTCTCATGTTCTTGGGAATGTGTCCTCCCTTTAGAAGACTGTGAATTTTAGATTTACTCCACCCTGCTTAGTCTAACAAACAGGAATGTCTACACCCCTACTTAAGGATTAAGTGTTGAGAAGGATGGCTTATGACAGACATGTGCTAGCAAATGACAAATCAGAAATAACTGACAGATTCCCTGGGCTGTCTTAAATCAAGCTTAAGCTACCATTGGTACATGTGAGATGTAGGAAGTGATGTAAAAAACAGTCTACATATTTCACATCACTTCCTCTCTCTGATCTCTTTTCACATAGTGGTAGTTCTGGCTCTCTTTCGTGGTGGAGACGTGACTGGTGGCAGCATGCTAGGCATCTTGGCGTGCCTGCAGCTCTTGTCTGGGTTTGGCTTGTGGCAGTGTTTTCGTGTCTTGGCATCTTGGCATGGGTCAGGTGAGGCGTCTTCCCTAAGGTCTCTCAGAGTTTAGGCCGATTCCTATTTTTTCCTTTACCTTTCCTAAAAATTCCATCCTTCTAGGAGGCCCCTCGTCTCAAAGGAGAACTCGTGGCTATATGGTCTCTGAACTCCCCTTGGCTCAGTCTAGGCCAGAGAAATCTTATATCCTTTTCCCTCTCTCTCATTCTTAAATTCTTTCTTCTATTGTAATTAAACCACCATAAAATTCCCAAACTGATGAGAATTTTTATTGGGATTTTGAATTAATCCCTGGCAACCAACTAAATTTATATCCAGCTTAAAAAAAAAAAAAACCCTAAATTTACCCCTTACACAGCATCCCTGGTCATCTCTCCTGGCCCAAAATGTCAGAAGTAGGCAATACCCTTGCTCCTCACCACATCCAGTCTGTGTCCTCTGGGGTTTACCAGCCTCTCTCTACCACCCAGCCCAGTTACTATACCTACTCATCTACAGGTCATTCTCCTAATCCCTGCCCTCATATTTCATGACTTCAAAATGTATGTTGACATTCCCTTAGATACTATAGTCTACAAGTTCATCGACCTCGATCACTATGACAGAGCAGACGTGTCAAACTCATAGTCACTGGCCATCTCCCCAGTGCAAACAGAACTAGATGAAAATGCAATTGGGAAATGTTTAACAAAATACAATTAAAAACATAATGTCAATTTGTGGTTTGCTATGTCAATATGCAGTTGCAAGGGATCTGTTTCTATTTTAGCTTGACACGACTGTCACATATTTTTATCCTACTTGAGCTACCCAAAAGGATGACCACAGAATATCTCAGAATCACCTATCATTATACTATCTCTATAATCCTAAACTCTGAAATTTTCCTGTAATGGCAGATAACCTTACCTTTGTATTTTTCCCTTCTGTTTCTGCTAGACCTAAACTTGTTCTTCATTCTCACTTGACATCCAGTTTATCTGTTCCTTCTTGCTCTATCCCTCCATCACTCCTGCTCTAGTCTCACTTCCCTCCCAACAGTCCTTATCCTGTAGATGACTCAAATAACTTACTCCCCTAGTCCAATTTGCTATTTTCAGTCCCTGTTTATATGTTGTCTTTCCCCACTAGAATGTAAACTCCTTAAGGACAGAGGCTGTTCCTACTTTTTGCTTGTATTTATTCCCAGCACTTGGCAAAATTCTTGGTATAGATTTAATGCCTAATAAATGTTTTCTCTCTCTCTGAAGTCCTGTCTACATGCTCTACCCCCACTTCCTCATCTCCCACTTGATTCCTCACAGTCAATGGCACTACTCCACTGAGACTATACTCTCCAATGACCTCAACAATGAACTTTTCCCAATTTCCATTCTCCTTGATCCCTCTGCAAATTTTCACTATTACCTAATCCTATCTCCCTAAACATTCTCTCCTCCTTGACTTCTCACAACTTTGCTCCTCTCTAATCTTTCTGTCTAACCTTTCAGTCTCCTCAGCTAGATTACTAATCTCCTGCAATTTAAGCATGGCTGGCTGGTAACACTAGCCTGGGCATTCTTAGTGACCTCTTCATTCCCTATCTTATCAAGTATTCTCTCCATGAAGACTTCCAAATCTTTATATTTGGCCTTAATCTTATTTTACCTCCATTTACATGTCAAACTACCTGCTGCACATCCTAGGATGCCCCAGAGGCATCTCAAAGCCTATATGTACAAATGTCTAAATGTGACCCTTCTCTAAACCTCCTCATTTTTCAGTCACAATTATTCTCCCTTTCAGAGAGATAGCATCCTCAGAATTATCCCTGACCTTCTCCTTTCCCTATATCCAATCAGTTGCCAAATGTTACTATTTCTACTTCTGCATCTTTCATCTCTTTTGCTCTCTTAACCACTACCCTGTTTGAGGGTAACAACTCCCTATCTGAGGATCTCATCACCTCTTGTCAAGACTACTAAAATAGTCTCACTGGCTTTCCCACCTCAAGACTTCCTTCTCAAATCCATCCTCCAAGCGGATGCCAAGATAATTTTACTAAGGCATGTCAGACCACATTCATTTGATATTCAAAAATCATCAGTGGTTCTCTAGGATAAAATGCAAAATCCTTAACTTTCCCCAATCTAACTCCTACCTGATCACTTCATATGAAATACACTAGGGTACAATCTCCCCAGACTTTCTGTGTCCTTATTTGGAAAATTAGGGATATGAACTAAACAGCCTGAGGTCTCTTTCTGATCTAGCTCTATGATCCTATTTAGATGTAAGTCTTTTTATTCTCTTGGGAGATACTGCCTCTTCCATGAAGCCTTCTCTATCTCCTTCATGGTCAGTGGTTTTCTCCTCCTCATATTATATTGTATTCACTTATTCATCTACATGTTGTTCCCCTCAACCATCCACCCATTTAAGGATAAAATGTAAAATCCTAAGGGTAAGCATTATTTCTTTTTGGGGCGGGGAAGGGAAAGGGACAATATCTAGCACATTATGTTTGTTGAATTAAATTTATCACAGTAAAAAGAATAAACATCAAGGATTTTTTTCCAAGTCACAATGTTAAAGCCATATTTTAAAGTTAGACATTTTCATATTTAAATTAGGAATAATTTTTAATGTATCCCCTTTATACTTCCCTAACCAGCTTAGAAGAGTTTCTCCCCAAAAGGTGAAACAATTCAAGGGTATGCATAATAAATATATATAAAAAATAAGGAGGCCCATTATGCAAAATGTAATTTAATGATAAGAAAAAATGTATTAAACTTATTTTAAATGAATAAAAAATTGACATTAGGCAGATACAGAAAACCTTGCATAACTATTTACATAAAAGATAATTTAATATTAAGAAGTATAGGGTAAGTACTGTTTTTTAACAAGACCCTCATCTAACAAAAATATTGTAAAAATAAAGTAAGTAAATAAAGTCAAGTACCATATTTACTTGAATGAATTTCAAAGGCACAGGACAATGTGATTCTTTTAAAGATACATGAAGTCAACATACAAAATTATATTGCTACCCTGAAAAGGGGGCAGAAATAAGTTAATCATTCAAACAAAATATTAAGAATACATTCTAGAACTGGAATATAAATTCCACTTTCACCCATAGCCCTGTTAGAAGCTTTAAATTATGACACTTTTCCCTAATATTTCAAATTCGGAGTACAATTTTCAAAAAAATCATTTAAATGTCAATAGCCACCTGTGCAATTTCATAACCACTTAAGTCCAAGGCAGTGCTAAAAAAAGAGAATCACCTTGTTTTCAAGCAACTGTCTAATATCATACTTTTCCAAGTACAACTTCCTTTTCAGAGGCCAGAAATACTTTATGGCTTGCTCCATTGTTCATCCATGTTCTGTTTTATTGGCTTGATGTTTTCACATTTACACATCTAAAATCTAAAAGAAAAACATCATTTAAATTTTCACCAAAATGGGAAGATTCCAAATCAATTACATTAGATTTTTTAAAAACCTAAATATTCAAAACAGTGTTTTATGATTTCACCATCACTCAAAAGCTACTGATGGCCCAGACACCAGACATCTAGCCACACAGCTACATGTACCTAAGTCAAGGAGCAGAGTTTTAGTCTAGAAAGAGTAAAAACTGTCCTTGGCAGGAGCGCCAATCACTCCACCCCTCTCTGCTGTGTTCTTACTTTTCTTCTTTCAGGATTTTAACTCTGGAGTTAACCAGTCCAATTTTATCTTCTACCCTAGAACTACATCTCCTATTACAGCTGACACTCATGCCTTACCCATCCCCAACTGGGGTTACTCCCACCATCTATCTTCTTTGTTTCTACTCCTATGCGGAACAATGCAAAAAAAAAAAGGGTAACTATGCCAACTGGGTCCAGTACAAAATGTATATTATCTAATCTTAAACAAGCGCTCAAAACTGTACAGCAATGTTTTTATTCTTTTCTGATTGACTACTGCACTCCAAATAATATCCAACCCTTTTCTTCTCACTTCAAGGTAATAACAATGGCACCCCTAACATACCCCTATAATTCCCTTATTCCTCAATAAAATACAGAGGATCTCACGTTACACCTTATGAAGAACCAAAGGGCCTCTGTCATATTGTCCCTCTTCCCTGTTATATACTTAAATCTCAACATCACTGCCATTCTCTACTCTACTCACTGACAAAGAGGAGGCCACTCTCCTTGCCAAGGTCAATCCTTCTATCTGTGCCCTTGAACCTACTCCCTCCTATTTCTTCCAGTAATATATCCCTTTAAGCATCCCTTCTCTTTCTAATCTGTTTGTTGCTTTTTTTTTTTTAGCGACTGGTTCCTTCCCTTCTAGTTACATGCCCACACAAACTCTATAATTTAAAAAATCTTTCCTTGAAGATTGACTTGCCATTCCCTCAAGCTATAGTCTTGCGTTCTTTTCTCAGTTAAACTCTTAGAAAAAGTCATTTATACTCATTGCCTCCACCTCCTTACCTTGTATTTACTTCATAGCCTCCCCACAATCTGGTTTCCAACCCCATATCAATTTATCAAAACTGCGCTCTCCAAGGTTATCAGAGATTTATTTGCTAGAATCCAATGGTCTTTTTTCAGTCCTCATAATTTTTGACCTCTCTAAACAGCTTTCACACTGCTAACTACTACCCATTTCTTGATATTCTTTCCTCTCTGAGTTTCAAGACAGTATTCTCTCCCATCTAAGTATATATTCTCAGACTCTTTTGCTGGATCATCATCTATATCTCCCCCACTAGGAGAAGGTATACTTGAAGACTCCATTTGGGTTTTCTCCCTCTAAACTTTTTCAATGAACATCATTTCTATGGCTTTGACTCATCTCTCTGCAAATGACTCCAGTCTATGGATTTAACCGTCTTCTCCTGAGCATCAGTCACCAGCACAAGTTATCAGACCTATTACAGTCATCTATCAGGCCATTCCAATTGGATGTTGGAATAGATATCTTAAACTCAACATCTCCCCCAAAAAACTCATTCTCTTTCCCCCTAAACTCACTCCACCTCCTAAATCCTCTATTTAGGTCAAGAGCACCATCTTTCTTCCATTTACCCAAGTCTGCAACTTCACTCTCTCTCACCTCAGGTGCCACATCCAGTAGATTCTATCTCCACAATATCTCTTATCTATTCCCTTTTCTCCACTCCCATAATCAGCTCTCTGGCTCAAGTCCTCCTGACTTTTTTGCCTATATTTCTGCAATAGCTTCCTAATTGATCTCTATGCTTCTAGCCTACACCCTTCTCAATCCATTTCCATAGAGCTTCCAAATTGATTGATATACTTGAATAAAAGGTCCACTCTTCCTTATCCTGAACCAGATAGACTCTGCTTTAGTAACAACTAAAAAGAAGCCAACCATTAATGACATGTCAAAAGTAGGTTGCTATGTTTTTTGAATTTTAAAATATCATAAAATAAATAGCATTAATCTGTTACTTGAAATTCATAGTTCATGAATATTATTACCTCAAATATTAGCCAAGTAAGGAGACAAGCATTATCGCACCCATAAACTGAGTAAATAATATTAAAGGAGTGAAAAGTGTCCACACAGGCCATAAGGCAATGTTGAAGCTGGAAAGGAAAAAAAAATCAGTTTTATTTTTTTAAGTAACATTCACAGAAAGACATTTTTATTCCAATTTGAATTAGGCTTTAAAAATCCACCCATGTACACTGTTTGAAAATATCCAATAAATAACTCCAACCTTGGTTCAGGCCTTAATCACCTTTCATTTTAGATTGTTGTTTTCAAATTGGTCTCCAGCCTAAAGTCTCTCCCCATTTCAGTCAAGTTCATTCAAAAAGCATTTTTAAGCACTTGGTATATGCCAGTAACTGTTTGAAGCACTGGAAATAATTTTTTAAAGACATTTTCCCTTAAGATATATTTTTCAAAATTTGTCTTTTTTAAATTTAATGTATTTCTAGGTAGATGGAGTAGGATAAGTTAGTAAATAAAGGCAATAAAACATTAAATAATAAAATAATAAAAAATAAAAATAAAACAATAATAAAATGTGTTACATTTATTATATAATACATAATATTTACTACATATATTTGTTATTGTATTTTATATTCTAATGCTTATTTTAACATTTATAATAAAATAATAAATAATAAAATTAAAATAATAAAATAATAATTGAGTGAATAAAAATAATTTTGCAAAGAATTTTTAAATATCTCAATTATAATTATTTCTATAATATTTATATGAGATAGCAGAGGAATAGGTCTATTACATAAAACATGAAATAATCTAATATTCTAACATTTCTGGCTACGCAACTAACTTCTGTATACATCTTGTCATTAGTCTCCCCTGGCAGGAAAGCTATAAGAAACAAAAGATCGTACTGCATTGCTCCTTTCTGCTCTTTTCCCCCTGTGTCCTGGTGAGATCCCAATGAGAGAAAGGAAGAAGAGATGTATTGTATAAAATGTTAACAAAGTATTTAATTCAGCCCTGAAGACTGGGGAGGGGGGTGGTAATTTTGTAGTAAATTGTCTTGATCCTAAAAGAATCAGTTTTATATTCACCCTATGTTATCTCATACCCTGTCATCTCTAACTACTGAAAGGGTTTCACTGACAAAAATATTTACCTTAAGTGAGTTTCTATAAATGGCTTTCTTTACTTGCAAGGCTGTATTTAGTTACAAACCTAAAACCACAGCAACAGATCTCAATGTGGAAAAAAACTTTTCACCTTGATCTACTGCTTCAAAAACTTGCAGAGGCCCATCTAACTAGAAGATAAATGATTTTTGTTGAGCAAAAAAATGAATTACCTTTAATACTAACTGGTTCAAATGGTCAACAGTAAAAAATAAATGTAGTTCTAATAACTTGTGTTTCCTCAAACCCTTAATAAAAAATGGTATTTCTGTAGAGATAAAGTAGATGACCTCCTCAGGTAAAAGCATAAAGGTTTTTCATGCTGGAAATATAAATAGTTTGGGTTGTTTTCCATTCCCACCCCAGCATAGTTATATAACAATTCATCTAACAATTTTTATTTAATTGTAAATTGTGACTAACTTACAAGAAGTGTGTGCGTAGGGGAGTGGGGGGGGGGGTGTTGGGAGCCAAGAAACAGGGAAGCTTCAAGCCATTCTGAGAATTCTCTCCAACCAATCTTAAAATAACACTTAAAAAAAATTCTGAAGAGAAAGAGCCAACAAGGGGAAGCAAGAAGCAACTCTTCTGCAGAAAACAACTTGAAAGGTAGGCAGGGAGGGTCTGGTTTACTGGAGTGAGAGGGGAACATAGCCCACAGCATGGCCCCACCAAGGAGTACTGGTGCAGCCAAAAGCAAGCCACACACACACATACACACACACATACATCAACAGTTCCAGGATCTAAATCTTGGTCTAAGCCAACATGGAGAAGCTGAGACTCTGCCTAAGCCAACAGCAGTGCAGCCCCACACACCCATTAGAGTTACAAGTCCCAAGCTCCAGGGTAAGGCGCTCCACAGTGTGCTCAGTTGGTGCAGGCCTAGAGGGAGGCTCTGAGGCTCTGCCTGAACCCAAACCAAGGCCCCAAGTCCCAATGCAAGGCAGTTGGCAAGGTGCCTTGCTGATATAAGTCCAAGGGGAGGCCCAAAACCTTCGCTCGACCTTATGGTAAAGACTGCATCTTAGTGCAAGGCAGTCTGTGGTATATTCCTTATCTGTGTAAGCCCAGAGTGAGGTCCAGAGCCCCTACCCAATCTCAAAGTGAGGTTACAAGCCCCAGGGCAAGGCAGTCCGCAGGGTACCAGACCCAATCAAGCTCAGAGTTAGGCCCAAAGCCTCTGCCCAAGCCCTGTGGCTAGACCCTGAGCCCCAACACAGGATAGCTCACAGTACTCTGAGCTTTGTGAGCAATCAGCAATCCCAGGAGGTGACTTTCAGAGCTCCCAGATCACATGCCATCAAAGAACTGAAACTTGTAGAAATCCAGAAATATAGGTAAAGGTAGTAGCTTATAACTGAAAGTTTAAGAGAGTACCCTCTCTAACTGAGAAGAGAACCCACTTAAAAGTAAAAATCAAGAAAAAAGGTTGGGAAAAATCAGCAAACATCAAAAAAATACCTAACGATAGAAAATTTTTATGGAGACAAAGAAGAGGAAGGCACACACACAGACAGGATCAATGAACGCAAAGCAGCTACACACAAAACTTAAAAGAAAAATATTAATTAGTCTTAGGCTCTGGAAGAGCTCAAAAAGGATTTCAAAAATCAATTAAGAATGGCAGAGGAATGGGGGAGAGAAATTAAAGCCATGCAAAGCAGATTTAACAAAAAAGGAAATCAAGAGATACAAAAATCCAATGAAAAAAGAGTTTCTTAAAAAGTAGAATTGACTAAAAGGAAAAGGAGGTTCAAAAGCTCTCAGAAGAAAATCATTCCTTAAAAATTAGATTGGTTAACTAGAAGTCAATGACTTCATGAGATATCAAGAAACAATACAAAATCGAAAATATGAAATATCTCATTAAGAAAACAAGTGACCTGGCAAATAAATCCAGGAGAGACAACTTGAGAATTATTGGACTACCTGAAAGCCATGATTTTTTTTAAAAGCCTAAATATTATATTATGAGAAATTATCAAAGAAAATTGCCCTGATATTCACAAGAGGATAAAATAGAAATTGGAAAAACCCACATATTACCTCCTGAAATAAATCCCCAAATGACCACTTCCAGGAATATTACAGCTAAATTCAAGAGCCTCCAAGTCAAAGATAAATGCCACAAGCAGTCAGAAAGAAACAGTTCAAATACCATAGAGTTACAATCAGGATTACAAAGGACTTAGTAGTCTCTACTTTAAAGCATCAGAAGGCTTGGAATATTCTGTAAGACAAAATAATTAGGTTTACAACCCAAAATCACCTACTCAGCAAAACTGAGTATATTCTTTCAAGGGCAAAAATGGTCACTTAACAAAATAGAAGGTTTTCAAGTATTCTTGATGAAAACACCAGATCTAAATAGAAAATTTGATGGGCAAATACAAGACTCAAGAGAAGCCTAAAAAGGTAAATGAGAGAAAATTTAAGGGATTCAATAAGGTCAAACTGTTTGTGGAAATAAGATATATAACTTTAAAAATTTTAATCAGTATTATTGAGCAGTTAGAAGGAATATATATATATATATATAGATAGATAGATAGAGGGTATGGAAGTAAACTGATTAGGATAACATGATATAAAAAAAATCAAAAATTGAAAAGCGGATTGTACTAAGAGAAAAGGAAAGGGAGAGGTGGAATGGGGGTAAATCATCTCACCTAAAGAGGTACAGAAAACTATTATAGTGGAGGGGAGGATGAGGGTGGTAAAAGGCAATATTTAAAATGTACTCTCATCATAACTGGCTCAGAGAGGGAATAACAATCATACTTATTCAAATACAGAATACTACCTTACCCTATAGAAAAGTAAGAGGGGAATAAGACAAGGGAGGGGGGAAGTAGGGGATACTTGTGAGGAGGGACAGATTGACAGGAGAAAGAACAGGATCAAAAGGAGACAATAAGATGGAGGGGAATATACAGCTGGTAATCATAACTGTGAATGTAAATGGGATAAACTCACCCATAAAATGGAAGTGGATGGCAGAGTAGATTAAAAATCAAAATCCTACAATATGTTGTTTACAAGAAACACATTTGGGGCAGAGAGAATTTATTGTGCATCATTTGAAGTAAAAAAACCAAGAGTAACAATCATGATCTCAAACAAAACTGTGAAGATAGGATTAACTCCTCCCTTGTCTATTTTTAACTAATCAAATCAAGAACTTAAAGTACCCCTACTTAACATTAAGTAAGTATAAGAGATCACAAGTCACTTACTAGAGTAAGTGACAACTCCAAAGGCCACTACACCCACACACACACACCTTGGGCAGTGCTAGGCAAATTGAAATACTGCCATTGGTTTCTGTGAAGGAGTGACAGGAAATGACAGGAAGAGACATGGAAAAAAGGAGTATAAAAAGAGATCAACATGGTCTAGCATTCATTCCCTTCCTAGTGTTGGGAGAGACTGGTTCCCTTGTCTTGGAGAAGGCCTTTCCCCTGGATCCTGCATCGGCTTGCCAGGAAATCCATGTGGGGACAAGGGATATGGGGAAGCCCCTGAGGGGCTGAGCCTCACTTCACCAGAGAAGGGCTGGTAGACTTGTTAAAATCTGTCTCTTTATCTACATTTTTCTATTTTTACTCTTTCCACCTCTATAAAAAAAGCTGCTAAATCATTTTGACTTAAGCTATAATATTTTAAATTTGGTGGCCACAATATTACTTAATAACCATCATATTTAGCATAAAATCTAAATTTAAATTCTTATAAAGTTAAAGCAAAAATAGATCTAATTAAAAGAGATGAGGAAGGAAATTATATCTTGATAAAAGTTACCATAGACAATGAAGTAATATCAATGCTAAACATACATGAACCAAATAGCCTCCAAATTTCTAAAGAAAAATTAGATGAACTTCTGACAGAAACATTAAAACTCTATTAGTGAGGGACCTCAACTTCCTCTTTTCAGATCTAGATAAATTAAACCAAAAAATAAACAAGAAAAAAGTGAAGGAAGTGAATGAAATTTTAGAAACATTAGAACTAATAGATCTCTGGAGAAAACTCAATGGAAATTACAAAGGAATATACCCTCTTTTTAGCAGTAAATGGCTCCTACACAAAAAAAAATGACCATATATTAGGGCAAAAAAACCTTCACAACCCAATGGAAAATAGCAGAAATAGTAAATGCATCCTTTTCAGATCATAATTCAATAAAAAATTATCATCAATAAGGAAAAATAAAAATAAAAAATTAAGTGGGAATAAAATTATCTATTTCTATAAAAGGGGGGGGGTCAAAGAACTTATAGAAACAATCAATAATTCCATTAAGGAAAATGATAATGAGGAAACAAAATATCAAAATCTGAGATACAGCCAAAAGCAGTACTTAGGGGAAAATTTCTCTCTCTCAATGCTTATGTCAATAAAAATGGAAAAAAAGCAGATCAATGAATTGGACATGCAACTTAAAAAGAAACTAGAAAAAGGACAAATTAAAAATATGCATTTGAAGACTAATAAAATTGAAAATAAAGAACCATTGAGCTAATAAATAAGACTAAGAATTGGTTTATGAAAAAAATAAAATAGATATTTGATTTTAAAAAGGAAAGAAGAAAATCAAATAGCTAGTATCAAAAATGAAAAGGGAGGAGTCACCATCAATGAAGAAGAAATTAAAGCAAACATTAGGAGCTATTTTGCCCAACAGTATGCCAATATCTCTGACAATTTAAGTGAAATAGATAAATATTTGCAAAAATATAAATTGCCCAGATCAACAAAAGAAGAAAAGGATTACTTAAATAATCTCATCTCAGAAAACCAAATTGAACAAAACATCAATGAACTCCCTAAAGAAAAAATCCCCAGAGCCAGATGGATTCACAAGTGAATTCAATCAAATACTTAAAGAACAATTAAACATAATACTATATAAACTATTTGTGAAAATAGGCAAAGAAGGAATCCTACCAAGTTCTTTTTGTAACAAAAATATGGTGCTAATACCCAAGTCAGGAAGAACAAAAACAGAGAAAGAAAATTATAGGTCTATTTCATTAAATATAGATGCAAAAATTTTAAATAAAATGCTAACAAGGAGACTGCAGCAATATCTCACAAGGATGATTCACTATGACCAGGTGGGATTTATACCAAGAATGCAGAGCTGGTTTAATATTAGGAAAACTATCAGCATAATTAAACATATCAATAACCAAACTAACAGAAATCACATGATAATTTCAATAGATGCAGAAAAAGCCTTTGACAAAATACAGCACTCAATCCTATTAAAAAATATAATTAAAATAATAAGAATGGGGGCAGCTGGGTAGCTCAGTGGATTGAGAGTTGGGCCTAGAGACAGGAGGTCTTAGGTTCAAATCTGGTCTCAGACACTTCCCAGATGAGTGACCCTGGGCAAGTCACTTGACCCCCACTGCCTAGCCCTTACCACTCTTCTGCCTTGGAGCCAATACACAGTATTGACTCCAAGACGGAAGGTAAGGGTTTTATAAAAAAACAATAAATAAATAAAGAAGAATATATGGACCATTCCTTAAAAAGGTAAGTATTATCTCCTTAAAACCATGAGCAAGCATATCTGCTAGAAGCCTTCCCAATAAGATCAGAAGTGAAGTAAGGATGTCCATTATCAACACTATTATTTAATATTGTATTAGAAATGCTAGCTTTGGCAATAAGAAAAGAGAAAGAAATTGAAGGAGTTAAAAGTAGGCAATGAGGAAACTAAACTATCACTCTGCAGATGATATGATGGTATACTTAGAGAATCCTAGAGAATCAACTTAAAAACTAGTTGAAATAATAACTTTGGCAAAGTTGCAGAATACAAAATAAAACCACATAAATCATGAGCATTTCTATATATATCAACAAAGTTCAGAGGCAAGAGATAAAAAGGATATTTCATTAAAAATAACTCTAGACAATAAAAAATACCTGGGAATCTTCTTGTCAAGACAAATATAGGAATTATATGAACACAATTAGAAAACATTTTTCATACAAAATAAAGTCAGATCTAAAGAACTGGAAAAAATGTTAATTGCTCATATGCCAACATAATATAATATAATAAATAAATAAATAAACATAATATAATAAAAATGACAATTCTACCAAAATTAATTTACTTATTCAGTGTCATACCAGACAAACTACCAAATGATTATTTTATAGTATTAGAAAAAGATAATAACAAAATTCATCCAAAATAACAAAAGGTCAAGAATATCAAGGGAATTAATGAAAAAAAAAGTGAAGGAGGAGGGTCAGCAGAACTAGATCTCAAACAGTATTATTAAAGTAGTAATCATCCAAACAATCTGGTACTGCCTAAGAAATAGAATGGTGGATCAATGGAATAAATTAGATACACAATATGACCTTAGCTACCTAGTGTTTGATAAAATCAACAGCTTTTGGGATAAGAACTCACTATTTAACAAAAATTGCTGAGAAAGCTGGAAAACAGTGTGGCAGAAACTAGGTATAGACCAATATCTCATATACCCTATACCTAGAGAAGATCAAAATGATTTAGGATTTAGATATAAATAGTGATACCATAAGTAAATTAGGGGAACATAGAAGAGTTTACCCAGCAGATCTACAGAGCAGGGAAGAATTTATGACCAAATAAGAGATAGCATTATAAGATATAAAATGAATAAATCTGATTTTATCGATTTTAAAAGACTTAACCAAGATTAGAAGGTGAACAATAAACTGGGCAAAAATTTTATAATGAATTTCTCTGATAAAGGTCTCATTTCTCAAATTTATAGAAAACCAAGTCAAATGTATAGGAATACAAGTCATTCCCCAACTGCAAAGGATATGAACAAGCAATTTTCAGATGAAGAAATTAAAGCTATCAATAATCATATTTCAAAATGTTCCAAATCTCTCCTGATTAAAGAAATGCAAATCAAAACAACTCTTAGGTACCACTTCAACCCTATCAATCAGATTGGACAATATGACAATGAAGGAAAGTGATAAATGTTGGAGGAGATGTGGCAGAATTCAGATACTGATGGATTGTCGGTAGAGTTGTAAACTAATCCAAACATCCTGAAGGGCAATTTGGAACTATGTCTAAATGGGCTATAAAACTGTGCATACCCTTTGATCCTGTAAAATCATTACTGGGTCTGTATACCAAAAAGATTGTAAAAAAGGGGAAAGGACCTATTTGTACAAAAATTTTTGTGGTGTCAAAAAATTGGAAATCAAGGGGATATCTACCGATTGGGAAATGGATGAACAAACTACAGTATATGTTGGTAATGGAATGCTAATGTGATATAAGAAATTATGATCAGCCAGCCATAGCACTGCTGGGTTTGTACCCCAAAGAGATAATGGACAAAAAGACTTGTACAAAAATATTCATAGCTGCGCTCTTTGTGGTGGCCAAAAACTGGAAAATGAGGGGATGCCCTTCAATTGGGGAATGGCTGAACAAATTGTGGTATATGTTGGTGATGGAATACTATTGTGCTCAAAGGAATAATAAAGTGGAGGATTTCCATGTGAACTGGAACAACCTCCAGGAAGTGATGCAGAGCGAGAGGAGCAGAACCAGGAGAACATTGTACACAGAGACAAACACACTGTGGTATCATCGAACGTAATGGACTTCTCCATTAGTTGCAGTGTAATGTCCCTGAACAATCTGCAGGCATCTAGGAGAAAAAAACACTATCCAAAAGCAGAGGACAAACTGAGGGAATAGAAACACCGAGGAAAAGCAACTGCCTGACTACAATGGCTGAGGGGACATGACAGAGGAAAGACTCGGAGCGAACACTCTGATGCAAATACTAACAACATGGCAATGGGTTCAAGTCAAGAACACATATGATACCAGTGGAATCACACGTCGGCCACGGGGGGTGGGAGGGAGGAAAAGAAAATGATCTTTGTCTTTAATGAAAAATGCATGGAAATGATCAAATAAAATACTATAAAATTTAAAAAAAAAAGAAAAAAAAGAAAAAAAAGAAATTATGATCAGGATAAAAAAGCTGGAAAGGTCTATATAAACTGGTGTGAGATGAAATAAGCAGAACCAAAAGAAGAGAAGGGAGACAATTTAATTATAATTTCAGAAAATATGTGTTGAAAATTATTATTATCACATGTAATTGGGAAAATAAAATATCTGAATAAAATAAAAAGAAACCAAAAAAGAAAAATAATAAAGTGGTATAAAAGGTCCAATCTGAAAAAAAGAATAAAGTGGTATAAAAGTCCAATCTGGGACATGGGCTAGGAATATATATATTTTTTTAAAAAGCAGAGGCAACTTGATGGTTCAATGAAGAGAGCCTAAGTTCAGTGCCTCAGATACTTCCTAGCTGTTGTCAACCTGACCAAGTCACTTAACCTCATTGTCTAGCCCTTGCCACATTCTTGTCTTGGAATTAATACTAAGACATTTGATAAAGGTTTGGAGGTGAGGAGGGCGCAGAGAAAGGGGGAAAAGGAGGTCACTTAAGTGCCATGATGGTCCCCAGGCAAAGTAAAATACAACAAAACAACAGAAAGATCTCTACCACCACTCCATATGGATTCTTTACTGAAAACTTATAGGATAAGAATTGCACAGAATGAGATGATTTGGTTCACTTTTTCTTTACTTTTTTTTACACATTTTTTTTCAAATTACATGTAAAAACAATTTTAAATATTTGTTTTCTAAAATTTTGAGCTCCCAATTCTCTCCCTCCCTCTTCAATACGGTAAGCAATTTGCTTTAGGTGGTACATGTGTGATCATGCAAAACACATTCCATACTGATAATGTTGCTCACTTTTTCCAAAGGTTGGGGGAAAGGCATGATAGAAAATGATTATGGCATTAAAGAAACTTTAAAAAAAATTACATTGCCACAATGAGCAAAAGTACAGTTCTTATGGGAACAGAGGAAGTGCTATAATAACTGAAATGGCAATTTGTAGGTTTCCATAAAAACTGATCAATGTAATTTCCACTTCCTCCACTACTCCCTCAGTACTGAAGAGTATCCCAAAAATTCTTGTCTATGTGAGAGCTTTACTAAGCCCATTATAGCATGCATCATTTTTATAAAACTCTTAAATTCAATGAATTGAACTCCAATGTCACTGAAATTCAAGGAAAGCTATGTCCAGAGGGAGGAACACAGCCTTGATGATTAGGAGACTTGAGTTCTGATCCCAGTTCTTGCTGCTCTGATATCTGTACCAGCTCTGTGTAACTTGACAAATTCCTTCTCTAGTCCTCAGTGTTCTCACACGTAAACAAGGCAATGTAGTAGTCTCTCGGTGTCTGAGAATGACAATTGTCTTTGTGTGTTTTCATCTACGGTGTGCCCTCATAAGGCTTTGAAGTCCAAAGGCTGAGGCACAGAGTTTGTGGCACATGGGGCATGGGACGCCAGTTGTTACAGGAGGTGCTGTTGTGGCCTGGTGTCGGTGTTCACGCGCAGTGGCAAGACGTCGACGTCGTTCATCTTCAAAGGTGGTGGCGGCATGGTGAATGTGGGTTCGCCAGCTGCTTCTGTCAGAGGCGGCGAGTTCTAGTTGATTTGGTATAATGCCAGCCCACTTCAAGTTGGACTTTAGCTGATCCTTGTATCTTTTCTTTGGTCGGCCTTATTTCCTGAGTCCAGCTGACAGATCACCATAGAATACCTGTCTTGGTATTCACTGTGGGTCCATGCGGATGACGTGTCCAGACCATCGTAGCTGGGTTTTGAGGACCAGGACTTCGATGTTGGTGGAGTTGGCTCTGTCAAGGACTTCCTGGTTGGTGATTCAGTCCTGCCACCGGGTCTTCATGATTGACTGGAGAGAGCATTGGTGGAATTGCTCCAGCTGCTTCATGTGCTTCTGGTACAGTGTCCATGTCTCACAACCGTACAGGAGCGAGCTGAGGACCGCTGCGTTATACACTTTGAGCTTCATTGCAGTGCTTACACCGCTGTGTTGGAGGACTTTGCAGTGCAGCCGCCCGAGTGCCTGGCTGGCCTTTTGGATCCTGGCATTGATCTCGTGGTCTAGGGACCCGTCGTTGGCGATGGTGCTGCCCAGGTACTTGAAAGTGTTGACATTAGAAAGCAGCATGCCGTTGATTGTAATGCACGGCTGGTTCATTGGCCTCCCTGGTGCGGTTTGGAACAGCACCTCTGTTTTGCTGAGGCTGATAGTCAGGCCAAACAGTTTTGTTGCAATAGAGAACATGTCCACAATGGTTTGAAGATGGTTTTCTTGGTGGGCCATGAGAGCACAGTGAATGAATATATGTCTGTAAAGACAGGAACTTTTTTTTCCTTCCTATCCTCCCCTCCCACCCAATGTAACAAGAGAAGATATTAATAAAAATGATCAGCAACTTTAATACCAATTATTAGCCATGATTTTCTATTATGTATATGTTCAATCAGCAAAGACAGTTCAATATCATTTTTTAAAAATAACCACTTTACTTTGTGACTTTCACAAATCAAGACTTGTGATAAAAAGGGCAGAGGAAATACTGTTTTCTCTGAAAAATAGCATGGAAAAAGGAAACCAATTAGTAATTCATTGGGACAAATCTTCCCTAGAAAGCAAACTAAAAGAGAATATACCCACCTTTCTCTACCTCAAAGATTTGTGAGGAAAAAACTTTTTAAGTTTTAAAGTAATATATGAATAACTGTGATTATTAGTAATTAGTGGCAAACTAATCTAAAAACTCTACAGGAATAGTTCAATTTAGAACTTTCTTATTTAAGTACAAAAATCAATAAAGGGAAAATTTGGCCAGGTCAACTAGGCATAAAGCTCCAAGCTTAGATTCAGAAAGCCCAGAGTTCACATCTGATCTAGGACACTTACTAGCAGAGTGACTATGGACAAGTCACTTAATCCTGTTTGCTTCAGTTTCCTCATCTGTAAAATGAGCTAGAGAAGGAAATGGATCATCATTCTATTATCTTTGCCAAGAACTGGGATTACAAAAAGTTGGACATAACTGAAACAAATGAACAACAAGCCTAACTTATAAAGTTATTTTTCAGACATTCATCAAATATTTTAAAGGTAGAATGGTCAATATAAATGGAAACTGTTCATTGAATATGAATTTATATGCCTAGCAATGCTAATTTGAAGATAAATTTAGTCTCCTAAAAATGGGGGGGGAGGGGGAAACACTTCACTACCTTTATCAGTGGAGAGACTAGATAGTACAGTTGATAGAGTGCTGGGCCTAGTCAGGAAGATTCATCTTCCTGAATTTAAATCAAGCCTTAAAACATTTACTGTGTAACCCTGAGCAAATCACTTAAAACTGTTTGCCTCATCTGAAAATGTGCTGGAAAAAGAAATGGCAAACCCCTCTAGTATCTTTGCCAAGAAAACTCCAAAAGGAGTCACAAAGAGTGGATCAGGACTGAAGACTGAATAACAACAACATTCACAACCTGTATCAGACTAGATAATCTCTAAAGGCTTTTCCAATTCTAAATCCTATAATCCCATAATCCTCACTTCATTCTTTATTTCTCTCATGTTTTTTTGCCTCAGATTTCAAAAGATAAGAGAAGAGTGAAGTTAGTTATGTAGCTGTGCCTCTAAATTTTATGCCCTGAAAACAATAATTAGGCAAATGTATCTCTGTTCCTAGGCTCTATTCCCCCCTCAGGTGAGCTGCAGATTTAGTGACATGAAAAAGCAATGAACTCAGGTAGCTATCACAGAACTTAGCAAGTAAGAGGAAACTTCAGAATCATCAACCATCCAGCCAAAATATTAATTCACCTAAACAATATGCCCTACTAATGTTCATCCAGGTGTGAAGTCAATTAGCCACTTATTAAACTGAATGTCTTGTCTAAATTTTGGACCTCCTCCAGCATCTAGTCTCTTGAGTGTAAAATGGTTTACAATGTTTGTTGTAAGAAATCCATAAATGAATGGGAAAATACTTAAAAATGGCCAAAAGGAAAATATTCTGTACCTATAGCCATACTTTGGGCAGAAGAATCAGAGCTTTGTTCTCAGGGTACAAAATTGAGCCTACTTTACCCAAGAGTTGCTCCCTTACCCAAAAGCCAGGCCCCAAATGAATTCCTATTCTGCTATATAGCCTCCTCAGGATGGGGCTCTCTAAGCAGGGAGCCTGACAACCTTATTTCCCCAATACTCACCAGGCCTTTAGTATCTTCTAAGTAGATATCCTGCAACATGCTTTGTCCTCCACACATATTAGTCCTAAGCCAGGTGAATTTTCTCCTTGCCTGACTCTAAGATGAGCTTTGGCCCAGGTGCACTACTTCCCCACTGGTGTCTACTTTGTGGATGTCCAATCCTGTCTGATTCTTTGCAACCCTATGCACCACAACACAACACAGGTTCTTCTATCCTCCACTATCTCCCAAAGTCTGTCCAAGTTCATGTTCACTGCTTCCATGGCACAAGTTATCCATCACATCCTCTGCTCTCCTTTTCTCCTTTAATCTTTTCCAAAATCAGGGTATTTGACAATGAGTCCTGTCTTATCATCATGTGACCAAAGTATTTCAGCTTCAATACTTGTCTTTCTAGTGAATAATGTGAATTAATTCCTTTAAGTACTGGTTGATTTGATCTTCTTGCTGTCTAAAGGACACTAAAAAGACTTCTCCAGCACCACAATTTGAAAGTGTTGATTCTGTGGCACTCAGCTTTCCTTACAATCCAACTCTTGTCCACCATACATGTCTATTTTGATTATATAGACCTATGTCAGAAAGGTGATGTCTCTCCTTTTTAGTATGCAGTCCAGATTTGCCATACCTCCACCACTCATACCCTCTCCTTGCCAGGCTTTTCAGTACAGAAATTTCATCATATCCTAGAGTAGATTTCCTTGCTCAGCCTGGCAACTGTCACAGCTGCAAACTGTTCTGTCAGATTTGAAACTTTAACAATTCAAAACTCTGCCAAAATCAATACAATATAAGACAATGGAGTTTCAGATAGAGAAAATGGATAGGCAGAAAGATCTACTTCAAAATTTTATGTTGTATTTTGAAGTTTTTCCAGAAAAAAAGATATTAACCACATATTTTATATCAAAATTTACTCACCAAATTCCTGATAAAATGAAAGAAGCCGTTGTAAGAGGTATCAGTACTGGATATTTGATATCATAGTCTCCAATTCCACAATACCATTCCAGATACAATATGCAGTAAAATGCAATAGCTAAACTTGTGATCAAAAGGCTGATACCAACCAGAAGCCACCTAAACGAAAAAAGAAGGGAACAAATGACCCTTTTAAAAGACAGTATTACAGTTAACTATGAAAAGGCGACTAAATAGAACAAATCTTCATTACTAGAGGAGCAAGGGGACAGAAGTGTTATGAAAATGTAGGGAAGAGAAGGTGTCTAGGAGGAGGGAACAGTGACAATTGTAAAATATTGCAGAAACCAAAAAAAGATGAGGACATTAGGCCTGGTTTGAGTGAAATAAGCAGAACTAAGGAAGCATTATACACAAAGACCTAGTAGATTAAAAAAAAAAAACTATTTTGTTGAACAACGGGTAATTAATTTTAATGACTACACTTAGTCCAATAATAGAGCTGAGAAAATGTCAAAGTTAGTATGATCCTGGGATATTAGACACAGTTGGGGCACAACACATTGGTTAGTTTTGACAAGTTGTTTTTAACTCTTTTTATTTTTATTTTTTTAAAACCCTTACATTCCATCTTGGAATTGATTCCAAGGCAGAAGAGTGGTAAGGGCTAGTCAATGGAGGTTAAGTGACTTGCCAAGGGTCACACAGCTAGGAAGAAGCCATATTTGAACCCAGGAGCACCTATCTCTGGGCCTAGCTCTCAATCCACTGAGCCACCTAGCTGCCCCCTTTTTAACTCTTTAAAAAAAATGTGTTAAAAAGAAAAAAAATAAAGCTCAGAGAAATGAAGTCACTTTCCTAGGGTGATGCCACTTTATCCTCTGACTCCAAACCCCCAGTACCTGCCACACCTTTCTGCCTCCCCATGGCACCCCTTTCCCCACATTCATGGCCTAGCCACACTTCTCAGGCCCAGGTCTGCCATGAAAAGATCTGAAGCTTTTCTAGGCAGCACCTTCTCATACCTTCTTCTTTCCCTAAGGTCTCAGTACTTATAGATAAGCTCCTCCTCTAAAAATTGGAAATCATTCAATGTTTTATTATTATTTATTCTCTATTCATGTGTCATATTTCACCAAGGAAACTATAAAGACCTCATAGGCAGGAATTGTTTGATATTTATTTTGTTTCCCCTATAGTTGCCAGTAAGTAGTTGCTGAACTGAATTTGACTTTTTAATTGAAAAAAACCTCAAACCCAGACTCTTTTAGGAATTTTTTCATTCTGTTAAATAAAAATATCTTATTTTTAAAAAATAAATCAGAGGAAAAAATACATATAGAGATTTGTAGAGCTGATCTTGAAACAAGCAAGATTTGAGTTTTAGTCCCACCTCTTATACACACAGGCCATGTGACCCTAAGAAAGTGACCCTTAACCTCTCAGTGTTCTGAGCAACTCTTTAAAGACCATAACTGCAGATAAAGCTAACCTGCAGTGGAAAAGGGAGTTTCTTCCCCTAAAGAATTCCTTCTTCCTATGAAATTACAGGCTTTATCTCTTTTTCTAGAGACACTTATTATATAGTATATAATATATAATACCTTACTTTTTAGAATATGTTGATACCTTTTCTCTTACATTAATAATTAGAGAAGATTCTCTTGGGGACATCATGCAAATTATGCACTAAAAATACATGGTTTGAAATACTGGATTTATTTAAAATAAAGAGACAGATTATATAATATAATAAAAACAGAAATCTCAGTGGGATTTTGAAAAGGAACTTATGTTGTTTCACCTGTTGACAAAAGCAAACCATTTAAAATAAAGCAACATGTTCACTAAAATGTTTGCTTACAAAACTAAATTTCCTTACCCACTTGTTTGTATGTTTTCTTTCACAGTTTTAAAAAATTCAACATAATATGTCACAACAATGGATGCCAAAATCCAAAAAGCAGAATGGATATTAAGTCTTGGGATGGGTTTTTCTTTTTTCTCAACAGCTGTAGATTCTTCTGCAAAGAAGAAAAAGTTTTGTCCCATTACACTATAAAATGAAGCACCAGAGAGCCTATTTTAAAAAAAAACCAACAATATTACTTCAGGTTAAAAACTAGATTGTCTCAACAATACATGAAAGCAAATATTAGAAAGAGTATCATTTATCTCACCACCCCACCCCCCACCCCCGACACTTTTAAATGTGAACACATATTTGTGAGGAAAAATGGGAGAAAAGGAATATTATCCTCAGAATACTGGATTAATTTCATCCAAATAAAGCTTTTTAAAGCTTTACACTTGGAGACCCTCATAAAAAAGAAGACATCTTACAGGGATTATTTTGTCATATGAAAAATGATGCTGATTCAGTTTATCAGCTGTCAGAAACCTAAATCTTTATTAGAAAGTTAAGAAAAACAGGAAAAAATGTTGGCAAAATAAAAACATAAACTACAATCACCCCAAAACCATTCTGTAACTTTCTTTTACTTGTTTCTTAATTTTTTTTAATAAAGTAATTTCTGAGTCAATGGAAAGAATACTGGACTAAGGAGACCCTGGTTCTAGTCTTGGCTCACAGGATTCTGGGTAAGTCACAAATTCTCTAGGAAGGACCTATTTAAAAGATGATGAGATCAAACAGATCTTCTCTAAGTTCTCATTACCTAAGATCTAGCATTCTATGATTATGAACACTTAATTTTTAAAATCAAATACTTGAGAGCCTCATGAAAATACAGGGGAATCCTTTCATCTAACAGCTTTTAATGAAATAGATTCATATACATTCTTGAAATAAAAATGTCCAAGCATAACTATAATAGCTATTATACTGAAAAAATAAGAATTCATCTGTTCGTCCTACCAAAATAAAAATTCTCAGTTTTATCATATATGTGCTCATTTTTAAAATGTGAAATGTCATTTGATCTATGTTTGGGATGACTAATCAGGACCTTAAAGGGCAAAGTGTGTATCAAACACTGATTTCTAATCCCAGCTCTGTCACTAACTTCCTTATGGCCTTATGCAAATAATTACACTTTTCTGGGGTTCAGTGTCATTTGACAAACAAAAGGTAGTTGAGGACAGAAAGAATTTTAAAGTGCCTCTTAATTTTAACATTCTATGATTCTTTGGTGATGGAAGTATATTAAAAAATGTATTCTCTCCACATCCTATTAAATGTAATTCTAAAAAATAAAGCAAAATAGCTCCTCAATGAGTCAGGAAATATTCATAAGACTTAATGAATAAATGAACAGATTAAGAAACATTTAGTAATAAAATTTATGTAGCACTTTGCATATATTATTTAATTTGATCCTCATAACAACCCTAGGAGGTAGATACTATCATCGAAGAAACTGAGGAAGTCAAAGGTTAAGTGACTTATCCAAGGTCACATGCTAGTAAATGGTGTCTGAGACCAAATTTGACCTTGGATCTTCCTGAGTCAAGGTCAAGTGACATGACCTGGCTGCTAAGAGCTGATTTATATGAGAACCAATTGTTAAATTTTCAGTATAAGTATTTATAATTTGGAAATCAACAAATGCCATAAATCAGAGTTTGATCTATTTGTTTTGTTGATTGTCTAAACATATTAAAGTAATGGAGAAAATGTGTCCTTTTACTTAAAAGTATACCTTATGACATTTTCAGAGAGTCAGTTGTTAAACCTTTACTGACATATCCCTGTTTAGTCTATAGAAATGAGCCACTTCAGGAACTATTTCTGAAATCCCTATCACTCAGAATTTTATGGGCGTAAAAGTATTTTATGAAGTAAAAGTTTGAGTTAGCATATATTTCCTACAAACAATGGTTTTTGCTATTAAACTTAGTCAACATTTGCCTGAAGAGTGTCAAAGAATTGAACCAGAGGGGCCTTTAAATATAATTTAGGACAACCCATTTATATACATATGAGGAAACCAATATTCAAAGCAGTAACTTGTCCTAAACCACAGGGTGTAAGTTAATAGCAGAGCCAAATCTAGAAACCTGACCTCATTACTAACTCTCAGCCTACTGCTCTCTAACCATTCTACCTTTTGTCTACTAGCTTTCTTTACAGGGACAAAATTAAACTTCCAAATGAAAGTTGTTTTCAGGAAGCATATTGGGCATGATTCACAACTGAGTTCTCACATCCTTCTGAAAAATACAAAACCTACTATTCCAAATAATAGCTCATTTTGATATAGTTTGCAAATTACTTTTCTCAGAACAGTCCTGTGAAGTAATGTTGGTTCCAAGATCCCCATCTTACACATAAGGAAACTGAGGGAGAAGAGTTTAAGTGATTGGGAAGGCCTAAAACTCAAACTCTCAGTCCAGTGTATTTTCATGGAATCACAGAATTCTATTATTGGAAGAGGCCTTGTGGCTCTGAGGGTATAGTCCCATCATTGAATGAACAGGAAAGGGAGGTCTATGTAGGGAGTGTGTCCAAGATCATTTGCTAGTTACTTTTTTCAAGAACCAGATAAAATCTTACCTTCTACTGGAAGATTTTTTTCCCCAAACCCTTTAATTCTGGTGCCTTCCCTCTGCTCATTATCTCTAGTTTATTCTGTATACAATTTGCTCCTACATAGTTATCTTCATATTGTCTTACCCCATCAGAGTATGAACCCCCAGAGTGCTTTGCCTTGCTTTGTATCCCCAAAGCTTAGCACAGTGCCTGGCACATAGCTGGTACATGCTTAATGACCAACAGGCCTTTTGAGACCTGTTTAAGTGATCCAGATCTTTCTTCCAGGGTGCCTCCAAAGAAATCAATGCAGGGCAGGAGAACACACTGACATTACAGATAAGGAAATTAAACGGCCAAAAACTTTTATTTCAATATATTAATTTTAAACAGAATTCTGACCCAGCTAGGACTATAATCATTTATAGCTTTGTCACTTTCGTTTAGCAAAGATTTTTCCTAACCACGTTTCATTTAATATAGTAGCATAAATAGAAGCAAAAGAGAACAAGAGGTCACCAACTAGGATTCGAACTCAGATCCACAAACCCAGGGCTAGTTCCACTATCCCAGAGCTACTTCCAAATTAAAAGACCTATTAGGTCATATAAGGGCACCCGGCTTTTACTATCATCAGAATACAAAATTACGAGAGCCTAATGATTCTCATTTTCCCAGCCTCCTCTGGGTCACGCAAACTTGGCCTCGAATTTGTCAGTGGCATAGCCAGGCCCTTCGTTGCGAGTCAGTTACCCCACCAGTCGACCTGAAAGTCTACGTCCAATTCTAACACTCTAGGGGTCTGTCCTGTAGGGGGGGGGGATGCAATCCTCTCCTCTACGGAGTGACTTCTTAAGGCTGCCCCGGGCCCCCAAAGGCCTCGCACCAGTGGGGACCAAGAAGGGGATTGAGACATGCGTCCAGAGGAGGAGGAAGAGAAGAGGAGGTGGTGCGCGTTCTACTGGGATAAACGGGAGCAGAGAGGAGGAGGCGGTGCGCACTCCCGTTGGGATGGGCGGGGGCAGAGAGGAGGAGAAGGCGCGCGCTCGAGAGGTGCTGGAGCGGAACAGAATCATTCCCTAAAGGGGCGGGGTCCGGATATTCCTCCCCGGCCTCCAGCCCCCAGTGGTCTGGCGGCCGTGGAGGATGAGTGGACGGCTAGCAGACACCTTACCGGCCTCTGCCCCTAGGCCTCGAAGCGCCGAGGCCTCCAGCAAGGATTCGGCCTCCAGCTGGAAGCGCCGCCTCAGCTGCTGAAGGTCGCTTGTATCTAAAGCCGTTGCCATCTTGTTCCAACTCCGGAAGTGACGTTATCGAGAGAGACCGCCTCAGTCTCAGCGGGTTCCGCCCACTTTCTCCGCGACTTTAGGTATCTGGAGTTACGGGGAAGCTCCGGAAAGAGCAGGAAAATCTCTGAACCCAAATAATCCCCAAGAAATCAAATCAAATCAAAGAAATACCCTAGTTATATTGTTGCCAAAACTCTTTAGAAGTTTAGGAGGATCCGAGTTCAAATTCTTCTACTTATACACCGGCTTCTCAAGGTATAAATTGCTTATAGTCAATTACACTGTTTTAAGTTTCATATACTGATATTTTTTTTAACCCTTACCTTCCGTCTTAGAGTCATGTGTATTGGTTCCATGACAGAAGAGCTGTAAAGGTAGGCATTGACGGTTAAATGACTTGCTCAGGATCACACAGCTAGGAAGTGTTTGGGGCTAGATTTGAACTGAGGCTAATCCACTGAATCACCTAGATACCCCCATACTAATGATGTTTAAGATTTTATTTAATTTCTTGCACTTCCCAGTGCACATAGTAATTTGATATTACTATTTAGATTTAATTAATTGACTTAAGTAACCATTGTATCATTAAGATTAGTTGTTTATTATTCAAGTTGTTTATTATTTGAATTATTTAAAATTCCTACTCAAAGAAAACCAAAAAACATTACTATGTTGACGTCGGTGTATATTGCTGACTGACTGATCAGACCAGCGTGAAAGACTCTACCAGAGGATGGGCACAAATAATGCATATGAAGATTTGGAGTGTTTAGAGAGGACTATCACTGCCAGTGTAGGGGCTTGCTGAGCCTATTTCAGGGCTGTTCAGCGACCTTTCCTTGTCCTCCTTTCACCCAACTCTCACCTATGGCTCCAAGAAGCTGTGGAGTGCACTGGGGCCACACTCCAGTAAAACCAGCTCAGCAGATGGATTAGCCCAGGCTGAGGGTGGCCAATAGACCTCAAACCTGCTGGTGAGTTAGTGGGATGTCTAGTCAAAGCCAATGAGAACAGTTTTTTATCCCAAAGGCCATGATGTCATCTGAAGCAGGTGCTGTGGAGCATTTAGAGCTTGGGCAGACATCAAAGGTGGCAAAATCTTCTCCTGGATCCTAGTTGGCCACCATCCTGATTTCTGTCTTGCTACTGGACTATGATGACTTGAAGAGAGTGTAAGGCTAATGATTTTGTGTAGCTCTGGAGCAATAAAATCCAATTCATTTGCAAATCAAGACACTATCCCTTGACATCACTGATCCTCTTCAAAAGGAACGATGAACAACAACATACAAATATATTACATTTATTTAAAAGAATACTAGACCATTCAAATTGTAAACTAGGGGAGAGGCTCCAATCTCCCTGTGCCATCTTAATTTGTACGCTCTCCACACTCTTTAAATACCTCTATGCCCTGTTGATTGGGGAAAGAGTTCAGTCTGATATCTTTTTGCCTTCTCCACATAAGTCTTTTGTCTGTAAAACAGAAGATGCAATGGATAACTTGGGGTGGGATGGCGAAAAAGGCGGTACTCAAAAGCTCAGTACCTCATCCCTGAATTAAGAATTAATTGAGATATAAAACAATAAAGATTACATGATTCCAGCAGTAAAAGCATAAAAACCCTCAAAATATAGCCCTCAATCATGTTAACAAACACTTTAAAAAAAGCTTAGAAATAGATAAATCTTTCATATGTATAATATATAACATCAATTTAAAGTCATGATCTAGTGAAATACTGGAAACCTTTCCAGTAAGATTAGGGGCAAAGTAAGAATGCTTATTGTTGGCAGTAAGACAAAAAAAAAGTGAGGTGATGAAAGTAAGCAAAAAAAAAGGAAAAATTATTTCTATATGCAAATCCATTGATGGGCTACTTAGTGCATTCTTTTCTGGTAGGAGTTGCCACTAGTTTAATATTAATGTCCCTTACAACACTAAAATTTTGTTAGTCTAAAAGCCTTAAAGATTGAATGGAAACAATACCTTCATTAAAGTAGCAATATATAAAAAACAAAAATCATCAGCCTTTTTCAATTTTGCTAACAAAATCAGCAGAAGGAGGTAGAAAACTACATTTTATTCAAAATTATAAAATACATAAAACACTTGGGATTTTAGCTAATAAGACAGTTGGGGTTTATAGGAATATAACTATGAAATTCTACAGAAATAGAAGAAAAAATTTTAAGAGATGCTCATTGTGTAGGGTCAGGCTATACTGCTGTTAGAGTGCCATACCAATCAAACCTCCAAAGGGCTACTTTGTAAAACTAAACAAAATAATGACAAAATTAATTTGGATGAACTTATAAAAGATCAAGAGTCTTAAAGGTAATGAAAAAATTAAGTAGAAATGTAAGGGGACCAGAATAACCAGATCTCAAACTGTATTATAAAAAAGTAAGCAAGAACCAGAAGCAGTCAAACATACTAGCCTGTTAAGTGAATTTTTATTGCATTAAATGTTAAAACTTTTGCAAAAACAAAAATTAGGGGAAATCTTTCACACCAGTTATCTCTCATAAAGGTCTGATATTCAAGGTATATATATAAAAACATACATATATAAAACAAAAGTCATTCCACAATAATTAGTCAAGTAGTTTTCCAATGAAGAAATTCAAACTATTAAAAATTCTATAAAATATATTCCAAATCAGTGGTAATAAAAATGCAAATTTATCAATCCATAGATATTTTTAAACATAAATTATGAAACAGGCATTATGCTAAGGTAAGCTCATAGGATTCAGAGACATAAATGAAACTATCCTTACCCTCAAGGAACTTACATTATTCACAATAAAATAAAAAACAAATACAAGGTAATTGGAGAGGTTAGGAGGATTAAGGACAGTAGTAGTTGGAGGTGGCATTTGAGTTGAGTTTTGAAGAAAACTAGGGATGCTAAAAGATAAATATGAGAAGGGAATGAGGGAGGGAAAAGACAGCCTATACAAAGAATGGAGATGGAATGTCATGTCTGAATAACAGTAAGAAACCTAGTTTGCCAGGACAAAGTAAAGTACAATAAGATTGGAAAGGAACTTTGGAACCAGGTGGTAAAGCGCTTTAAATGCTAAATTGAAGAATTTATATTTGATCCCAAAGGTTGCTACTGAAGTTTATTGAGCAGAAAAGAGGCATTTAAAGCCTGTACTTCAGGAATATTGTTTTGACAGCTTTGTGGAGTGGACAGAGACTGAAAACATGGTGAAAAATTAAAGAACTATTACAGTAGTCAAGATGAAAAGAGATAAAGACCTGAACTAGTGTGATGGCCATATGAGTGGAAAGAAGAGAACAACTCAGATTTTACCCTCATATTGGCAAAGATGATAAAAGATAAAAATGGTAGATGCTAGATAGGTTTGTGGAAAGAAAACAAGTTTACTATATTCATAGAGTTGTTAATTGGTCCAACCATTCTGGAATGCAATTCAGAATTATTAAACTTTTCATAGACTGATCTGACTCATGTTCATATATCCAAAGAGATCAAAGACAGAAGGAAATGTCCCATGTGTGAAGGAATATGGTAGCACTGTGTGTTTAGCAAAGAGCTGAAAACAAACTGGATAAGAATCACTGGGAGAATGAGAATGATTAGATAATTATCCATTTCTCCCATTCTTAATACCTTTACTAGTCTATTTTTTCCTATTTCTCTATACCTATTTATCACCTCCCTTTCTCAGCCAAATGCCTCAAAAAAGCTATCTACCCTTGGTGCTTCTCTTCTCAACCTTTCACAATCTAATGTAAAATCTCATAACTTAATCCTAACTGCTCCTTCCAAAGTTACCAGTTATCCTTTAATTTCCAAATTTGTTGACCTGGACTCTGAATGTATTTGTAGAAATAGTATGACAGACTTTTGTGTATGTTTGTGTGGGGGGGGGGGGCCTATGTTTTATACTAGTTACAATACTTCCATAAATATTCCTTTCTAAGAACAAATTAAATCTAGCTGACTAATTGATATTAATTGATAATAATGGAAGGAAGCATACCACTTATGAATTATATAGCATCATAGAGTCACTCCCAACACTTCAGTTACCTTTAGAATATTGAGGGGAGAGTTGGTAGCCACCCTCTGGAGATGCAGCTTGCTAGTGCAAATGAGAATTTGGGATAGTGACTAGAAAAGCATTCACCACATATAAAAAGAGGGAATTGACCTAGATCATTTCAAATGTCCCTAGCTGTGTGACCCACAACAAGTCATTTAACCCCCATTGCTTCTTACTTTACCATTCTTCTACCTTGGAATGAATATTGATCAAAGGTGGAAAGTAAGAGTTTAAAAAAATAAAATTGTCAAAGCTCTTTGCTTATAGTGACTTTGTAAGAGAGAGAGCACAATTGTTATTATTTGCCTTTTAAAGAAGAAGAAACAAGTCTTGGGGAGATGAGGTGGCTTGTTTAGAATCATACAGGCAGTGAGGGTCAACTGAGCAACCTTTTGGTAGCATAAATACCATTTCAGTTTTCTGTTTTATTTCCTTTAATGCAAAGTTTATTAACAGATATATTTTTTACCATTTCCATAATAAATGTGAAAATAATCATTCATAAATTTTTAAAGAAGAAATTCCAACTCAAAGCAAGGCATTTATTAGAATTGTTTTCCCTGGCCTTTCCAGCAATATCCTATTAAACAAAGGATTTAACAGTTGGACAGATCATATCACTTTTCCCAACAGTACCTCTCTTTTCATTTTTCTTAGTTTCCCAAAGATGCCCTGTTCACCTTTCCAAAATCTACCTTACCTCTCTTCCCATCCCGCCCCTCCTGCAATTCTAGTACAGGCAGGAGTCTGTTGCTTATATGGTCTACATTCCTTCTATCAAATGCACTATTATATGTATTGTCTCCTTCTTAAAGGGTCAATTCAGGGTTAGTCCGTAACTCAATATGCCCATGAGAATTCAACCTTGACTTCATGAGTTTCTGTATGTGCAATGTGCAGATCAGATCAGGTTTTCCTCTTTAATGGTTTCAGGAGATTTGCATTTGGTCCCAAGGAACTTTCAACTTCTTTTCCAAGGTAGCTCCCATTGATGATATTTAAGGAAGACTGGAGACAAACACTATTAATTTTCTTCTCCTCCATTTCTGTATAGCTAGGGTCCTTGGCAAACTATCAAGCAGGAGCATTGAGAGAACAATCTGAAATCCTACTAATGTGTAAGGAGTTGAAAAATAAAATGGAATGGATAAAGCAGAATGAGGAGGTTGGTTTAGAACAGTGATTCTCAAAGTATGGTCTAATGGATCTGTTTGGTTTTCTGAGTGCCTTTCAGAGGGTCTACAAGGTTAAAATTATTTTCATAATAATACTAAAACATTATTTGCCTATTAAAATACTCCTTTTCCTACTATGTAACTATGCGAAATAAGATTTTCTTCAGTCAAAACAATGTATCACAACAGATTGAAAGTAGAAGTAAATGAGAATCTAGTTGTCTTCTATGTAGCCGAAAAGATTTGCATAAATATGTAAACATTGACACTTAAACTTTTTTCGTTTTACAAGATAGTCATTTATAACAATTTACTTATATTAAAACAAAATAGGTTAATGTTTTTTAATTAATAAACATTTTTATATTTCAGGTATTTGAATTTCTTAATGGTAAATATTGATAGATATAACCTACATGTCCCAAACCTTTTTTTAAGAGAGAAATGATTTAGATATTTATTGAATAATCTTCATGAGGATAGGGTAAATTATTTCAGATTTCCCTAGACTAAATAATACAAATTTTTCAACCAAAACTTTTTTTGGGGAACTCCTCAATACTTCTCAAGAATGCAAATGGATCATGAGACCAAAAAGTTTGATAACTGTAAACCAGACAACATAGATTTGGACAATGGGACCCATTTTGCTTCTAAAATCTTGCAAGAAATATATCAAAACTTGGGAATAAAAGGGAGCTTGTACAGTGTCTATCACCCCAGAAGTGCTGGCCAAGTGGAAAGATTAAGTAGGGAGGTCAAGACTATAGTGGGAAAACTATGTGCATGAACTCATCTTAAGTGGACAGAAGTCCTCCCACTGGTACTATTCTATCTAAGGACAAATTTGAATTAGGGTGCTAACAATAGAAAAACACAATAGTCTCATTCGCTTAATTAAATAAGGAATGTATATTTGGATCCTATTTAATTTGTGCATGTGCCATACAGGTTGTTTTTTAATGTAAACTTTAGATGGGTAGGGACTGAGCCATTGCTCATCTTTGAGGCTCCCCCAGTGCATAGGACACGATCCTGCTTTAATTCCCTCCAGCAACAGGGTATACCAATCCCCTGACATCCCTGTTTCAGTTGGTCCTCCCTATCTTTTCACTGGTATGAAATCCTAACCAATGAGACAAACCAACTCTCTCCCCCAGTAATATAAAGAAGGAAAGCCTCCTTCTTTTTTACAGAACCACTGGATTATTTTATAGATCCTTCCAGTTCTAAAATCTTATGATCTATAAAATGGGGATAACAATCTTGGGCAACATGGCATAGTGACATAGTCAACCCTGTAATCAGGGAGCCATGGTTTGTGTCTGAATATCTTTGGGACCATAAATGTATTTCAGATCACTCTTTAAGACTATAAATTACAAATTAGTTGCTCATCTATGACTGTAGAGGGAATTCCCACTCTGAGGGGCCCTACAACCAGGAAATCATGATTCTGGACCAAAAATAAAACTACAATCATAGGATTGTTATTATCAACTGAGAAAATGTATAGGAAAATGCTAAGTATAAAGTATTAAAGGATACTCAGCTATAAGACCACAATCCCTCAGGATAGAAATAGATATGTTGTTATAAATTCTAGAAAGGCCCTGAACCTCAAAGCCTTACAGAAAGCTATACCTAAAGGGAACCTCAGGAGGACTTCAACAAAGGACAAAAGGACTTTTGGGGATCTGGAGTCAGTGTCACCCTTTTGACATAGTAGTGCTATACCTTAAGTTTAAGCCCACTTTTTTTATAGGAAACTTGTGCATAGAAATGGAGAGGCTCACCTTAGGCTAAAGGAAATGTTTTTATCACTATTATTCTTTTTATTTCTTGTCAATAAATGTCTTTTTTCTAAAAGCTAATAGAGCTCTATTGCTTCAATCAGTCATCAGTTGATAGGCATTTATTCAGTGCTTACTATATGCCAGGTACTAGGCTAAATTTTGCAATACCAAAAAGAGGAAAAAGAATCTCTACCTTTAAGAAGCTTACAATCTAATGGGAAAGACACATGAAACAAATATATAAAAAGAAAACTATATATAGGATAAAAGAGAAATGATTTAAAAAAGGAAGGCCCTGGAATTAAGAGGGGTTGGAGAAGGCTCCCTGTAAAAGGTGGGATTTTAGTTGGGACTTAAAGAAAACCAAAGAGATCAGAGAAAATGTTCTAGGTTTTGAGGTCAGCCAGAAAGAATGCCTGGAGCCTGGAGATGGAGTATCTTGTTTATGGAACAACCAGGAAGCCAATGTCACTGGTTCAAAGAATATGTGTCAGAGACCAAGATGTAAGAAGAATGTAAAGTTAGGAGGAGGGGGCTAGATTATTCAGGACTTCTAATGCCAAACAGAGCATTTTGTGTTTAATCTTGGAGGGGATAGCCACTGGGGTTTATCAAGGAACAGGTGACCGGACTGAACCTGGGCTTTAGGAGCGTTGCTCTAGTGGCTGAATGGAGAATAGATTGGAGTGAGGAGAGAGTTGAGGTGAGTCTGGCCATTTCAGTGGTGCAGTGTTTGAAAGATGTTTCAAAGGTGAAATCTGCAGTCCTTGACAACAAATTGGATATGGAGGATGAGAGATAGTGAGGAACCCAAGATGATTCCTAGGTTGTTAGCTTGTTGGCCCAGGAAAAGGATATTGCCCTCTATAGTAGTAATAGGGAAGGTAGGAGAAGGGGAGGGTGTAGGGGTAAGGGTAATAAGTTGTGTTGTAGACATATTGATTTAAGGTAGGCAGAGATTAAAAATTGTAGGTCAGCAGAGATTGGGGCAGGATAGATGGAAATAAACAAGTTTAGTTGTCTTGCTTCTCCCCCACCATAAAATGGGTGGAAAAGGAGAACTGGGAAGAGAAGGAAGTAAAAGTGAGTTGAGAATCATCAGTGTAGAGATGGTAATGCTTGATAATGGGGAACATACTAGATAACAGCTCATGTACACCACTACCAGAAAAGCAACTACTCAGGTTTGCTCTTAAAACCCTGAAGGAAGTAATAGTTAGATATTCTGAAGACCTAACCTGCCATTAGACTAGTGAGGGTGCTACATTCATTTTTCTTACATTGGTGATCTAACTTGTCTAAAGCCACCAGTATAAAGTATATACAATACAGTTCTTTCCCCACTTTTCTTGTTTAAACTCAAAGTATTAACTGAGCTTACCCAACAGGGTAAATGGGAATTTCCTCTTTATCCCACTGAGATGAGATGATTCCCCATATATGTCAAACAACTCAGTGGTCACAGGAAACCAAATAATACTTCTAGCTGCTTTCAGTGCCTTTTATCTCTTCCTCTTCCCAGTTCCTTTCTCCACCCACTTTGCTGTGGGTGAGAAGCAAGACAACCAAACTTGTTTATTCCCATGTTTCCTCCACAATTCTAGATCAGTAAGGACCTAGGACAGGGTTTGAAAGTGAATCCATTTTGTATTATAAAATGCATTGGCTTTATGACAGCCATCTCCATTGCTTCTTTGCTTACTACAAAGCTTATTGCTATATTCCACATGGCTAAGGTTGTTAGAAATCTAAAGTCCATATAATCCCTTGCAATTCAAGAGATAATCGCTAACACATTATGTCCAATGCTCTGGGGGAGCCTCAAAGATGAGCAATGGCTCAGTCCCTACCCACCTAAAGTTTACATTAAAAAACAACCAGTATGGCACATGCACAAATTAAATGATATCCAAATATACATTCCTTATTTAATTAAGCTAATGAGACTATTGTGTGTGTGTGTTTTTTTTTTATTATTGTTAGCACCCTCATTCAAATTTAAAGCCAAATCTTAGAAGGAATGGTGTTGAAAATTTCAATTTAATTCTTGGGGGTTTTCTTCCTCACCAAACTTTCAGTATCTACAAAGGAGAAACTCAATACATTGAATAACATGAGTTTGTTTTGTTTTGATTTTTTTCCAGAAGTTGATCATTGGTGGAGCAGGTTTGGGTCAATAAGACAGAACTGCAAGAAGGCTTCCCTTTCAGGAGCTTATACAATACCTGCTTTGTGGGTAAACAAAGAACTGACCTTTATATCAGTGTCAGCCTTTCAACTTTAAGGAACATATGTATTTTCCAGGTAATTACAATTAAAATTACAGAAAGGGATTTTTAATAGCTTTGTTATCAAGAAATAAATTAAGGTTTTCCTTGAAATCCTAGTTAACTACATGAGAAAAGAATCTGAACTACTGTTTTCACTCTAAGAGAAACAAAGAAACCTTTATATCCCTGGAGCACCAATATTTTCCTTAGAACCTTTCTACCTACTCGTTTCAAAACAAAGCAAAATAAAATAGCCTTAAATGAAGCCAGACAAAAAATGACTGTCATCACAAGTTCAATCATCTGTCCTAGCTAGTGAGTGGTGAGTTTGCTGGTTTTCTGAAAACATTAAAAAGATATGATTGGCATATTTGACACAAAGCTGATATTTTTTTTTGAAAATTTTATTTAATTAGTCAATTTAGAACATTATTCCTTGGTTACAAGAATCATATTCTTTCCCTCCCCTCCCCTACCCCTTCCCATAGCCAATACAAAATTCCACTGGGTATTACATGTGTCCTTGATCAGAACCTATTTCCATGTTGTTGATGTTTGCATTAGGATGTTCATTTAGAGCAGCGGTTCTCAACCTCTCAATTTGTAGCACTGGGAATACATAATGCATATCAGATATTTACATTCCAAATCATAACTGTAGCAAAATTACAGTTTTGAAGTAGCCACCAAAATAATTTTTTGGTTTGGGGTCACGGCAACATGAGGAACTGTATTGTGGGGTCACGGCATTAGAAAGGTTGAGAACCACTGAATTAGTCTACATCTCCAGCCATATCTCCTTGACCCATGTATTCAAGCAGTTGTTTTTCTTCTGTGTTTCTGCTCCCACAGTTTTCCTCTGAATAATGAATAATTTCTCGTAAATCCCTCCAAGATGTTCAGGATCACTGCTTTGCCACTAACAGAGAAGTCCATTACATTCGATTGTACCACAATGTATCAGTCTCTGTGTACAATATTCTCCTAGTTCTGCTCCATTCACTCTGCATCAATTCCTGGAGGTTGTTCGTCTCCATGGAATTCCTCCACTTTATTATTCCTTATAGCACAATAGTATTCCATCACCAACATATACCACAATTTGTTTAGCCATTCCCCAGTCGAAGGGCATCACCTCATTTTCCAGCTATGAATATTCTTGTACATGTCTTTTTCCTTATTATCTCTTTGGGGACAAAGCTGATATTTAAGAATGGGCTCCATCAGATATTTTCTATAAGACAGATAATCAAGAAATATAGTGCCTGTTATAATTTGTTTGAACATGGGCATATCTACTTTGAAATTCTTTTTGACAAATAGCCGGTATTTCCAATGGGCTTTGGAGACTAAATCCAAGCATTCTCTCCATAAGTTCACAAAATTATGATACTTAATGAATTAATCTTCAACTTGTAAGGGGTGAAGATGAGATCTGGTTCGCATCTCACCTAGGCTAACTGATATAATCACAACATGAATTGGGCAAAATCAGAAGTAATGAGATATTGATATGATAAGGAAGTCCCTGCCTTGTTATCCCTTTACCAGTAAGAAGTGTTCAGATTGAGTAAAAAAAGAAGCTTGGCAACAGGCAACAAAAGACTAGTCATTTCCCTGGTAGTCTTTCAACCTGCCAACTTAAGAGACAGTTGAGACATTTGATGCAGGGATCAACTTTATGGAATGTAACCCCCAAGCCCCTCCAAGAGGACCAAACAAAAAGAAAGGATTTTCTCTCCTCCCCATGTCATATATAGTGGAGTTACTTTCCAAGGAGGAGATAAGAGCATCCAGTGGAAAGCCCACATTCAGACACACTGACTCAAAGAATCAAGGCAAGAAGCAGCTTTGAGTAGAAAACAAAACCAGTTGTAGATTCAAGAGAGAATTCACCTTTGAATCCCATGAGACTACAAAGGCCATCAGGTCTCAGCAGTACCTGAAACCTGCTCTGGCTAGTCCAAATGGTCCCCAAGATTTCAAGCTAATAGGGATTTTGAAGTCATCTCCATTCTGTTTTTTATTTTTATTTTTTTCATTGTTTTTTTTTAATAGGCAAATACATCAAGGCCTAGAGATTAAGTTATTAGCACAAGGCCACACAAGTAGCGGGTTAACTTCAGATCCAAAGCTCATGACAGCACCATAGTTATCAGCTCTAACACTATTCAATTCTCCCTAATATTTTGTATAACTAGACCTACTAGATTTCAGTTCAAAAAAGTTGTACAGTGTTTAATAAATAGAAAGAAGAATTAATAGTTTTGAGAAATGTGTCATTATCCTTAAAAGGCATTGCAAAGTCCAGCTTCTTTGAATAGTTTTTTCTGCATAATATCCCTGGCTGAGATAGGCTTGGATGGTCCTATGATCCTGCTGTAGAGGGAGACTTTATTTCAGAATGGTGGGAAGACTTGAGAGAAGTGGAGAGACTGGGTGAGAGTCAAAACACTGACTTTTAATGGCAGACAAACCCTGGGAACCAGAGGGTCCATGGGGAAAACCAACATGTCATTTGATTTCTAGAGCCTGATAAATAAGGGTATGTGCACATATATGTCTCTTATCTACTCCAACTGATTTACTGATTTTAATCTCCTGGGGGATTTATTTTTATTCTTAAGAAGTGTTTATTAAGTGTCTATTGTGTCCTGAGCATTGTGCGAAACACTTTATACATCTCTCATTTGATCCTCGTAAGAGCCCTATGAGCTAGGATACTATTATAATCCCTATTTTGTGGTTGAGAAAACTGAGACAGAAGTTAAGTGACTCACCTGGGGTCATGTGTCTGAGACCAGATTTGAACTCACTTCTTTCCAAATCCAAGTCCAGGGCTCTATCCAATTTATCCCCTGGATGCCTCTAGGACAGAATTCTCTTCGGGCTTAGTCCCAGGTTCACCATTCCCTCTTTGAAGAGATCTGCTTGTTAGGAAGCTCTTCTCTTAAGACCCCAAAGCCACCTCCTGAATTCCTTCTGTCGCTTCTCATTCTCTGCTTCCCACACATGGACAGTTATTATTCCCCAAACATGTTGTTTTAACTGACTCTAGGTGACCCGGAGATCTATATTGTTGTAACAGTAAATCTAAGGGTAACATTGTAAGTGTCTAGGGCCTTCTGAGACAGAGGGGCCATTGTTGTACCTATTGGAAAGGCAATAGAAGTCTATTCATGGCAGTCAGAACTCCACCAACCCTCTCGAGTTTGGTTAAAAATACATTGGCAATTTAGATCAGCTTTTCCCAAATGGTGTCCTATAGAATCCTCAGGATTTGAAGAAGGGTTCTGGGCAGGAACAACAGAAAGCTAGGTCTCCTTGATGATGTTGGACAAATCCGTGGATTAGTAGTATTCTGTGAATAGACCCTGGACAAGTCACTTCACCCTGTTTGCCTCCATTTCCTCATTTTTAAAATATGCTGGAGAAGGAAAATGGCAAACTACTCCAGTATCTTTGCCAAGAAAAATCCAAATGGGGTCAGTTAGACATGACAGAATGACTGAATAACAGTTAAAATCCTAGGCTATCTCAAAGTTGTTCCATACTCCCGGATCTTATATTTCAGGATTTATGACCTCCATTAACATTTTTTCACGCCCCTATGTGATTCATGGTCACTTTCCTAAATAGTTGTTATATATGTAATACATTTTATATATATATTAAAATATTATATTTAAAATTCTATTTGTGGATTAGCTCTTCTCATCCCAAATCCCATTTAGCAGGTACAGAACATGGAAACCCTCACTCCAGTGAAATTTAGAATTCAATATGAAGTGACACTTTTCTCTGTGTAATAAAGGGGAATATATGTTCTCTATCCCTGGATGACTGGGCAGAAACATTGAAGACATGTTCTGGTTATTTCTTGAAAGCAGAGTTAGAAGGAAAGGATCAATGCTGAATGTATTATGAAAGCTGCAAAGCAGTGAAATATAAAGTATATACTCCTAGCCCCTTTTCTGGCCTTTTACTCAGATTTAATGTTATCATTAAATTCCTTAAGAAAGGGTTGCAACTTGAAAAGCACTTCATTGTAAGAAACTGTATTCAGAAAGAACAAGCGGTATCACCTACTGATTCTGTTAGTCTGAATCCACTGTACAGATGGAGTGGGTTTATAACACCAAATGGGAGGATCAGTTTTCAATGAAAGAATGAAGAACTTTCTGTACACTGATTGCTCCTGTTCTTAGAAATGCATTAGATGGAAGTGTTGATTCCCTAAAGCTCTTAAAAGTTTTATCTAAATATAAAAAATGCTACTAAAATCAGACTGTAGTCCGTCAAACAAAGATTGTGTCTTTTCTTTTAGTTCCTTACAGCCAATTTCGAAGCAGCCCAAGATTAGAATTTCTAACTAAATTGTTTTAAGTGATTGAATCCTGCCAGGTTCATGTTGGATTTCAAAGGAAAAAATGAGAAGTTGACAAGAACAAATGTGGAAGGTTTTCAAAATAAATGATTGAGGAATATAAAGAAATTTTAAAAAATTTTGGATAATGAAAATAAAACTGGGAAGAGGACTATATACTAAATCCACATTATTTTTAAAATCTTTATGTAATCAAGCAGAGGAATTAAGGAGATTTTTAAAAAGTGTTAATTAGTAATTTTTTAATCCCTGTAAGGGTCTGTGATTTTATCACTGCAGGTATTTCTTTCACTGAAACAAAATATAAACCCACAATTACTTGGTAGAATTTTAAAATATATTTTATTTTTAATTATTTTTGGTCTTTACATTTCAACCCCAACCCCATCCCTGATTTAAATTTCCCTTGTTACCAATAAAGATAAATATTAAGCAAAAACATATAACACAGTGGTGGCACTAGACAAAGTGTAGTCTATTGCCCTAGTTATCTCCTATCTCTGCTAAAAGGAGAGGTTTCAATATCTTTTCTCTAGAACCTTCATTTTTCAATTACTAAAAATTTCTTTTAGTAATTCTTTTGTCATTACTGTAGTTTTCTGAATATATTGTTCTCTTGATTTTGCTTTTCTCTGCATTAGTTCATACAAATACAAAAGATAAATATTGTCTTTTGTTTTGTTTTGTCCTTGCCCAATCTATGAACTCCCATTGTGTCTCCAGTTTTTTGCTAGTAGTGATGCTGTGAATATTTTGGTATGATTAGACCTTAAATTCTGCCTGTGCTTGCCTTAGAATATACTCAATGTCCAGTAGTGAGCATATATACTCCAGACCACTGGTTCTGTTTTCAGTCCAGTTCTCATGGCCATAATGCAGGGAAGTAGCATTTGGAGAAGGGGCTAGTCATCCCCACTAGCTGGTACTTGGGCAGCAGGCAGTCCAGCCTGAATTAGCAAGGCACTCCAAGAGTCTGAATGTGACAAATGTTCAGCAAATTAAACCACCCTCCCAACTGAATGGAGAAAGACCAACCCCCTTTAGTTATCACTCTGGGAAGCCCTCAAACTTTGTAATCTGCATCCTGGCAAATGCCTCAACTGGTGTAGTCCTACCTTTTCAGCAGGCCTCACTACCAAAGCCTTTAGTACTATCAAATGCTTCAAGATCAGAAACAGGTATTTTTATTATCTATTTTGCCACTGTAGCCTAGATACTATGGATTCATTCCATCCCACTTGCATAAAAACCTTTATGTGTATGTTTTTTTCCTTTTAAATTTCACATTGAAATCCAAAGCAATTGTTGGTCGAGACTGAAAAAAATCTAAATTTAAGTGGTCACCAAGGGAAACCCCAAATAATAAAATACCCAAGTCAGCTGCCAAATTTTATGGTGATTTAATTGATAATAGTAGAGAAGATTCTAAGAAGGAGGAAGGAAAGGGCTAGTACCAAGCAGGAAGATAGGAGATCTAGAAAGCAAGGTTTTGAGTGTGAAGGAGGAAAAAGTCAGCCTGACCTCCAAAGAGGCTTAGCTAAGATGCCCGAACCTGAAATCAGTTCCAGGGCAAAAATCACCACCAACACTCCAAGGTGTCGGAACACTTAGCATTCTGCCAGCTAGAGCTGTCTCTCCAGGGAAAGAGAAAGAGGCAGAAACTGACGTGCCTTATATGGACGTTTTTTACATCACTTTTCTGCATCTCATCTGTTCCAATGAGGACTTATCTTGACTTAGGACAGCTCAGAGGTCTGTCCCTTTTTTGCACATGTCTGTTGAAGGCCATCTCCTCAGATAATTAAATCTTGAGTTTGATGCAGACCTTTCAAAATCTTGTTAAACTGAGTAGGGTGGAGAATGTGGAGTTTCCAAGACCCAATTCTGTTATTCCAAGAATCTCCATTGTTATTGATCAGGAAAATAGCTAAATCAGATCTTCTAAAGAATGGTCTGATTAGGGTGGAATGGTTTGAAAATTCACACTATCTTTCATCATCTTTATTTTCTGGGAACAAAGAGAAAACCAAGTTTCAATTTGCATTCCTATTACTATTCATGTTTTCATGTTGTCACTTATACTTTATAATTCTTTAGAAAATGTCATGTCCTCAATGTTACTATTGTATCAGTTCTCTATATTTTTTTAAATTTCAAACCTTTAATGTTTTGATTTCATTCATGCAAAAGCTTTAAAATCTTACATGGTCAAAACTGCCTATTTTATCTTTTATGATCTCTATTACTTATCTGGTTAAGAATTCTTTCCCTAGTCTTAGTTGTGAAAGAAACCTCTCTTAGTCTGCTAAGCCTCTTCTATTCATGTTGTCTATTGATTTTTAGCTTGTATTATATGGTGGGAAATGTTGATCTAAATCTTGTTTATGCCAAATAGTTCCCCCAGTAGTTCTTTTAAAAAATTTTTTTTAAAAAAGTTTTTCCTCTGGTAAATTGTGTTCTACATATCATGGTAAACTTTTAAAAATGATTTTTTCCTGCTAATATGTTTCTGATTTATTTTTTAAAAAATGAACTACCAAATAGTTTTGTTTTATATGTAAGTCTTAAAATGCTAGGCCCTCCCCTTCCTTGCTTATTCTTTTTTTCTATTTGGGGGGAAGTTCTAGATATTTTGAGGATAGATGGCATTTTTAGAGTTGTTATAACTAAAAAAGGTCTTCTAAAAGACTAAAAACTTAGTCTCATTCTTGATACACATATCTATTGCCAGATTTGTGTTCAAAGCCTTCCAGTTCATGTTCCACTGTTATAACTTTAAAAGGTCAAGTGAGTTACTTGCCACTATGATATAACATCAAAAGACTTCTGTGGAAGATTAAAATTAAAAATGAGTAATAAAATCAAAGAGGAGAATAAAATTCTATATTCTGGAATGAAGAGGGAAAGACTTTCATGCCATCTCAGTTTTTATTATTCCTTCCTAACAACCACAGGAAAGGGAAGGGTTGAATATTTCTATTTCACAAAGAGTGAACACAAGCTCAAAAGTCTATAGTTTTTTTAGAAATAAGCATTTTTTTTTTTACTGTAATAAGCCAAAAGAACCCATGTTTTATAAGTTTATAGAACCAGACCAAACTAGGTTGTTTTTACAAACTTGTGTTTTCTTAAGGAATTTGCCTAGGATCACATAACCATAATTATGTCAGAGGAGGGTCTTAAACGAAACCCAAAATCTTCCTAAGAAGTATTGTCTTTTCAGAACCACCCAACCATCATATCCCAGCCTCCTGGGTATTGAAGTTAAAAAAAAAAAACCCTACTACTCAATATTTCTAATGTAGAGGGGAAAAAATTTTTACCCTATCCTAAGATTCAATTCTTTCCAGCAGCTGAGCAATCCTCCCAACCCTGAGAAATATCCTTATCCTGCCTAGAATAGAAAATTCTTTTCCCCATACTAGTAGCTTTGGGACATTTTCCCCTTTAGGAAATACCTCAAGTTCAGAATGATGTTACCCACATTTTGCCAAGAAACCTCTTCTGGGGTTCTGTTCAATTTTAAGTTATAGACAAAAAGCACCTGTTATTGATCTGGCCTTGACAACTCTTCCAGTTCAGGCCCAAAATAAGTAAAAAATATACAACTTCAGGAGAAGAATACTTGAGTATATAAAAAATCTGAAGGGAGGAAAAACCCCAAAGACTCTAGTAATCAAATAGTTATTTCTTTTAAAAATGTGTCTCAATATATGTATAATATAAATCTTAACCTTCATAACTCTCTAGTTACAGATTATGCAAATAAAAGTATGCCTACATATATTACTATGGCAATAAGCTTCCACTCTTGATCTTTCCAAACCTTGTTACCAGTACTCTTTCTCCCTTTTACCTAACACATCAACCTAATACCCCATTTTTGTTCTGACTGGCTGTTAACTAACCAGCCATTTACTAATAAGTCAACTGATGAACAGTTTAAAATAGAATCTCTTTTTGAAGTATTGGTATTTTAAAAGTGGGTGTTGTTAACCACATAACCATAACCTCCAATAACAGAGTGTCACTATCCCCTCCCTCTAAGGAGTGAAATAAGTCTTGTCATGTTAGCTCTGAGCAATGAGTTAAAGGTTAGGGAATCAGTCCTAAATGGGACATTAATCTTCACATCTAACTTAATCTGATCATCTCTTAAATCTGTGCCCTTGGTCAGAAAGTGGATGAAGAGTGCATAAAAAGGCGAACACATATCCACCAACACTGATGGAAATAATTGCTAAAGATGTCCTACTGATGGTGATTAGACATCTCTTCAAATATACATAAGAGAGAATATTATCATCACTCCTAGATAAAATTCTGTAATTCCTTCACACACATATGGGAAAAAATAAAACAAAAATCCAACCAAATTTACATAGAATTCTTTCAAGGTTAAAAATACTTAGAAGTGAAAACATTAAAATGTATTTCAATTTAATTAAAATTCCTGACTCACCATACGAGGAATGACACATTAATGTTACTGTTTAACTGTTGCCAAGATATCAGTATATCCTATTAAAAAATTCATATTTTCTCAGCTCCAGTAATTTTTATACCAAAATTTTAGAAGAATGGGCAGCAGTTATCTTTATTTTCAGTTAAAAGCTCTACCAAAAATATACATTTTCCTTAACATTTAAAAAACAACAACAACAACACAAAATCTCAGTGGCTGTCAAATTTTCTAACTGTTTTACAAATAGTGATGGATGGTAGAAGTCAGGAATAGTGCGTATTTTTAACAAAATAGGAAAATGTTCATTTCAAAAGTTTTACTTTCTCCTTTAAGAGCTTAAAGCTGGGGTTCTTACTGATCTTCTTGTTAAAGATGACTAGCAGCTCCTCTTCAGATTTGTGGTGTTCATTAGTCACTGCAAAGTATTGAGCTAAAACCTTTATGAAAAGAAAACATGTTAAATAGACTTAACTGTACTGGAAAGTTATCTTTCAATAAAAAAAAAAAGATTTGCTTTAAGTAGGGATCCAAGACAACAAAATAACAGTAACATTTTTAAAGGAAATAATTTCCTGGTAAGAAAAACATGGCTCAGCACCAGAGATTTATCATTGGGAGGCAGAATGCTATAATAATTATAATAAGCATTATAGAGTGTTTACTATGTACCAGGCACTGTGCTAGGCACTTTACAAATATCTTATTTGATCCACACAACCCTGGGAGGTGGGTGCCATTATCATTCCCATTTTACAGATGAGGAAACTGAGGCAAACAGGGGTTAAACTTGCTCAGGGTCAAAAACTTAGGAAATGTCTTTGAGGTCACATCTGAACTGAGGTCATTCTGACTCCAGGCCAGGTACTCTATCCACTGTACCATCCATACCTGGAGTCACAAGACTGTAAAATGGAGATTTGAACCCTAGACTTCAATCCCCAGAAGTCCTTGGTATTTCCCAGAATTCCCTATAATCTCACCTGAGTCTCCACCTGGGCAAGATCACAATTAGTATTTTAACAGGCAGTAACGCCTACCTCTCCCTCTTCTATGCTCTTCAATTCTCTTCTCCTACTTTTGCAAGATGTAGTAAGTAAGCTTTGAATGGGCTAATCAGCCCTAGGCACATGGTTTCTTATTTTGTATTTTCTTTATTCCTTAATTTCTAATAATCCTTAATAAACCTCAAAAATATAATACTTGTATTTTTACTAGATGCTAAATTTAATTTTTACAAGACTTGGGCTCGAGTCTTAGTTCTTTGACTTTACAACTATGTGGCGATGGTCAGGTCATGTACATCAGTTACTCTATCTGTAAAATGGAGACACTAGAAAATTGTGAAGCATATTATAAAGGTGGAATTGATTGGCTGTGATGGCTGAATGGGAGAGAGAGAGGTAAAAGCCCTATATAAAAACAATCCCAAAATTTCCAGTATGGGAAAATAGTTAAACGATAGTGCCACTGATAGAAATATGAAGGGCTCGAGGAAGAACATGTCTGAGGGGAAATTAGCTTGGTGAAGTAGAAGATAGAGCACTGGACTCGGAGTTGGGAAGATCTGTGTTCAAATGTAACCTTAGGTACTTTACTTTCTAGTGGAATGATCCTGGGCAAGTCACTTAGTCTCTTTTTGTATCACTTTCCTCAACTGTAAAATGGGAATATATTAATATCATCTACCTTGCATGGTTCCTATGAAACCAAATGAGAGAATATCTATATAGTACACAGTGCTTGGCACATAGGAGGTGTTAAATAAATGCTTATTTCTTCTTTACCTCATAGGGTTGTTATAAAGAAAGTGCAAAGATTATACAAATATAATGCCTAAATAGTTTTAAACAGACAATTTCATCAACTATACTAATTCCATACCTTTTTCCTTAATTTTTTAATTGATATTTCATTGTCGGGGGCCTGTTTCAGAACTGCTTTGATAGTTCCTTTCCAGTTGAATTTTCCTAAAATGTAATGAATTACACATAACAGTATAATATATGTGTGCATATAAACATATACATGTAACACTTATTACAAAAATATTCATAAAATAAGGGTGAAAACAATACCAGTTGGATGAATAAAATAGTTATCTCAAGTCAATTACTTTAGGAAATGGATGAACTCTTAACTGACTAAGATATCACTAACACCTTGTAATCTATTTAATACCATGGTAATAAATCAGACCATGCTATATACATATATATATCCCAACTAAGTAGAACATTAACCATTCTCCAGTCTTATATTCATCCTAACTCGGGGTATCCCAAAGCTGGCACATTCTGCCTCTCCATCTCTACCTTCAGACACAAAAGCTCTCCATAACCTCAAGAAGCTTCCACCTTAACATGAGACAACATGGAATAAGAGACAGACGGGAAAGCAAAGTGACCAGGAAAGGTTTCCTACAGCTCCTGCTGAGCCTTAAAAGAAGCCAAGAATATCCAAGGGTACAAGTGAGAAGGAAGAACCCACAGAACATGGAGAGCTGGACCAAGATATGTGGAACATCTTGTAGGATATTGTTGTTAGACCATAAAGCACACAGAGAGGAGGTAAAGCATAAAGACTAGAAAAGTGGGAAGAGGCAAAGTTATAAAAGATCCTTCAATGTCAAAATTTTCTATTTGACTCTGGGGGGATAACAGGGAGCCAGTGGAGTTTACTGAGTATAGAGGTGGCATAGTCAAACCAGGCTTTAGGAAAATCATGTTGGCAGCTCTGTGGAATATTCAGGCAGATAAATCAATCAGAAAGTAACTGCAGCAATGAAAATGAGGGCCTTACCCAGAGTGGTGACTATATGAGTGAAGAGAAAGGGATATAGATGAGAGATGCTGTGATGGTACAACCAGATCACCAGGATTTGTGAGGTGAGACAAATGAATACGTGTAGAGGGAATTTCATTTCCTCTGTGAACATGAATAAAAGAGGCAGGGGCAGAGCCCACCTGGGTCTTTTGGCACTAACTACAGGCTGGAGCAGACAGGTGAGGGAGAGAGGGAGATTTTCCTGCATGATGGCTACATGTGGTCAAACTTAAGAGTAAGGAATAAGACTTTAAATCTATGCTTATCTACCTTTTTCTCTCGAGTGATTATTAATAAACTTTATGGAAAATAAGAACTGGTAGATATTAATATTAAATATAATGAATAGAAAAGAACAATGAGGGTCTGAGCCTGAAAAACTGGTGACCCTAATAGGGAAGTTTGGAAGGGAAAGAGAATTAAGTCCTTTTTTGGGAGATGGCCTTATTACAAGAAATCCAACTTAAAATGTCCAAAAGGCAATTGGAAATGTGGGATTGCAGCTCAGAGAGATTACGGCTAGATAAATAAATCTACAAGTTAGAGATGACTGTACTCAAAGGAGTCAAGAGAAATAGCAAAGAATTTTGGGAATTTCTAGAATTAAAGGACAGAAGATTCAGCAAGAGAATGAGGAACAGTGAGAGGTAAAAAGTACCCAATTTATTCCTAAAGAGTAAGGTACTGAAAACATTTACCTCAATATTTAATTGGGTTTGATAGATTAAATAACTATTACAATTACTCCTAAGTTTTGGATGCTTATGCATTTATCATTATATTAAATCCTTAAGATAAATTATAACATGGTATCAGTAAAAAATACATATCATAATATATAATATATAGGCCATATCTACAGATAACAATCCTTTCCTGGAACTACAAGTCTCAAAAGGCCAGCTTCCCTACTTTATGGGCACATACTATACAAATGATTTGGCTTACAAACTCTCATACAATCCTCACTAACAGCTAATAGAGAATTTACATTTGCTTAGGTGTAGTATCTGAATCAGAAGAAATCCACTTCAGGTACTTCATAAGCCATTCCCAGATCTCTTCTGAATTGGGATGCTGCTTTTCCACATTTAATCTAATCTCACATCTTGTCCTTAGTTTTTGGCCTTTCTATTCTGATTTGTCTTCTATTTGAGTATATGCCTTATAGATTTCCCTTTTCCTAAGATTTCCCTTAGCCTTTCCCAGTCCAAGTCCATTACTCTGAACATGGGAGGTACTGAAGAAAATTTAAGTAAAATGTGTTGAAATATACCTTTTATAGGTGTTTCACTCTCTTCAGTCTCTACGTTAGTATCTTCTGTATGTTTCATTTTTTTCTTCTTAGAATCAACTTCTTCTAGGTATTTAGAAAATTAAAATACAACACCATTAATATCATTGCCCATCATTTGGAAGGGAAAATACCCCAACAGGAGTTTTGTATTTAGAATTAAAAATACACTTTTTTTTTTTAAACCCTTACCTTCCGTCTTGGAATCACTACTCAATAAAAGAAGTAACAAACCATTCTTTTTATCATTAGAAAACACAGTATGCAAATGAGTCACCTACCTTCTGCATGCTTACGTTTCCTTTTTTCTGCAGGTGCTTTCGTCTCTTCCTCTGTCATCATTTCAACATGATTTCCATTTCCATTCACTTCAGATTCTGCTGCACATTCTTTCTTGGGTTTTTTCTTCTTATTTTTCTTTTTTTCTGTGTTGCTAATTTCTGACTTTTCTTCCTTGTTGGCATCAAGTTCTTCTACCTGGCTCCTCTTACGCTTTTTGGATTTATGATCACTTGAATTTTCCTGATGGTTTTCTAACTTCAGTTCTTTCTTTTCTTTTTTCCTGTTCTTCTGTCTTTCTTCTTTGCGTTCTCTTTTGTTCTTCTTTGCCTCTGGTTGTCCAACTGTTCTTTCACTGACTTCAGTGGGTATTGTCTTAACTTTGTTTTCTGCATGTTGATTCTCTACTTGGTTGAGGGGCTGTTTCTCTTGCTCTTTTGTATTTGGTCCCTAGTTATTGGGAGGAAAACACAAATGAGATTATATATTACCATAAAAACATTACATACATATGAACTGTTACAATGGGAAGCATAATGAAACTAATAAGATAAAAAATAAAAGCCAATGACAATATGGGCTATCATTCAGTAGACTTTTTACTTCTATTAAAAGTGAGCTTCCTGTCACTTAAACCAGGCTTCCTACTTTCATATCTCTACTACTCCTTCCCTTTAGTCTAAATTCTTCTCCTTGACACCTGCTAAACAGCCTAAATTTTTCCTCAATTATCCCTGAACCAGGAAAAATTGATAGGACTTCAAACTAGACATGCACAGTGACTCACTATATAGGTATTAAAAAAGAAAACAATGACAACTAAGACACATACACAAAGCTTTCCAAACATTTTTCCTGAATCAAACATTAATTTTTTCCAGTTCTAAAGACTCTATCATAAATCGAATGACTTATTAAATTTGAAGTGAAAATATATTTTGCTTAGAAAGTAAATGTTTGTCTCAAACAGCACAAAACAAGGAAAGTACACAATACCATTTTGACTAAGGAAAAAATGTATAGATTCTCAATAACATAGGCATTTACTGAGAAGGTCTTTTGACAGTAAGTAGTAGTCTCTTTCCATTAATGTTGTAGCCAATAATTTGGAAAAAACAAAAACAAAAACAAAAATTCCTCCATTCAAATGACCAGTTGGTTGACATTAAGGGCATATTATACCTGCAGAATGGAGCTGATAATATTTGCACTTTCTGTCTCAGAAGAGAGGTGAGAAGAAAGCTTTGTTAACCAAACAATGCTAAATAAAATAATGAATATTATATCAAGGTCTTTTAGTAGGCTTTTATAAAGTCCAGTATATTTAACCATATTAATTTAATTATGTTAACCTTCCCCTGTCTATAGCTTGTCCTACTGAAGCAACATCATGTAAATATGTTTGCTATTAAAAAACCTTCCCCAAGTACACAGGAGAATACTCTGTATAGCAGAGTCAGATTTAGTTTTATTCACAAATTATAAGATGCAAAGAAACTACCATTCTACAATTTACTCATTTTAACTTTAACCTCATTATGAGGATGACTTACATTGCTGGTAGCTTCAGAAAAGATATCCCACACCTGTTCCTGAAGAGAGTCATTATAAATTTTTAAACTGTTCTTCATCCAATTCTGTCAAGAAAAGAAGTTCAAAGTTATTTGCTTGATCACATATTGATTAAAAATAAATACAGGTTGTCTTAACTTATTCTCCACCCTTGAAAAGCAAGTCCAGGGGTCAGTTACTCTGGTTCTTATCCCAGAATGCTGATGGCTATGAAAATTCCTGTTCCAACTCCTCATGACCAGGACAATGGTAGAAGTTGGCAGGAAAAGTAGGGTTGAAGAAAGAAAGGAAGGTGATTCAAAGCTATGAGACTTCTCCTCCTGTCCTATACTGCTGAGTTTTGCAGCCTGAATTCATAAACAGTATCTTTACCCCAACCTAGTCCTTATCCTGTTCTTCATTAAAGAATCTGACCCATTATGAAGATTTTAGAATAACTCTGAATTCAACTTTTCCTCTAAAATGCAGAAGAATTTTACTTCAACCTTTGGTGTCTCTTCATGTCCTCATCAACATCTATATGAAAACAAGTTATTTATTTAAAAGAAAGCCAAGTAAGCCATAGTGACAAGGGGAAGGGAGGATAGGAAGCCTTTTGAACATTTCAAAGGGCCATAAAAGATAAGCAGCAGAGTGGGAAGTCTAGCAATAGTAGGCCAGGGAAGTATCCCTCTAAGTTTTTAATCAATGGAAAATTCCTCTATCCCTATACCTTTTTCTTAAGAACAACCTCCAACACTCTTTCCATATGTAATGTGATTTTTAAAAGTTTCTATGAACGCCTGGGAACTTAGTCACCACGAATTAACATTGTTTCAATAAAAAAATGTGCTTCAAACTTCACTCCCTCCTCCAAATTTCAATCAATATTATCTATGAACATTTAGAGGCCAAGGGGTGATCTTTTTCAACTTCTTTTTGTGGGGAAGTGACTTCAAATACTTACCTGAAATTTGGCCTTTTTTCGTGGAATGTTATCAAAACCACTAACTTTTTCTAAAATCTCTCGCAATTTGGGGCTAATAGTGGGTTTCTTCATTACTTCATGAATCTTCTGCAAAAGGAGAAATGTAGAACGCCAGAAAAGATGAGTAGTATAAAATCAGTGAATCCAGTTAAAAACTCATGATAACACAATAGTTCAACAACCACTGGTAAGACTACTAAACAACTTTGCTATGGTCAGAAAGGTCTGCTAGGATCCTGCTGCTTCTCTGAAAAAAAATAAAATACCTAGGCAATAGTAAGATCATGCAGTATCCCTTAGTCATGAGTTCTTGCCCTAGGATTCTACCATAGGGGTCCATAACACAAAAAAAATTAAGAACCCCTACTTTATGGTAATAAAGAATACCTGTAGAATCTCAAATAACCAGATTCAAACTCAATATTGGTTTCACTGGGGTCATAATTAGTAAGACTGATTTCTAAGGAAGATAAAAGACAATATTGTTTTTTAGTTCATGGGGATCATATGATCATATTCTAGAGCTGGAAGGGCCCTCAGAGATCATATGGTTAAACTCTTTCATTTCTCACCTGAGGAACCCAGTTTAACTTTCCCAGGACTTGAACCCAGGGTCAGATGATTCCTTCTCTAAAACAAGCCAGTTTCACTGTACCAAGTTGATACGACCTACTATAGGAAAGGGTAAGAGTAAGTTCTTGTTCCCATTCCTAGATTTGCTTTGGAAGAATGTTATACAGGTATTTAAATCACTTCTTTTGCACTCAATGCACTTTGTATCTCTTATTTATTTTATAGGCCCATTTTATTTTCTACCAGGTTCCCATACATTTATGCAGTATATGGTGAATCTAAGAATCATACTTTGTAGTTTATGTGTGTGAGTATATATTATTCCCCTACTAAGCTATAAAGCAGGGGTCCCCAAACTGTGGTCATAAGCATAAGATATGTGACCCATATGGGCAGTCAGTGGTTTCTGATTCATCACCTACTTTTGCACACATGGGTCACAGAACTCCCCCACTCAAGTGTAAGTGGGGTGTATACACATTTAAGAATACGGTTACCAGAATTTTAATCAATTCCAAATGATTTTTTAGCAATTTATGGTAATTTATTTAAAAAAAGGACAGTAGAGTGAATTAAAAATCAGAACCTCACAAGCTGTCTACCAGAAACATTTAAAACAGGGAGACAAAGTAAAAATAAGAGGCTGGTGTAGAATCTACTATACCTCACCTAAAGTAAACAATTACATTGTTTCTATAGATAAAGTATGTTCAAACAAATAATTGACAAATAAACTTTTAGAATATCTCATTGATAACTTTGGCATTTCTTGTACACTTGTTTTAGGAAATCCATCTGGTGATAAAAATCTGTCAATAAGCATCTTTTTTCAAGAGATAATAGCTAGCTACTGCAAGGGTCAATGTCCAGGGTATTCAATTTTAACCACTGTTGTATTGCTCATCTTTAAGGAAAAAGTGCATTTAGAGCAATCAAGTCGGAAAGTATGACACAATTACTAATTTAAGCCATCCTTTCCCTTTCCTCCTCATCAACACCCATTCCTGTCAAGAAGTATTCTTTGCAGGGAAAGCTAGGTGGCTCAGTGGATAGAAAGTCAGGCCTGGAGATGGAGGGTCCTGGGTTCAAATGTGACCTCAGACCCTTCCTAGTTGTATGAACCTAGTCAAGTCAATTAACCCCAATTGCCTAGCCTTTACCACTCTTCTGCCTTGGAACAAATTAATATCAATTCTAAGACAGTTAAAACCAAAGTAGTCTTTGCTTTAAAATCACAGATACATTTGCAGTAGTCCTAGCAACAAAAAGCTAATCTCACTATTATCCAAAGGACATATATTTTTTGAAGAAAATTATACATTAGAAATAGGAAGTATTTTACCTGAATCCATTCTTGCTGTTTAACATCTCCTTTGTTGGTTTTGACCTCATATCCTTTGCCCCCATATTTCTGATCTTCACTGATGCATTTCACATGTTTTTTGTATTCATCACCCCTTAAACATAAAAGAAATGCATTTCAATATTTAAATTTTTTATTCCTATCCCAACATACTGAATATACAAAACACAACCTCTATCACATCAATCATTTCAAAATTCCATTATTACACTTCTTAGTATTAACAATAACAAGCTAACATTGATATAACACTTACTATGTGCCAGGCAGTGTGCTAAGCATTTACAATTATTATTTTATTGGATCCTCACAACTACCCTGGAAGATAGGTGCTATTATTATCCCCATTTTAACAATGAGGAAACAGAATCAGAGAGGTTAAGCGACCTGTCTAGGTTCACACAGCTAATATGTATCTGAGGGCTGGATTTAAACTTGTCTTTCTGACTCCAGCAGTCCAATAATCTAACCATGCATGGCTCCTTTGATGTTAATTTCATCATTTTCTCTCCTTCAAGGTCCAATATATATAAAATGCTATTAACAAGTCTCTTTGCTTATTCCTTGCATCTGGGCCACTTTTAATACCAAACCTACAGATAAATACTTTATTGGTATATCAAGGTATCTGTAAGCAAAGGTAAAAGCACTCTTTGAGCTCTAATGTAGTTGTTTAGGGTTTGCTTTGTTTTGCATCAACAGAGATGCTATGTTAATTTCTGCCACTGATACAGAGCAGTAGCTCAATCTGAAATGAGGGTGAGGGGGGTAGGGGTGCTGAGCAGTTACGGTTACTGTGGCCAGTGGTCACAGAGGTAGTGCCTGTCAGAGGCAGGTGTTCTAGACTCCAAGGCCAGCTCTCTCTTCAATATGCCCTTGGCAACACAGATATGAGGCACAAAATTAGTGCAAAGAGATGGCTACTGTTTCAGTGTGGATGTGTACATAGCAGATACATAGAGCACCAAGGCAGATCCTTGGGACATACATGTAGTTAGGTACCTCAGACTGAGTTAATGGGGAACAATGGGTGAGTCCCTGATGGGATGTCCCCATGGTCTCTGGGCCTTTCCTTTTGACCCCCAGTCCTATTAGACTCTCCCAAAACCTGATCTTAACAGCAAACCTATAATTTTGAAGCTCAATAGGGAAAGCCAAAGTACCAGGCCTATAGTTGGGAGGACCCGAGTTCAAATATGACCTTAGACTCTTTCTATCTGAGTGATCTTGAGCCAGTCACTTGACCCCTATTTGCCCAGTCTTTGCCCTTCTATCTTAAGAGTTGTTACTAAGACAGAAAGGAAAAAAAAAAAAGAGCACAGTCATTTATAATACCTTTAAAAAGAGGTACATTAAAAAGCTTACCAGAAATCTTTGCCACAGTCAATGCAAGAAAGGCATTGACAGTTTCTGCAAATGTTCACATGTTTTTCCACTTGTCCTTTCTTCACTGATTCTCCACATGCATTGCATGTAAAAAATACCATTTTAGTAAATGCTGTTTTGCTCTACCCAAAATAGATGAAAATGCTGGAACTAAAAGAAAATAAAAGATTACTTTTAGCTGTCTCAAGAATTTACAGCACACACACACACATATATATATATAAATTAAGTTTATTCAAAATCAAATGACTCAGAGTTAACTTTCTAAATATATTTTACAGTAACAAATACACAGTACAAACAAAAATCAAAGCCACCTAAATGACTATCCAGCAAAGTCAAATCTAGTCTTTTATTAAAAATGCTTTTCTCCCTTATAGTGGCTAAAACAAAAATAACAAGGTAACAATTTATACCACCTACCTACTACTATTTGCACCTAGTGATTAGTATTTATGTGTATGAAAGAAATAGAAGATGATTCTAAATCTACATTGCAAATGACTATAGCTCACCATGCAAAATGACAATGCAAATAATAAGTAAGGTGTGTATAGATGTGTGGGTGCAGAGCATGTGGTTGAGGATTGCTGACAGAGAAAAGAAATCCCACCTCTTCATGAAAATCCTAAAAATGTATTGGTGATGATAGCTGTTTGTCAAACTATGACTCGTTACAGCACTTTGCTTCAATATTGCTATTGTTTACTCAGCCTCATTTAACAGCTAATAATACAGGAGTCTTTTAGTATTTCTGTCCCTGAATGCCAAATGAGCCTTAACCCTAGAAACTCATACAGAAAAACAGAAGAATAAATAATTACTCTGGGGGAACTATTCAATTAATCACTTCCCCAAGGTCCCTAGAACTAAGCAAATCTTGGTCTTCACATATATCCTATAATCAATATATCTCCTCTATTTGCAGGTACTTATTCCAGGTGTCTACTAATGAATGAGACGTCAGTAGAGTGACAAAGGCAGTTCAGGAATATTTTCAAACTTCTTTGACAGAGTAATGTTTGGCTAATGTCCCCTAAGATTAAAGTAATCTGAACAGAGCAAGAGTCTTTTTACTATAGGCACCTCTCCTAAAAATATAATGTTCTATCTACAGCACTGGATGGAATATTACATAAAACACAGGTCTCTGGCCCTGGTCTCACTGTCAAGTTAAGCTCCTAAGAACATGAACCTGGTGTCTGTAGCTGGAGTCTTAAGAAAAGTCTGGAGGAAGGATACTTAGAAATCTATAGATTTAATTTAGGAAGGCTCTTCCCCTTACTGCCAGATACCTTTGTAGATACTACATAAATGTTAATGATGACAGCAGCAATAATTCAACTTTTAATAGGAGATAGTTATGAACTGAAGGCAGTATCAGATTCTTTATATTATGTCTATATCAGATCCTTGATCTGTTTTAAAGTCTATTTTTTATCTAACTTCAAATGACAAACATAATTCTAAGAAAAACAAAAAGCCAACTCCCAATAAATGGATTAAAATTATAAGTCTCAATCTGGGAAGATGTCATAATCTATGGCTAAAACCTATATGTAAATAGATATAATAAACCCATTAAGATATAGTAAATCTGCTTGCTGATAATTTGATATTCCTATAAAACAATATTTCTATTCTACAATTAAAAAGCATCCCAGAGACATAAGGAAAGAAGTATTCAAATCCTTTTCTGAGGAACTCTGCCTCTCACCTGAAGTTTTGTGAACCTGTGGGGGAAGGACTACTTGAAAGGAACGTTCTATCAGCCTTCAGGAAGGAGAACAAGTGGCCAGGAGTTATGCTGCTGTCCACAATCAACTGGCCAGGGACTTCTAGTAGAGAAAACGATAAACATATCAGTTAGAAACTTAAAATGTAGTTCAACAACACAAAATAACATGTTATCCTGGCAATGATCTGGTTCAACATACCTATAGAATGACTGAGAGGTTAAGATAGAGAAGCCTACTCTGTCTTGCCTCCACTTGCTATTACACACTCCCCCTTCTTCCCCTGACCCTATCACTCATCTGGTAAAGATGAAGTAATAGGAAAGATAAATGGGGAACTAGAGAATAGGATGAGAAGTCTCAACCAAGACCTGTCCTTCTACCACTCTTCCAGACCAAGATTTTCAGCACCACTAATGGAAAAGAAGGGGAAAGTATATACACTTCATGTACAATCACCCAGTCCCTCAATACATCCTCTAGTCACTGCTTCCATTTCTGCTCCTTGCTCCACAACTCCTTACTCAGGTGTTTATACACTTTCTACCCTTATGGCCTAGTCCTAGTCATGAAAGTGATATAGAGCTTGGAAAGTTCTCTCTTCCACTAACCAACTGGATGGAAGGTAAGTGGAGTTTCCAGTCTGTTGCCAGTTATAGTCTTCCTAAGAAAGGCATGCCTAGTATCCCAAGTTAGAACCCCAATTGTATTTTTCTATAGAACCACTATTATATTTGGTGTTTGGGCTTAACAGTAATGTACTTCAGTTCTATTATGGGTTATATAGGTTTTGGCACACTGCCCTGGAAACCTCAATATCATGGATAACATCCTTTCTTTAAAAAATGATTTCTGAGGCATTTTGCACCATGTTTTGGAAAACAATTTCATATATGTTCTGAATCTTTGGATAAATTGCAGTCTCTTGTTCTGCTCTTTTTGTACTTTACATTTATTGGAGATAACAACTTTAATCACCTGCTTGGTATTCATATGGATTAGTAAAATAATGCTTGTAATCAGCTTACTTCTCCTTTAGAAGCCCCAGTGCACATATTAGTATGAGCCATAAAAATAACCTTGACTATATTTCACACTATAAAACTATAAACAAGCAGTAAAGAATATAACTACTATTCTTTTCAGTGTATGGTTGGGCAAACTAAATATTAACTCTAAAGAAATTCTGCTTGAATCTACAAATTAAAAATACTCATTGGTACTAATAAACAAACATTTATTAAGTACCTATTGTGTCTGACCCTGTGAAAAGTGCAGGGGAATTCAAAGAAAGGCAAAGTTAATGGCTCAGGACCTTGTAGAACAGGACACATTCATATGTTACAATTATGTCCTTGCATTGCAATCCATGACTGCTGTAGTATTATAGGACCTGGACCTGCGATTTCATTGAGGATGAAAAGAGGGCACAACAGACCTATCCTCTTGCCACTTCTACAGCCCAACATTTTCATCACCACTAATGGGAATGAAATATATACATCTGTATGTACGTACCACTCAGTCCCTCAATATAAGCCCTCCAGCCACTGCTTCCATTTCTGTTCCTTGCTCCTTGGCCTTTGGAACTACTGGGTGAGAAAACTCTCTCTGCTGATGCAGGTTGGCACTTTTTTTCTATAATGAGAAGTTAAGGGGCTTGTGTCACAGGCAAGACCCTGGCTTCAAGATGGCTCTCTACTGTCCCACACTGACTCTTTACTATTCAGAACTGTACTTTAAAAAAAAGAAGCAAAGTCTTTGAATTTATCAGGGGTGTGACCTAGTGGAAAAAACAGACAGGAAATTTGGAGATGTGGTTCTAACTCCAGCTATGTCACTAGAAAGATATGCAACCTATAAAGTAAGCCACTTTCTATCTCTCCTCTACTAAAGTCTCATCATATCATGGAAGGAATCCTTAGTTCTCAAAATTCAGTTTAATTCAACATTTATTAGATGTCTATGATATGAAAGGCACATACATAAAGCAGGAGAAGCATCTGTGGTGTAAGATCTATTGTGGCTTTCAAGTCCTCCCATAGATACACAATAGTTAAGAACAAGGCCCTTAACTTCTTAAGTGTCTCAGACAATTCTCTAAGACATTAACAGACCAGTTGTACTAAGAATTCCCTATGAAATCAAAGGACCAAATCTTTATATACTCTTTTCTGACCAGAGTTTGGGGACAAAACTGAAACATAAATTTTTTTAGGGTCTCCTCTCAATGTCTTTGTTTTCTTGGCAACAGTCCCTCTTCACTCATCTTTTAGTTGCCTATTGCCCAAAGTCTCTTTCTTTACCTTCTTCCCTATCTGCATTTTCAAGGAATAATTAACTCAAACATTTGGCATAAATTAACTGAATCGATCATCAGCCAGCCCAACATCCTCCTTTTATAGATGTATTATACTCCAAAAGCTTATCTTCTTAATTTTGTTCAGATTATCACATTCCACCTTCTATCATGCTTGTGTATACATCCTATTTCCACCAGGAACCGATTTGTACCCTCTCTGACTACACAAGCCATTTTCCATGTTGATGTACTACTCCACTCAATCTCAAAAACTTAACTGTTTGCTGAATAGAACTGTGGGTTATAAGATCTGCCCAAAAGGGGGAGGGAGGGGAACTGGCAGGGGCAAGGGCAGTGCAGAGAGAGCATTGGGCCTGGAGCCAGGAAGACCTTGGTTCAAATTTAGCCTCAAGACTCTTCATTTCCTCACCGTAAAATGGGAAAAAGAAGTGCACCTACCTCCCCAGGTTGCTGTGAAGAAATGGGAGAATAACTGTTAGGAGCTTGGCCCAGTGCCTGGCACAGAGTAGGAGCTGAATAAATGTTGACTATGGTTACTACTGCTCATGATCACACTCAGTTAAATTAAGCAGGGCTTCCCTGACAGATGTCTGAGTTTTTCCATTACTCCAGTTCGCTTTGTTAGGCATGTGCCGCCCCTCTCCCCTCTCTTCCCACCGCGACATCATTTGACCCGTAAAGAGCTATTACAAAAGCCCAGGCCAAATGCATTAAGAGGCTCCAGAGATCCAGCCAGTGCTTATTTGAAGATGACCAAACAGGAACTTGTCCGGGGCCGCCCGTACACATGGCCAGGCAGGGACTCGAACCCAGGTCCTCGGACTCCCAGGCCATTGCTCTTCCCAAGTACCCGGCCGGGCTGAGTCGTGCACCTCCGGACTCTCAGGCACCAGCCCCACGCAAGGGGCGGCCTGGGTGCAGGTTGCACGGGCTTTCCCGGGTCCACGCTGGGGCTCTGCCCTGGTCAGAGCTGCCTGTTCCCGGCAGCCCCTTCCCCAGGCAGAGGCCCCGTCCTATGAAGCATCAGCCCACCCCAACGGACCATCATCACTCACCCCTGCCGCGCGCCGGGGAACCGTTTCAACCGCCCGCGCCCAGCACGTGGGCTCCCCCGGGGCGGCGTTTCCCGCGAGTCCGCCTACCGCCTCCAGTCCACGCCAACTATCAGAGACTCCTCTGCCCCGAACAGGCGGCGGGGACCGCGAACTGGAAAACTCGCGCATGCGTGCGCCACAACCTCCCCTTTTCCCTTATCCTTAGCCACGCCTCCAGCCCCCATCTTCTCCTGGCGGAAGTGACGTTCCAGGAAGTGTTCTGGAATAAGAAGTGCTGTCAAACCGCCGGGCCCAGCGGCCGTCGGCGGAGCCTTTAGTTTTCTGCTGAGTGGCTGGGGCAGGAGAAGTCCGAGGAACAGGAGGAGGAGGAGGAGGAGGGCGTGCACCTGCCAGCTCAGACAGGTAAGGAAGCCCCTAGGCTGTAGCTGAAGGAATCGAGGAAGACAAGACTTCACTCCTTGCCTCTCTTCACCTCTGTACTCTCGGCAGGATCCTCAGAGCTCTCTCAGACTTTGGAGGGGAGGCCGGGCCTTTGCTTAGAGTCAGGAAGGATCCTTTTCGGACACCGTAGGAGCTCGCGGCTAGCGCCGCCCCCGACTGAGTGGGTTGGCCTGAGGGAGGCGGGAGCGCTCCCTGCTCTGAAGGGCAAAAGGAGGAAGTGGGCGAACTGGAGTTGTTTGCGAAGAGTATGGGATCCATTGCATCCGTGAATCGAAGGGGGGGTGATCTAAGCCACCCTTCTAACTTTTTTTAGAAGCGGAAACTTAGGTTCAGAGAGGATAGATGACTTTCCCAAGGTGACATATTTGAACCCAGTCCTTCAGATTTGCTCAATTAAAAAAATCTTTCTGCATATGAGGCATTGCTGGTTCTTTGGCTCTTGTCTACCACGTGATTTCTTGGGGCGCTTTCGTTGCTACTCCACGTATGTAAAATTAGGGAGGAACCATTTCGAGGAGTTGCACTTGCAGTCAAATCAATAAACAAGCATTTGATAGCTTCTGCAACGACAAGCTACTAGGCGCAGGGGGATACAAAGACAAAAACGTGGAAAATGGTTCTCAAAAATTTGGGCTATAAGGAGGGGTGAGGACAGCACATACAAAGAGAATATGAAAAAGTACAAGATGATTTCTAGGAAAAGCCTTATGAGAAGGTGGCATTTGATCGAATACTGAAGGAAACTAAAGATAACGACTTTTTAAATTTTGTTTTTTTCCTATTGTCAACATGGAATCTAGAAACCCCAAACTTGTCCCAGTATGTCACACCCTCCTTTGGAGGATTGAATTTAGGACCTTCATCTTGCCAGAATGATGCACACTACCTACTGCGCCAAATCTTAAAATCTGTTGTTAGTCTAAGAGGCAGTGAAGTAGGACTTTCCCTCAGGGAGGAACTCTCATGTGACAAGGTCAAAACCTGGGGTTTCCAAATCCTACTAGGCCACAAGTTTGGGGTTTCTAGAATTCAAGTTGACACTGTTAACCAAGGTATTTTATCTTACACTTTATCTCTCATTGTGAAAAAATGGAAAACAATGCTCTTGTAACAACCATGTAAAAATTAGGAATTTTGAGAAACTGGTGGGGTGGGGTATTACAGACATGTAGAGGAACTGTGGAAAAAGGCTCCAAGATAGATGACTGGACTATCCCAGGCTCAAAAACATTAAGAAAGCCATTTTGGCTGAACCACAGTATCTGGAAAGAGAAGAAATGTTCACTAAGGCTGGGAATTATTATTATTATTATTTATTATTGGGGGCCAGTGTGTGATAGCTTTTAAATGTCAAAGGAATTTATATCCCATCATGACTTCCCAATAGGGAGCCACAGGAGTTTGAAATATTAGGGTAGAGGAAAGAACATTTAAGAGACTATAAATCAGGAAACAGATTTTGTCTCTACTTTTTCACTATCTAACTACCTGACTTTCAGAGAGTCACTTCACTTCTTTGCTTCTCAGATTTCTTATCTAGAAAAATGAGGGAGTTGGACTAGATTTTAATCTTGAAGATCTTTCCCTGCTCAAACATTCTATAAAAATCTAGTTGGTGGAAGAGCATGAATTTCTGATTCCTCTGCCAGTAAGTTTTCCATTGCAAAAAAAGTGCTATAGAAGTTAAAAATATGAAATGATTTGCAATTTTGCACAATGATGTCATCAGGTTCTTAAGAATTTCATTTGTTTCTACTCTAGCTGGTAACTAAGTTTGTACAGTGACTGGTGATTGATTTACTGTCAGTTGGTGGTTTCTATAGACATGATTTTTTTTTCTTACAGTTTGTTTTTCGAGATTGAAAATTAACGAATGATTTTCCAGAATCAGAGACAAAAAAGTTTTTCTTTTTGGATGTACAAGAGAATATAAGCCATAATTAGCAGAACCCTTTACTTGACATAAAGAAGCTTTCAACAGCCAAATCAAGCATTTTTTAATTAGAGTAGAATGGCTAAACATCTTAGATGCATAGGAAGAAACTATTCCAGAAAAACTGACACAACAATACTGTGTCACAAAGTAGTCTTTTGAAAGCAAGTCTTGCATAGAAATTCTATAAAGAACTTAGCAAGAGTTAAAAAAGTCTACTTACACTTCTAAAAATGTTGATTTCCTTGTGAAGTTGGGCACACTGGTTGATGCTCAAAAGTACTTTGGAAAACATGGTTCAGAGGTTTTGTTTTAATAAACCCTTACCTTAGGTCTTGGAATCATTACTGTGTATTGGTTACAAGACAGAAGAATGGTAAGAGCTAGGCAATGGGGGTCAAGTGACTTGCCCAAGGTCAGACAGCTACGAAGTGGCTGAGACTGGATTTGACCCTAGCACCTCCTGTCTCTAGGCCTGGCTCTCAATCCACTTAACCACCCAGCTGCCCCTTTTTATTTAAGTTTTAAAAACACACATTTCAGAATATATATCCTCACCCACCCCACCCAGCTATTCCTTGTATTAAGGAATTACAAGAGAGGGGAAAAGAACTTAATCAAAACCAAACAAAACATTAATGGCGCTTGGCAGTGAAAGCAATGTTCTACTCCTATAGTCCCTAGTTCAGCAAATAAGAAAGATACATTTTCTCAGAAATGAAAAACAAACAAAAAACCAGACTTATGAAGTATTTAAAGCTGAATACTTCTATATCATGGAATAATCAGAAGGCCCTGGGCATGATGAGAATAAGCATCACTACCAGAAAGAAGGAAATTTACTGTATCTTAGAGAGGAAATTTTTAGTTCCTGATGGAATAATTTCATAACCAACTTCCTGAGTGTTATCAGATTAGTCAGAGCATTAGGTTGGAAGAAAGGATAAAGATGATAAAACACTGTACAGATTATAGTAGTTTCAATCTGACCTATACAAATGTGTGAAGATAGGCTTAACTCTCCTGCCCATTGTTAGGTTTAATCACCAAAAACATGCACCCCACTTACACTTGAGTGGGGGAGTTCTGTGACCCATGTGGGCAGTCAATGGTTTCTGATTCATCACCTACTTTTGCACACATGGGTCACAGAACTCCCCCACTCAAATGTAAGCAGAGTGTGTAAACATTTGAAGATACGGTTACCAGGAATTTAATCAATTCCAAATGATTTTTTAACAATTTATGGTAATTTATTTACAAAAGGAAAAGGAGTAAAAGTAAGAATATCAGAGAGAGGGTAGGATAAGATATCCTAACATACTAAATATTTTTCTCTGACCCCTGACTCAACCCAGGCAGGGCTAATTAGTCCTTGACTGGAGGGACCTCAGACTTGAGCCAAGGACCTGGGAATGAATAAAGCAAGGGGTTCCATCACAAAGCCTCTCTCAAGAGGGGAGGCCTCTCCTGAGGCTAGACCCTTCAGAAAATCCAGGAAAGGAGTCAGCCTTTTTCACTCACCCAAGTGATAGTTCAAAGGGAAAGATTTAAGAACAGTCTCGCCAAGTCCAAGGTCTTAGGTCCAATAAGCAGATTCTTTACCAGCCTCCAACTCGAACTCAGAACTCTGAAGAACGAAGATCTGCCTCACAGGTAGTCGTAACTCCTTTTGAAGACACTTCTTTGCATCACATGCTAGGCCTTCCTCTACTTTTTAAGTGGACAAATTATAGGCTATAGGTTTGCTTAGGACTGCCCAGGGGGCAGTCAGTGGTTTCTGATTCATCACCCATTTTCACAAAGATGGGTCACAGACCTTCCCCACTCAAGTATAAGTGGGGTATATATGCTTTTGGTAAGTAAATCTAAAAATGGGCAGGGGAGAATTAATCCCATCTTCATAATTGAATATTGATGCCATAAAATGGGAAATGGGAAAAAAAGGTAAATATATTGGCTTTTATTATTATGATTTCCTGTGAAAGCATAATTAACATAAAGCAGTGACCACAATGTCCAAAGAGCCCTAGAATCTTTGCCTGCACACACTTGGTCTTCTTACGGAGATGTTTCAGCAAAGAACAACATTAGTATAGAAACTCTTTCATAACTACAAAGGAGGATAGCAGAGAATTAATAGTACTTGTAAAATAGTTTCAGATAATAAAGGAAAATAATGAGGGTATGCACCAAAATTGGGACACTAATGCATTGCTAGTGGAGTTATGAATTGGTCCAGCCATTCTGGAAGGCAATTTGGAATTATGCCCAAAGGACTTTAAAAGAATGCCCTTTGATCCAGCCATACCACTGCTGGTAATAATAAGATAATAAGGAAAAATACATGTACAAAAATATTTATAGCCATGCTCTTTGTGGTGGCAAAAAATTGGAAAAAGAGAGGGTGTTCCTTGATTGGAGAATGGCTGAACAAATTGTGGTATCTGATGGTGATGGAATACTTTTGTACTGTAAGGAATGAAGATCTGGAGGATTTCTATATGAACTGGAAGAATCTCAGTGAACTAATGTAGAGTGAAATGAGTAGAACCAAGAGAAGATTGTAAACAGAAAGTGAAACATTGTGGAACCATCCAATGTAATGGACTTTACTACCAGTAGCAGTGCAATAATCCAGGAAACTCCTGAAGGACTTATGAGAAAGAATGCTATCCACATTGAGAGAAAGAACTAGGGGAGTAGAAACGCAAAAGAAAAACATAGGACATCACTTATCACTTGTATATATGGGTATATGGTTTGGGGTTTTGGTTTTAAAAGATTGCTCTATAGTAAAATGAATAATATTGAAATAGGTATCAAGTGATAACATTTGTACAACCCAGCAGAATTGCTTGTGGGTTCTGTGAGGTGGGAGAGAAGAAGGGAAGTCAAGAAAATGAATCATGTAAACATGGAAAAATATTTTAAATAAATAAATAAAAATGAAGATAATACATATTTCCATATTAGCCATGTGTAGACAGAAAAACCCACCTTTTTTAAAAAAATATATGCTTGAAAAAAAATAGTTTCAACTCTATGTTGCTTTACATGGGAAACTCCCTTTCCAACTTCCTTTATAAGTTGTCTTCCCCCATTAGAATGTAAGCTCTTTGAAATCTGGGACTGCCTTGCTTGCTTATATTTGTGTGCCCCATGCTTAGCACAGTGCGTAGCACAAAGTAAACACTTAATAAAGGCTTTATTATTAGTTTGTTTAAAAAACAATTTAAAAATTTGGTGTGAGATCCAACTAAGCCCCATCATCCCAAGAATATATGTAAATGAGGTCTGGAGTGCTAAAAATAGATGTAAAATAGAGTTGTGAAAGTTCATCATAAGTGGTAGTGAAATCACCACATTTGAGGCAAACAATTTCTGATATACTAAATAAGGAAGCCCTGTATTTCTTGTGTTCATAGGTCATTCTCATTTGGATCTTATTTTAGTTCAACAAATGTTTATCAAGCTTGCCATGAGCTGAGATCTATACTAGATACTGGGGATACAAAGACAAAAAATTAGTCTATTCCTGTCCTCATGGGAGCTTGTATTCTACCAGGAAGATGCCATTATTTACCCAGTCTTATTTATGTAAATAAAAGAAAGTGGGGAAAACCCTTAAGAAGATATCCAGACCAAAACAACAACATATCAGAAGTTATGCTGGAGAAGACACAATCTTGAAAACACATAGGAATCAATGCCACCTCTAAAGGTTTTTTTCCTCCAATTGTTAGCCCTCCTAGTTTGATTTGTATTTACTTTAAAAATAAACACACACCCAGAGAAATCTATATCGATTAAACACAAATTAAACTTACTTATCTGAGTGCCTGTTATCTCTGCCATCCCAAGTAGAAGATTGCCAGTGCTTAGCAGGTGCTTAATAAGTGTGAATTGAATTGAATTGAATCATTTTACAAGATATGCCAGAGGGGGAAATTCTAAAAAAGGAATTTTTTAAACTAGGATGATATTAGTACTCAAAAAAGTTCTCAATATAGGCATATTAGTACATTATTGAGTTTTGAGTTAGTATAATCATTTTGGACAGCAGTTTGAAATTATTCAGTTATGTCATATATACCTTCAGGATGTTATTGAAAAAAAGAAAAGCCCTTTACACAGCAGAATATCAATAGCAATTTTTGTTGTAGTCAAGAACTGGAAACATACATCAGTTGGGTATGCCTGAGCAAATTGTGGTTCATGAACATAATGAAATATCGTATTATACGAATCTCTGATTGATACAAATACAGAGAAATAAGAAAAGACTTAGATGAACTAATGCAGAGTAAAGTAAGCAGAGCCAAGAAAATAATATACAGAATAACTACAACAATATAAATTGAAAGAAGAAAATTGATTCATTGAGGGAAGATAAAACCTTCTAGAATTTCTCAAAACATTTCATGCTTTTGTGAAGATCATACCAGATAATTGAAGTCAGGAGATAACAATAACTGACTGATTATTATAAAAAGTGAAAAACATATATACATTTAGTTTTCACTGGTGTTTGGCACCTTGAAAGTTCCTTGAGAGATGGTCAAATACTCTAGATTTTTCTGTAATATGTATATTATTGTTCTGGTTGTATCACGCCAGATAAATTTTACAGTGCTACCTCAGTGAGCTCCATGATTATTCAAAAGATCAATTTAGCAGTTCATAGATGAAAAATACAAATTGTCCAAACTATGACATACAGTTGGAAGGCAGTCTTTACATCTGGGACAAGCACCACATATGGGAATTTGCCCCAAAATAGAATAAGAAAAGAGTAGACTGGATTTCATTTAGAAACTGCTCAATGTTTGTTTGCTTTTTTAAATGAATTCAAGCTGTTCTGACCCCAAAATAAACTTTAACAAAATGTTCTCCTATGTGGTAATACAGGCTCTAAAAAAGTTATAGATAATTCAAATGACAATGTATGGTGAATGGGTTTTGTAGGGAGAGAGGGATAACAGAAGGACAGCTTAATTGCTATACTAATAAAATCCTAAGGAAGGCCTAAAAACATATTTGAGTAGATCCTCCAAAGATTCTTAAGGAGAAAATAGTTACACAGGATGAAGCTTTGGTTGGATTTGTGATCTATACTAGTAGAGGCAAGGCTCAAAAGGTTCATTGAAGTATATAAAGGAGAAGCATGGAGAAAGAGAGGGAATATTTAAGATAAAGTCAGTCAATAACAAAAAAGTAAAGCCGAGAAACCACAGGACATTCTTGGGAGTCAATAAATAGTCTAATCTAGCTGTTATGTGGAGTATGTGACAGGGAACATTATGAAATTAGGCTATAAAGGTTGGGTCATGCCAGCTGATTGCCTGGAAAGAAATTTGAAAATTACTTGTAAACAATAAAGATTAGCTAAAGAATTGTGAGCAGAGAAATGACATGACCATATCTATAAAAAAAGATTATTCTAACAGGAATATAAAGATTGGATATGGAAGAAAATGAAGGTGGGAATATAACAGTTCAAGGAGTTGGAGATGAGGGCCTATATTAGGATGGAAGCAGTGGGGAAAATAAAGAGAAAGTAAGTTATGAAACAGGCTATAAAGGTAAAATTAATTGGTGGTGGTGAGATACCAGAAGTCAGAGAGAAAGAATAGTTATATAAAAAGAACACCCAAGTTTCTAACATGGTAGACTAGTTTAATGGTAGTGCCAGTAACAGAAATAACAAGCATCTGAAGAGGAACAAATTTGAGGGGAAGATAAGCTTGATGGAAAAGTGAATAGAGATGTGGGCCTGTAATCAGAAAGCTTTGGCCAATTAGCTGTTTGATTCAGGGCAAGTTTTCTTCAGCTTCCTCAACCACAAAATGGGGATAATAATAGTGTCTAATAGAATAACAATCCCAGGGTTGTTGCAAAGATCAATAATATTTGTAAAAATCAATTAGCATAGCTCCTGGAACATAGTCTGCACTATATAAATGCATATTTCCTTTTTTTTTCCCCAGTTTAGTGCCACCACAGACCAAAATATTGAAGTCAAGAAGATTAGAAGGGAGATCAAAATTAATTTCATTTTGAACATCTTTATTTTGTTATGAAGATGAGAGCCAAGTACAAATGTTCTCTAGGCAAATCAGAATGCATTTCTGGAGCTCAGGAGAAAGTCAGGGCTGGAGATGTGTATGGAGGCAGTATGAATGAAAAAGAGAAGCGTGCTAAGGTTAGAACCTTGGCAATATATACCTAAGGGATTGGGGATCAAATGAGAGCCAAGGAGATGGGAAAAGGATTAATAAAGAGGAAAGTCTGAAACTTTGGAGGAAAAAGTATTCTTTAGGAAGAAGTGATCAACAATGTCATATGCTTCAGAGAGAATAAGGAAAATGTGAATGAAAATGAAGTATTGGATTTAACCTAAAGTCATTTGTATCCTTTGAGAGATCAATAGAGTGGTGAGATTAGAATCCATACTACAAGGGGTTAAAGATAAGAGTGAGTGGTGCAGAAATGGAGGCATAGAGGTGGACAACTTATTTTCATAAGTTTAGTAATAATAGCTGAACGATGGAAGGGTCAAAAGAAGCATTTCTGGAATTGAAGAAAACACTATATTTTTGCATATTGTTAGCAAAAAGCCTGTGGAGAGGTGCCCTTCACTTTTTCCATTTACTTCCATGAAAATTCCTGCTATTCTCTTTGACAGACACTTGACAGACACTTCAACTGCTTTCAACATTTTCACTTGCCTATATGCTGGTTGATTCTCAAATTCATATCTCTAGTGTGCTGTCTCACATAAGATCCAGGGCTGTATTTTATAAGATATTTCCACTTGGATATCAGTCCAACTAAATAAAAATTTATTAAATTTTTGTCTGCAAGGCATTGTGCTAAGTTCTGGGAATGCAAAGGTTAAAACAAAGCAATCCTGCTATTGAGGAGAGGAATGTAACACATACAAAAAAGTCTATTCCAAAGAAAATTGAGTAGGGAAAGATTTCATATGAAGAAACCCACAATTGAGCCTTGGAGAAGAGAAGGATGCTGAGAGGGCAGATAGAAAGAAGTGTGTTTCAGTCATTAGAAATAGCTATAATAATAGAAGGTAGGAGGTGGAGTATTAGGTCAGGGAATAGCTATTAATCCAGTTTGGGCCAGTTTGAGAATAAATAGCATAAAACTAATCTGAAAGTAGTCAGGAGCTATATTGTGGAGGGCTTTACATTTCAAGCCAGGCTAAAGGGTTTTCGTTTTATCCTATAGGTAGTGAAAAACAACTAGCTTTTTGAGCAGGACTACAACATGGTCAGACGTGTCCCTTTGGAACATTATATTGGCAACTGGAGAATGGATTGGAGAAAAGAGACACCAGAAGCAGGGAGATCACATAGAAAGCTATTGCTAATAATGCAGGCAAAAAAGTTATAAAGACCTGAACTAGTGTGGTGACCCTGTTTTGGATATAAGCAGTAAGTCATTGAAGATTTCTGAGCTATTCAGAAACCTTTGACATAATCAGAGCCATGCTCTAGGATGGATATGGCAATATGTAGGATTAGAGGGGAATCAAGAGGAAAGGTATTGCAGATATGAAGATCAGGTAGATGGCTATTATAGTAATCCCAGCAAAAAATAGTAAGAACATTAACTCTTAACTTGGGTGAAGGCAGTAGGAGTGGAAAAGAGAGGGTAGGTATAATGGACATTTCTGAGATAACAGCAGGGCTTGGTGACTGCTTATAGATAAGCATGGTCTTCTAGTTTAGTAATTGGATATTTCAGTCTCCACAGGTTGATTCCATCCAGTCTTTCCTACTTGCCCTCCTTTCCACCCAGACCAGCTGGCCCCTAGAAGTGATAGTGAAGTGGAAAAGCATCAGACTGGAGGCAGAAGAACCCTAACCTGAACACACACCAGTTATGTCACTTTGGGGAAGTCATTTCATCTTTCTGATGGTGGTTTCTTATCTGTAAAATGATAATGCTTGTGTCATCTATTTTGCTGAATGGTTGTTCGCAAAGCATTCTGCAAACTGTAAAATATGTTATTAGAGTGAGTTACTCTTTCTACTTCCTCTTTCTGCTAATGTCTTGTGTTTTTACAGTACCTTAATTTCTCAAGAAATTATTCTCCTTATAAGAATAGCAGTGTGTGGAAAACCCAGTTCAGTGCGATACTTAAGAAAAAAAAAGATCTTATTTATTTTAGCACCCCAAACTGAAGTGATCTCTAACCTCTGAACTTGTACAATAATTATTGTCTCCAGGAGCAGCTAGGTGACATATTGGATTGAGAGCCAGGCCCAGAGATGAGAGTTCCTGGGTTCAAATCTGGCTTCAGACACTTCCTAGCTATGTGACCCTGGGCAAGTCACCTATCCTTCCACTCCCTAGCCCTTACCACTCTTCTGCCTTGGAACTAATACTCAATATTGTTTCTAAGATGGAACATAAGGGTTTAAAAAAACAAACAAACCTCAATACTATTGTCTTCAACTCACTTGATATGTTCCTGTTTTTCTTATTACTGTTCTTTAAATGTATACTTCCTCATTAAATTATAATGAGAGCAAGGATAACTGATACATGGATATTCGATTTTTTAAAAATTTAATCTTGGGGGGGAATGAATCTTAGTCACCTTACTTTTGAGGGTTCAGAACATTTCATGGTGTTTAAAACATTTTTTGGTCATATATTTAAGTGGGCTAAATCTAAGAACTGAAACAATAACGTTCTTATTTCAGTTTTCTGGGACAGAAATTTTTGGTCTTCTGTTGTGAAGGGAGATTGTGCCAATAAAACAAATATCAGTTTTGGTGCTTTTCAAGAGTTTTTTTTTCTATGATTTTTTAAGTGAATTTTTATAAATTCTCATTCTAATTTTTATTTTAGGTATCTTGAATGATTTAGCATGGATCCTGTTGCTAGTCACAGCTGCCACCTCCTCCAGCAGCTCCATGAACAGCGAATTCAAGGCCTTCTTTGTGACTGTATGTTGGTGGTAAAAGGAGTCTGCTTTAAAGCACATAAAAATGTTCTAGCTTCTTTCAGTCAGTATTTTAGGTAGGTGTTTTGGGCTTTATTCCTTTATGATCTTGACAAGAACCAATTTTAAAACCAAAATACTTTGGCTCCGGTGAGAGGTCTCACTTTAAAAGTATTATCCCTATAACCTCCATTCAAATTTTTTTCTTTTTAAATTATGCAAATCTGTCTCTGAGCAAGTTTTTTTCTTTTTAAACTATGCAAATCTGTCTTTGAGAGAATGTTGTGAGCTTACTGAGATGTTTTTTAGCAGTTGAGATGATGTCATAAAAGTAGTACTCAATTATTAATAAAAATAAGAATGTCCAGTGATCTACAAGCAATTCATATTCTTTGAGAATGAAAAGATTAAGTAACTCAACACCTATTACTGGTGTTTTGTTTCTCATATATCCTAAAGAAAACATACTTAAAAAAAAAACCTTACATCCTATCTTAGAATCACTACTGTATATTGGTTCCAAGCAGAACAGCAGTAAAAAGTAGGTAATGGAGGTTGAGTGACTTGCCCAAAGTCACACAGCTCGGAAGTGTCTGAGGTCAGATTTGAACCGATCCTGGCTGTCAATCCACTGACCCACCTAGCTGTCCCAAGAAAACATGCTGTTTAAGGCATTCTGGTAGGATATGCTAAATAGGAATATAAGTGTACTTGTGTTTTGTACATTGAAATAATTAAGGATAATTTGAAAGTCTGTTGATAACCAAATATGGAAAAAATGCATATACTCTTTGATGCTGTATACTGTCATTAGAATTTATACTATATGAAACAGTTTACCTATACAGATAGTAAGCAGATTTTGTTTTCCTTAGAAATAGTCTTTGAACTTTTCTATATTTGTTGGTATGTCTTCTGTATTTTTTTGTCCAAACCTGTGATATCTTCATAGAAAGCTTCCCTAATGAGGCAAATTCCCTCTATCAGTGAAGATCAACAATTTCTGTAAACTAGAATCTTAGAGAGTTGCCTGGGGCACTGAGAGGTTACATAATTAACCTGTAGGTTAGCCAGGATAGGTCTGTTCTCTATAAAAGAAGGCATTGGGAAGAGTTTAGTTGTCTGCCCTCCAGTCACGGTTTGAGTAATCAGGCTGGTAATTTAATTAGAAAGGGTAGGACTTAGGGGAAGCTAGGTGGCTCAGTGGATTGAGAATCAGGCCCAGTGATGGGAGGTCCTGAGTTCAAATTTGACCTCAGCCCCTTCCTATCTGTGTGACCCTGGGCTAGTCACCCACCATTGCCTAACCCTTACTACTTTTCTGCCTTGGAACCAATACACAGTATTGATTCTAAGATGGAAGATATGGGTATTTGGGGGGGGGGGGGAAGGGCAGGACTTGAACCCAAGTTTTCCTGACCTCAAGGCTAGCTTTGACCATTATTCCATACTTCTCCATGATTCACGTCAATGTGGATTTTAAAAACTAATTGCAAATTTATAGTGCAGACTTCACAATGATACCTTCTCCATCCTTTTGGATAGCTGTGTTAGTTTGCTCAAATTATTTGAAGGATATGATTTTTTTAAAACTACCAGATTTTTAATTCTAATGCTTGTAGGATGATAATTATTAATATGGGCTTATGTAGATATTATTTGTAAACAAAGGCTGTCAATGTAGATTTGTTCTTTTACTCTGTAAATAGATATATTTTCTTTCATCAGGACATTATTTCAGAATTCTTCGGGCCAGAAGAATGATGTTTTTCATTTGGATATTAAAAATGTAGGAGGCATAGGGCAGATACTGGACTTCATGTACACTTCTCACCTAGATCTTAACCAAGACAACATACAGACTATGTTGGACATAGCACAATGTTTACAAGTACAAAATGTACTGAATATGTGTCATGCATTTTTAAAATCTACTGCAATGGAGCAGTCATCCAGCTTACCTTGTAATAGTGCATTCTCCCTGCCCAGTACTCTGGCTACTGATGCTAATGGTGTTATGAGTGAAAACTACCCTCCTCATCTGCTGCAAGCATGTTCATCAGGTGCACAGCCTCATAAGGTTTTGGATGGCCATCCTTCCCACGGACCACAAGCAATTCATCTTCATAATTCCTCAGGTGAAGGACCAAAACAGACAACTATAGATGGCAGCTGTACTGAACTTCCATTTAAGCAGTCAAATTACTATTACAAACTAAGAAACTTTTACAGTAAACAGTTCTATAAACAAACTTGTTCTAGTCATGAACGAGTTGTTGAACAGCCCTTTGCTTTCAATTCCTCTACAGACCTGAACTCAGTAGAAAACCATACCTGTACTGTCAGTCCCTCTGAATGTATCTTGGAGTCTTCAGAACACCTCCCTTCTAATTTCCTCGCCCAACCTTTGAATGAAGTTGCTCCAGATCCAGAGTCTGATAGCACATCATTGCAGCCTGCTGAACAGAGGAGACTGAAAAAAGCTATCCACCTTAAGAAACTAAGCTTTCTAAAATCTCAGAAGTCTGCAGGACAGTCATCTGAAGTGAAAGCAGATCATAGTCTAGCAAAAGGGACAGCAGAGTCACCCCTAGTTAATGAAAGACCTGTAGAGAAAGCTAGTAGTCAAGAGACTGAAGAAAGAGAAAGGGAAGAAATCATTCATTCAGATAATTTTGACTGTGCTGCTGAAATTGAAAGGACTGAGGGCATGGTCATCTTGAAAGACCAGTCACAAACTCTTCATTTGCAAAGACAGTATACTTGTGACCTATGTGGAAAGCCTTTTAAACATCCAAGCACTTTGGAGCTTCACAAACGGTCTCATACAGGTACAGTTTCTTTAGTGCTTGTAGGCAAAATGGTGAATGCTTTTTAGATGCTGATTGATGATGAGGCTAATGGTTGCAAAAGATTTTTTGCCTCTCTCAAACTACTTTTTGGTAGCATTTTATCTACCTTTTCCCTTCTTCACTTTTAGCTTGCATATGCACTTCCTAAATCTTAGAATTCCACAAATGATTCTCTGTAGCCTGAATTGAAAAGGTGGCATCTTTTTATCTTATTTGATTTCTGTTCCATATTAATTTTAGCACCTTTCAGTTTTTTCTGTTTTTGATAAACTATCAATAGATTATTTCTCTGCCATAGCTACAACTAGTTTTTTAATTGTATAATTTATAATTCATGAAAAAAAGTAAGATATTCTGATTTTATAAATTAATCTGATTATTTGTGATGTCTATTATTTGTGATGTCTGGGTAACCCTTGGTAAGAAGGACAAATTTTTAAATTTTAATTTAGAATGATAATTATTATAAACTAATAAACATTATAAACTAATAAACATAATAAACCTTTTCTATTTTTCAAAATAGTCTGATCTTGTCAAAAAATAAAGTGTTAGGAAATAGCTATGTGAATTGCACCTTGCCTTCCTATAACTATAGTTAATTGATTATTTTAGATAAACATTTCACAAACATGGCAAACATATTATGGACTGTTGAGGTGTTTCAGGATGTTTTCCAGATGATAATGGAAATAACTATGGTTGTGGTAAATACAAGAAATATCAATTGATTTGATATTTTTCTTCCTTCTATCCTCTAGGATTTTCAGGTCTTGATATAGTTCTTTTGTTGTTTACTAGGTTGACATTATTCTGTCCCAAAGATAAAGAAAAAGAGGTTGTCTTTAACCTTGGTTTCTATTCTAAAAACTTTTACTTTTGTATCTCTGAATTATAAAAAAAATTTCAGAGGCCTTATTGTCTTCCTCTCTCTTTCACACACATAAACACAAATGCACATGTGTATATTTGACATTGAGAACCTTATCTGTGTAGTTTCAGAGGCAGCAAAAAATAGTATTTTGTATTTTGAAGGTATATCTCTTGAATGACAGTAATAGTGTAATTAAAATTAATGCAAGGAATCTTGTCAGAAAGGAAGTAAATCTCTTGAAATATGTGGTACTCTGTTAAGGAGGGTCATTGACCTCAATCATTTGTGAGCCTGGGCCATATATGATCCCAATTTTCTTACTGTATTTCTAGTAATAGAATTTTTAATTTATCTAAGAATCTATTATCACATCATCCCAGACATGTCTATAGAATTAAATTGAGAATTTAAAATGAATAGGAAATAGCCAAGGATCAAGGATTTTTTTATAATCCACAAGGCTAATTTATACTTTCAAGAAGAGATATAAATAAAAACATTCTGTCATAAACCCAGGTCAGTGAACTGTAATTTTACTAAACCAATAAACTATCATTTTATTGGAGTAGGAAGAAAAAAAATTAATTCTAAAGATGAGGGCACATAAAAGATATACTGTCTCTTCTCTGGCAATATAATTTGGTAAGCTATAACTTAGTATGAGAGGATTGAGAGAAATAGGATGTTTTTTGTCCTCATCACCTATCCATATGGCATGATGTAAAGACAGTATTTTGTTCCAGCAAAAGGCCACAGCTAATAATGAAAAAAAAAATTTTAATAACCTGTTAACTCTGATTGAGGTCAAAGAAAACCATTATTTCCCCCCCCCCCCCACCCTTTAGTCTATTGACTCCATACTCTCTTTCACATGTCTCGTTCTGTCATTTGCATGTAAGATGGCAGAGGTTCAATATCCCAGAGCTTAAAGTCCAGGGAGATCTTTGGGGCACAATGCCTGTTTCACTCTTTAGGTTCCTAAAGGTGATACAATACTCCGAGCTTATTTTCTCATCTGTAAAATAAGGAGAATATTTTTGGGGAGATTCTCAGTTGTGGCAAGATTCAAATTGAGATCCATAGCTCCGGTGCTTGAAGTAAGTCTTCAAGGCCTATGGAAATGCCAGGTGTTTTGTTAGGGTCAAATGATAGAACTGAAAGCTCTTCAAGCAAGAAGGGGTAAAAAGGCTTTGGGGGTCAGCTTGGGGGTGTGTGTGTGCAGAGGAGAACAGTTTTATACCTCATGTGGATGGGTCTTTTAGGTGAATGCATGAATTGTCTGACTATGATAGTTAGATACATTTTGAACTAGGTATATTTATTTTAGAGGGAAACAGCCAATTACCAAAAAAGTAATTTTTTTCCAGTTGGAGAGAAGCACAATGGATATGTAATAAAAAACATAGTATTCCTTTTATTTAAAAACCCTTATAATAACAATACAAGAAGCACTTCTTTAAAGATGTCACTGATTACACCATCACTACTAACAGTTTTACATGTTCTGTTTTTGTTTTAGGTGAGAAACCTTTTGAATGTAACATTTGTGGGAAACACTTCTCCCAGGTGGGAAAAATTTTATTTACAGTAATTACTGGAAACCTGAGTGAATTGCTTATTTTTAGTACAAGTAAAACTGATTCTTGAGTTTATGAGACAAGGCTTTGCATTTTTCATGTTTAATCTAGCTTAAAGGAGTTCCAGTTAAACTGGGATAAAAATAATTTTAAAAGAAAAAATATCATTTTCCATATAAGAGATAAAAGGAAAAAAATTTCTCAAGTGAATGAACATTTATAATACTTTGTAGACGGACTAAATCCTCCTCAATTTTTTTCCCTCTTTGCCGAGTTTCCAGTCAAACCAGTAGTGTACATACTCAAAAACAATTTAGGATTGCCTTTGAAAAACAATCACGTAACCCATTGCTGGTCCCAAGCTTAAATGCCTTTTCAGTTTAGCATAGAACTTAGGAGAGTTTATGCCCTGGTGGCCCAGTACCAGCCAGAATCCCCTCCATTGCACAGAGTAATTCTGGAAGAGGATACAAAAAAAAAAAAAAAATATATATATATATATATATATATATATATATATGTTTGTGTGTGTGTGTGTATATATATATATATATATCTTTACTGAGCATCTCTTTAACAGGATCATTGTAATGTTCAAATAAAATCCTTTTTGTAAAGCATTTTGAAGACCTTAAAACACTGTATAAATGGGAGCTATTGTTATTTATGTTTCTATTTGGAGAAGTATTTTATTGTCATTCCTTCTTTTTTGTGGCTAAAGTCCGTCATTTCACAATGACCTTTCACTTATTAGCATGTTACCTAATCCAGTTCGTTGCACTGTTGACACATCCTAAATGTGGCTGTCTGATTAAATTGTTATTACATACTTAATTGATGAATACACATCATTCTGGTGAGGTATGATGCTAAGCTAATAGAATTATTTGTATTAAACATGTCTGTGCTTCAACAGACAAATGAGTGTTGTCCCTGACAAAGTTGTCTTTGGGGCAGAGAATGCATTGTTGTCACTGCTGAAAACATTTTGGAAACTTCCTCTTTGGGTATTGCTTATGAGTCCCAAGGCTGTGTTTTTCAGTATGTTTAGTGGCACATATTTGCCATTTGAGATTAAAGGATTTTTTTAAAACACTAAAAGCTATTTGCAGCCACATCTAGTGAATTAGGGAAATGATAAAAAATTACTGATAAAGGATGGAGAATGCATATATGTGGATAATTTCTCCCCTCCACCCTTCAGTTATATGCTGCTGCTGAACTTCTAAAAGAAATTCTAAAACATATTTTGAGCAGCCGTAACATTATAACAACTGTAATTGACTTTTGTAGGACTACACTCATTTCATTGTGGAAGCTCTGGCATCTGGTTTTTAATTGCTTCATAATGATACCATAGAATCATAGAGCCCTAGAGTTGGAAGGAACCTTATTGATCATCTAGCCCAGCCCCCTGCTAATGGATGCATCTCTTCTACAACATCCCTAACAAGGAGTCATCAAGTTTCTTCTTGAACACTTTCAGAGATGGGAAACTCACAACCTAAAAAAGATTAATTCCATTTTCCAACAGCTCTGTTAAAAAATTCTTCCTTTTGTTGAGTCAAAATCACTTCTCAGTAACTTCTATTCATTGGTCTTGATTATTCTATTTAGAGGCAAAAAGAATGTCTAACTCATCTTCCTCTATATGCTTCTGTAGTCTTGGCATCTCACCTATCAGTAATATGAGTCCAAATTCCTGGATCTACTTTGCTATCACCACCAATAATTTCCATATATAGTATTTCCTGGCTTCCAGTCTTATAGCTTCTTTTCTTACTCCCTAATGTCTTTTATTTCTCACATTTAGGTCACTACCAAGATATCCTTTTCTTTATAACATACTTAGGCTCCTCCTCCTTTCTTTACTTTTTCTTCTATAGCTACAGTGTTTGTTCATATCCTAATCACCACGGGCAGCCATTACGGCAACAATAATTTTTTCTCCCCCTCTAAGAGCCAGAACCATTTATTTCGGATACCACCACTTCATTAATATCAATTTCCTTGAAAGAATGCAAACTGTGATTGCCTCTCAGCTCAAATGAAAACTTCTCCTGGCTTCAATTGATTTCCAGCCAGTGACCTTCTTTTGGAACAAATTAATAAACATTTATTAAATACCAGCTATGCTCTAAGCACTTTTGTATGCTTGTTGAAGAATATTCAAAAGAGTAGATTGTCCTGACTATAAAGGATCAGATATATATTCCTTCATATCTCCCTGGTATTTGACAATTAAATCACCTCCTTTCTTCTTAGATTTCTTAATACTCTTCTCTCCCAGTTTCTCTTTTTCTGGCTCCTTTATCAGTTCTTCTTTCTCCTGTCTTCTAAATATGGATTGTGTGATCAACAAGAGTTAGAAGGAACGTTGAAAGTTTAATCTAGAACACAAAGAAGCCAAGACACAGGTTAAATGTCCTGCCTAGATCACAAAGGTAGTAAGTGATAGAGCCAAGATTTGTACATGGGCCTTTGAACTTAAATCCAGTTGGATTTTCATCTCTCTCTTCAAAGCATTTATCAAGTCTCTCTCCTTTGTTAATTTCTCATTTCTTCTGATTTCCACATCTCACTTTCATTCAAGCTATACTTGGGGATCTCCTGGTTTGTACAAGGGACTTTCTTGTGAGCTGTGAGTATTAACAGTAATGCCCTAAAGCTCTTGCCCTAAAGAAACGTATGATTTAGTTAGAGATAAAAGCGTACAAGTAACTAATATAAGACTGTGTGGGATAAGTGTCATACAGATGGTATAAAATATTGCTACAGGAGTTCAGGGGAGAAAGATCTCATTCAGCCAAAGTAATCATAGAAAGATTTGAATTGGACCATGAAGGAGAGAGCAAGATTTTAAAAGATGAAGATTGAGGCATATTATAAAAGCTGGCATTCTAGGTGGCTTAGAAGACTTGAACAAAGGTGTGGGGGCAACATAGTACAAGGCTAGTTTAGGGAATGAAAATATTTGTTTAGTCTAAACAATAAGAGAGTAGTGTAGATATAAAACTGGAAAGAGAAGCTGGGGCCAGGCTGAGGAATTTTAAATGAACAATGAAAACTTTGCTGAGCATTTAGGTGACCAAAGCAGAACTTGGGGAAGACAAGTCTGATGACCACATGCCTGATGGGGTGGTGGGAGGGAAAACCATCAGTATGCCACTGAAATGACTTGGGTATGAAATAACAAAGATGTGGAAAAGGGGCCAGTGTCTATGATGTTTTAGATATGAAATGCTGATTGCTTTCCTTAGTTCCCAGCCTCATTTTCACCTGTCTGCTGGACATTTTCATCTAGTTGTCCTGATATTATATCAAACCCAACAAGCACCCTTCTCATTATTCTCCCTCCAAAAATTTCATCCCACCAATCTATTCTCTCAGTTTTGAAGCAAAACCTCATTTACCACCTCACTCCCTGGTCCCCTCCCCTCCACTTCCATTTGATACAGAGGTAATGAAGTCTAGTCACAAGATTACTGGATTTATAATTGGAAGACTTAGGTTCACATCCTGACTGTTACTACCTGTGTGACCTCAGGTAAGTCTCTTAACCTCTCTTGGCCTCATTTATCTTGTTCTTAAAATAACCTCTAAGTTCCCTTCCAGCTCCAAATTTGGGGTCCTAAGACTTGTTGAATTAACTATCTGCCTTGTAAAGTGCATTAGGCACTAGAGGAAATGCAAAGACCAACGAGGAATAGTCTTTTCTCTTATGGGCCTTATGGCCTATTGGAGGAAGAAAATGTGTGCAGAGAAAAGTAAGGCCATTTACTGTTTGGAAATATGGTGTAATGGATAGAATGTCCTTGGAGTCAGAAGATAACACATCTAGTCCTCGGGGAGCTCTTGAAGATACCTACTAAGTTATAGAAAGGTTGCAGGACATTTTAGTGGAATGAGTTCTTGAATAGAACAAGTCGCAGATTCTTGATCTATTAGTGCAGGTTTAAGCCCTTGTTACCCTATTCCTGTATTACTGAAATAGTCTCCTGTTAGCCTTTTTCCCTCCAATCTCTCTTCAGTTAATTTCAGCAAAACATTTTTAGTGCTTAGTGTTAGAGGTTCTTACTGTGTAGATGCTGAGGATACAAACACAAAAATTAAATTCCTCCTCAAGAAACATACATTCTACTGGGGGGAGATACAGCATGTATATAGATAAGTAAATGTAATTTGTTGAAGGAAAAACCACTTACAGCTCAGGAATCAGGAAATGCTTGGTATCGGAAATGATCCCTGAGAGATGACCTTAAGGAAAGGGTTCCAAGAGGCAGCGTTCATAAGGAAACACATCCCAGGTGTGGGGACAGTCTTCCTTCTTTCTGAGTTACTTTCCTCCACAAAACTCATTAGGGAGCTCTCTTTACTTACCAAATAGAATCCGTGTGTCATAACCTGAGATTGATTGTGCCTATAGTGCCAGTTTCTTCAGCTCCATCTTTTTGTATCATATTTAACCTGAAAATCTCAGCTCAAATGCTACCTTTTCAATGGAATTTTCTCAGCTCCTTCCAGCTTGAAGTAAGCCCTCTCCCTCTTCTGAGATCATATTTCTTTGTAGTCCTTTTATGACCCAACCACACAGTCCTTGCTGTGTGACCCTGGACAAGTCATATAACCCCCATTGCCTAGCCCTTACCATTCTTCTGCCTTAAAACCAATACATAGTATCAAGACAGAAAGTAAAGAGCTTAAAAAAAATCCTAATTCCAATCTTTTCCAGAGTATAAAAATTTTATTTAAGTTATTTAATTTGGTCTTGGTATTCCCCGTAGCACTTAGCACAATGTGTGTTGAGTTAGTGATTCAACCAACCAAATCATTTCCCACTACTTACCTATGGAAGCCTCACTTTCTCAAACACACCAGGCAACTTCCTTTGCTTATCTTGACACTTCTGCCTCCCAGTCATACCATTCCCTCTGCCTGAAATGCAGTCCTCACAGTTCTTCCCATCTAAATTTTGTTTCATGGGTAGCAGGCAGCATAGGATCCTGAAAAGAAAAACACTAGAACTTGGGAGTCAGAAGACATAATGCCACTTACTGTGTGATGTTGAACGAGTTTCTTTACATTTCTCTTTCCTCATCTATGAAATGAGCATAAAAATATCCTGTGCTAATTAACTGTAGAAGAAAGTACACTATACAGTGTTAACTAGAATAGAAATGTGAATTGATATTGTTGTTACTTCTTCAAAAGCCAGCTCAGGTACTGAAATCTACTTAACCTCTCCCCAACACCCAGAGACATTTCTCAAGAATTCCTTTCATGAAATGTTCTTTAACACTTCTCTACCAAGTCATCCCCTCCCATTCCTTTAGATCCTTTTCCCTTTTCAACTCCATGAAGCCCTCCAAGAATAACCTTCTTGGCCTTCATACCTAAGAATATCAGATACTTTACTAATCTACCTCCCCTATCTTTTCTTTGTGCTTCTGAAGACCACTTTTTTTTTTAGTTACATTTATTATCTATGTATCTGCTTTGTTTTAATAGCAAAATTATATAATCCTTATGGGTAGTTATTAATTTTATCACAAAGTACTGTGCATGTAAGAGATATTTAATAAATGTATTCATCATCAATTTCTTAAGACCGTAACCAGATAGTCTTCTATGGACTAAAGTAAAACTTTATGAACATAATAACTCCCTTGGGATTAACATGAATATTTGCTTTGGTAGCTGTGACCTACAATGGATTCCGGCTATATTGTTAGATTGTAACAAATGAAATTCTCTAGAGGTTGTATTTTTTATTTTAAAATATTAATTTATTAAAATACTGCTCAAGATTTCTAACTAGTTAGTGAACTTCCTCTAAAGTCCAGACAGATAGATATCCAAGAACTCAAGTGGAGCAAAAAAAGTGAGGTTCAAAAGAGTGGCATAATTATAAGGAACTAACGTTCTACGCTGGGTGAGAAAAAGAACTCTACCTCCTGTCCGATTACCCAAATTATATCCTTTCTGACATCAGTCCATCCCCTATACATCTCTGATTAGAAATAGGCACTTGGACTCCATAACAAGAAGAGTATCCTAAGGATGCCAAGAGACCTGCTATGTGGCTATTCAAAATGGTGGCCTAGAGCCTGCTAACTTCATTACCTCATCTGTATGAGAGTCTCCTTGACTAGCCCTTAATCCTGTTATTACTAACAAAGATCTTAACTAAAGGAGGGAGATCCCAACCTAGTTTCATATTCTGGGGGAAGAAACTGTTTGCCTCAGCTTTAAAGTAAACCAATTTGTCCTGACCCCAAAAGTGAATGCAAGAGGGAAAATTATTTTTCAATAATATCCCAATTTGGGGGCAGCTAGGTGGCTCATTAGATTGAGAGCCAGGTGGGAGGACTTGGGTTCAAATCTGATCTCAGATAACCTTAGCTGTGTGACCCGGTCACATAACCCCCATTGCCTAGCCCTTAACATTCTTCTGCCTTAGAACCAATACACAGTATCAAGATGGAAAGTAAGGGGCTTAAAAAAAAATATCCCAATTCCACATTAGTTTTCCACAAGATTTAAAGGTAGAAAAATGGCTTTATAGGTAAGAACCAAATTGTTGTTTTTTTTTTCAGGATTTATCTTAAAATTCTAAATTTGTTTTACTTAAAAACCTGGGGGGTTTAGTTAGCCATATACATATTTTATGATGCAGCCAACACAGTCTTTAGCATCATAGAACCATGAGTTAATCTAGGACAGGTGTTACTATAACACTCATAACAAGTAGTCATTCAATTTCTACATGAAATCCTTAATCCTTTAGTGATAGAGAACTCATTACCTATTGAGGCAGTCCATTTTATTTTGAGATAGTGCTTATTACTGAAACACTTTTCCCTATATTGAAAAATGTGCCCCTTACTGTGGCTTCAACTCATTGTACCTGTTCTGCTCTCTCTGGCATTAATGCTTATGTCATAAGCATTAATAATAATTCCATTTCACTATGGCTAGAGCATGTCTGCTATATAGTAGTTATGTATGCCATATTTTATAGGCAGTTAGGTGGTTTGGTGGATAGAGCACTAGACCTGGTGTCAGGAAGGCTTATCTTCTCGAGTTCAAATCTGACCTCAGATACTTATTAGCTGTATGACCCTGGGTGAGTCATTTTACCCTGTTTGCCTCAATTTCTTCATCTGTAAAATGAGTTGGAGAAGGAAATGGCAAAACAACTCCAGTATCTTTGCCAGGAAAACTATAAAAGGGGTCATAAAGAATTTTAAAATGACTGAATAATAAACTATATTTTGAGAGGGACATTGGCAAATGGGAGTATGTCAGAATAATAAGTGATAATGAACTGATAAAGAAAAAGATAAAGAAAAGATAAAATAATTGCTTATATTTATCCTGGAAAAGGGAGGACTAATGAAGACTTTCTTTAAGTATTTGCAGAGCTGCCATCTTTAAAAGAGAATTGTTTGCCTTTTGTTTTAGAGAGCAAAACCAGCACCACTGAGAGGAAATTGTAGGAAGGCAGGCTTTATTTTGGCATGAGATTAGGAAGAATTTTCTCCTTCCTAGAAATGTCCTACAGGGATCAGAGTGTATTAATGTGTTAGTCCCCATCACTGTAATTTTTCTGATAGAGGCTAGATGATTCCTTGTCAAGAGCATTATGGAAAATATTCTTGCATTGGCTATGAATTCACCTCCAAAATCCCTTCTAACTTTTTAAGGTCATGTGCTTTTTATTTTGACTAAACTCATAATTTAGTACCTATTAAGAGAATGCCCAGGATGTGGACCTTTTGTTTAAATACCATGGTATTTAATGTATTTCCATCAGAGATTATATATATATATATATATATATATATATATATATATGTATATACATGCATACACATATATATGTTATTTAAGTGTTATTCCTTTTATGCTACAAAATTTACTGAACAAAATGTAATAAATGTAATATTTTTTTAATTGATATTTATTTAAAAAGCTTTAGAATTCCTTTATTGCTGACAGTTAGTAGTTCTCCTCACATAGTATAGGCACTTAATACATTTATTGAATAGAATTGGACTTTTCATAGAGCATGATGCATCTTTTTTAGATAACATGAGCAGTAATCTAGTTATCCCCTTCCCAAAGTTGTGGTCTGATGCCTCAGTGTGGCATGGAAGTGACAGTGGTTTCTCTGAAATTCCAGGACCAAAACACAAGTCCTGAAAGAGGCCTCCTAAACTAGAAAGGTTTTCATGACAGGTCCAATAATATACTGTCACTCTGTTGTTTTTGAGAACAGCACAGGTGCATTTACCAAATTGGTACAATTACCAGATATGATACCAGGTTGGCTACAGGGTTGTGGTGTTTTTAGCTACCTTGTCTTTTGAAGACTGAAGTCCTAGGAGGGTTTGTGATCTATATCAGTGGAGAGAGTATCTATACTAATGAAATTACAGAACCTTGGAGCACTCGAGTATAAAATTTAAGGAAATAATGTAATAATGAAATTAGTATATATAATGACATGATGTATCTATAGGGACAATTTTCAGAAGTTAAGCAAAATTCATAATGTATCTCCAGTATTAAACCACTAAGAAAAATTAAGCCTTTCTGATGTTAGTTACCATGTTGCAATTTTAAATGAAATGTGGCTCTTAAAAATTGTTATAGAATTTATTAAAAAGAATTAATAACAAAAGATTCAATAAAACCATAGCGGATTTTATAATTTTATATTATAATTTTTGACTTTCAAAATGTAGGGTAATATAAAATAACAGTTGACCAGGTTGCATTTTACATATTGTTGCAATTGCTTGATGTTTCTTAAATTTAAAACAAAAGAGACTGGTCTTTAGAATGTAATGTCACATCCTCTTAATAATAGAAAATCAGTAAGTGTTCTGTTTCCACACAGTGTTGATATCTGTAAAAATTCCTTCTAATACTGTTCCTTCTATGTAGGCCAGCTGGATTTTTTCGCAAAATATTTGTTCCCTGGTTGTGTAATGATGGACCAATAACTTAACACTTCCAGGCATCCCTTTAACTATTAAGCCAGTGACAGCTTGCTAGTCTGTACTGATGGAGGAAGTTTCCACATTAAGAATTTCCCATACCAGTGGAATCAGAGTTCCAGATCCCCTCTCCCCCAAAAATAATCCTCAGTATTTTATGAAGTTCTTTTATAAATAGCATGCTTTTTAAACATTTTTTTTAAAAATTTGTGCCTGCATATCCACTCAGATTAAATTTAGACTTTTTTGCTCATGTGTGATCATAAATTGTATGTGTATCTTTAATGAGCATATTACAGCTAAAAACAGAAAGTCTTTTCTATTGGCTATTGTTATGCTATTTACTTAATTGTGAATCAGCTCTAATAACAATATCTATGGATTCTGTTTTCTGGTTCATTTCTCAGCAACAAAATAATAGTTAAGATATTAAATTGGAAAGATTGTGCATCTCAAGGATTTTTTTTTGCTAAATTATTTAGATTATTTGGTCTGCCAAAATAAGATTTATTTTTGGAGTCATTAAAATGGTGATTAAAAGCTAAAAAGAGGTATTTTTTGGTATTATGTAATTTTATTCTTCTTCAGACCATTGCAATCTTTTCCTTTACTGTATTTTTTTGCAGTTTTCAAATGATTTTTTAATTTTTATTTCTTTTGGGAAGAGAGGTTCCTTTTTTTCTGGTTATATGTATATTATCATGCAAAACACTAATATTGATTTTTTTAATATGAGCATTATCTTCACTAACTTAAGTTGCACTTTGTAAAATTTTCCAATTTGGGGAACAAATATAAATGGCTTCAAGGCTGATTAATTACCATTTTGTAGTATAAAAGTTTAAAGTTCCTATCCAGAAGAACTGAATGCTCTCCTTAAGGAAATATTTTATTAGAATTAAATTATTGGGACAACTAGGTAGCAGAGTGGAGTGGATAGAGAACCAGACTTGGAGTCAAATGGATCTGATTTCACATCTAGCCTCAGACACTTCCTAGTTGTTTGACCCTGGACAGCCACTTAACCCCAATTGCCTTTGCCACTCTTCTGTCTTAAAACTGATACTAAGAAGGTAAGGGGTTTAAGAAGAAAAATTAGCTACTTTTGCAAAATATCCTATTAAAGAAAAAAAATTGAAATTATAATTCAGGAATCTAGAACTACATAGTCTCAGATGGAAGAGACCCAAGAGTCATCTTATCTAATCCCTGTTCACCTTTTACAACATACCTGACAATTGGTTATCCAGTATATGCTCAGACACTTCCACTGCTCGTTCCATTTTGGAACGCCTTTCATTGTTAGTAAAGTTCAGTAATGTTGGGTTGAAATTTGCCTCCTTAAATATTCTATCTGTTGGGCCTATCTGTTTAATTTCTCTTCCATGGCTTCCACAATACAACCCTTCAGATCACAAGTCTCCCTAAAGTTCTCCCTTTCAGGTTAAACATCTCTAGTTCTTTTTTATCAAAGATGATATGACATCATTTACCTTTATCATCCCAGTTATGCCCTTTCTAAAATATATATTCAGAACTAAGCACAGTATTCCAGATGTACTTGGATGAAGGTATTTATCTCCGTTCTTTTCCCCCCACCCCTGTGTTTGTGCCTCAGGGAAATAGAGGTTTATTACTCTTAACCCAAAGTGGAAATCAATTTCTAGCTCACACTTCAAACTGTAAATATCCAAAATTTGCTCATTCATCCATTATTCCTCTGTCTCTCTCAGAACATATATTCAATTAATGGTCAGATGTTGTTATATCTTACTCTATATTTTTAATTTATTTATGAAATTACTGAAATTGCCCCTATAATAAGCTCTTATCTCTTCTCTCCTAGATCATTATAATAGCTTCCGAATCGGTCTTCCTGTTTCTACCCTGTCTCTTCTCTAATTCCTCCTTCACAGTGATGCTCATGTAATGTACCAGGAGTGGTCAAGTCACTACTACTCAGAATTGTCCATTGGTTCCTCATTGCTGTTGAATGTATGAATTCCTAATTCTACCATTCAAAGAGGCCCATGGTAGGACTTTACCTACCCTTTCCACCTTATCATCCTTATGTGTATTCCAGGCTCTTGCCAAACTAGATTCTATTCTCTTTTCTTGCCCTGCCTTTCCCCATCTTAATCCTTTGTTCATACCATCACCCAATCCTGGAATGGACCCCTTCCTTCCCATACCTCCCTAAACCCCCCAAAATCTTCATCTGTTTGAAGTGTCTTCCTTCTTTCAGGGCCCAACTTAGTTTCAACCTCTTCAGTAGACTTTCCCTCCTTTCTCAGATTTTGATAAAACTTTACCTGAGCCTCTCCTTTGCACTTCATACTGCCTCTCATTTCATATTTATTTATGGTTTTTTGCTCATGTTAGATTTTTAAGCCCCTTGACTGCAGGGTGTGTGTGTTTGTAAATGTGCCATGCATAATATTTAAGTGAATAGGGGTCAAGCAAGGGGTCACTTTGCAAGATTTTGACCAGGTATCAGGAATCTAACTTATACCACTAGTTTAGCAAGTTAATAAGTTACTTTTTTGGTCATTGCAGTGAAGGCCTCTCTCAGTCTCTGTCTTTAGACTTGAATTTAGATTAGAAACTGGAGGTTGGCATTTTTATTTATTTTTTTTTTACATTGTCAATTGTAAGTGTCTTTCTGAATTCATGGAGTCTTTCTAAAAACTTTTGTGTTATTTTTTTTTGCAGGCAGGCAATCTACAGACACATTTACGTCGTCATTCTGGTGAAAAACCCTACATCTGTGAAATCTGTGGTAAAAGGTTAGTACTAAGTTTATTCCATTGCATATATAAAAATATACCCTTAAAGCATAGATTGTATTCCCTTGAAAACCAATATATTGGTGTCAGCTAAGTGGCTCAGTGGATAGAGCACTATATCTGGAGGCAGGAGGACCTCGGTTCAGATCTGGCCTTAGACACTTCCTTATTGTGTGCCTGTTTCCTTAAAATATGATGTTAGATGAAAGAGTTTGGTAGGGAGGGATAAGTTCCATAAGATCAATGTTAAAAAATGTTACCTTCCTTTTTAGAGGGTTGACATAAGAATCATCCTTATAAACAATGCATTTGTTTCTCTGATAAAGCTATATAGGCATAGGTATTATTCACAGTAAAGTCCTACTGTAAGAATCAGTATAAGTCCTACTTATAAGAGGTCATTATGCAACTCTTGCATTTAATTAAATTTGCATATATTCTTATATTAGGACACCAAAAGTAGTACAACCTAACAAATTTCATTTTTTTTGTCTTAGCTCTTCCAAATTCAGGCCCCAGTTGTAATAATTTATTCCTAGACTCATAGGATGTAATCTAAATGTCTCATTATAAAGGGTAGGAAATAAGGCCCAGGGGCAGGTAGATTCATAATTCTTCTCCCCCAGCCCCTTCCTTCACCCCTCCTGGAGATGAAAAGCAATTCCACCGAGTTATACACCTATTTCCATGTTATTCATATTTGCAGTAGAGTGATCTTTTAATATAAATCAAAACCCTAATTATATCCCTATGGAACTGCTTGATCAATCATTTGTTTTTCTTCTGTGTTTCTTCTCCCACAGTTCTTTCTCTGGATGTGGATAGCGTTATTTCTCATAAGTTCCTCTAGATTGTCCTGGATCATTGCATTACTGCTAGCAGAAAAGTCTATTACATTTGATTGTACCATAATATATCAGTCTCTGTGTACAATGTTTTCCTGGTTCTGCTCTTTTATCTCTGCATCAATTCTTGGAGGTCTTTCTAGTTCACATGGAATTCCTCTAGTTCATCATTCCTTTAAGCACAATAATATTCCATCACCATCAGCTATCACAATTTGTTCAGCCATTTCCTCAATCTACGGACACACCCTCATTTTCCAATTTTTTGCCGCCACAAAGAGCGCGGCTATAAATATTTTTGTACAAGTCTTTTTCCTTATCTCTTTGGGGTATAAACCCAGCAGTGGTATAGCTGGATCATTCTTTTAAAGCCCTTTGGGCATAATTTCAAATTTCCCTCCATAATGGTTGGACCAATTCACAACTCCTCCAGTAGTGTATTAGTGTCCCAATTTTGCTACATCCCCTCCAACATTTGTCCCTTTCCTTTGCTGCCATATTGGCCAGTCTGCTAGATGTGAGGTCGTGCCTCAGTGTTGTTTTAATTTGCATTTCTCTAATCAGGAGGGATTTAGAACACTTTTTTCATGTGCTTATTGATAATTTTGATTTCTTCATGTGAAAACTACCTATTCATGTCTCTTGACCATTTGTTGATTGGAGAATGGCTTGGAGTTTTTTTTTTTGTTTGTTTTTGTAAATTTGACTTAGTTCCTTATATATTTGGGAAATTAAACCTTTGTCAGAGAGTTTTGTTATAAAAATATTTTCTCAGTTTGTTGCTTTCCTTCTAATTTTGGTTGGGTTGGTTTTGTTTGTACAAAAACTTTTTTTTATATAACCAAAGCCATTCATATTACATTTTGTAATGTTCTCTATTTCTTAATTGGTCTTAAATTTCTTCCTTTCCCACAGATCTGACAGGTATACTATTCTATGTTGACCTAATTTATTCATAATTTCACTCTTTATATTTAAGCCATTTACCCATTTTGAATTTATCTTGACCTAATTTATTCATAATTTCACTCTTTATATTTAAACCATTTACCCATTTTGAATTTATCTTGTTATAGGGTGTAAGATGTTGATCTAAACCGAATTTTTCCCATGCTGTTTTCCAATTTTCCTAGCAGTTTTTGTCAAATAATGAGTTCTTGTCCCAAAAGCTGAGATCTTTGGGTTTATCAAACACTAGCTTGCTGAGGTCATTTACCCCTACTATATTCCATTTGATCCCTCTTCTGTCTTTTAGCCATTACCTTATTGTTTTGATGACCACTGCTTTATAGTACAGTTTAAGATCTGGTACTGCTAGGCCCCCATCCTTCAAATTTTTTTTAATTATTTCCCTTGATATTCTTGACCTTTTGTTCTTCCAGATGAACTTTGCTATAATTTTTTCTAATTCTATCCAAAAGGTTTTTGGTAGTTTGATAGGTATGGCACTGAATAAGTAGATTAATTTGGGTAGGATTATCTAATATTATTATTATATTAGCTCTTCCTACCAATTAAGTAATTAATGTTTTTTCCAATTATTTAGATCTAGTTTTAATTGTGTGAAAAGTGTTTTATGGTTGTGTCTGTAGAATTCCTGTGTTTGTCTTAGTAGATAGATTCCTAAATATTTTATATTGTCTAGAGTGATTTTAAATGGGGTTTCTCTTTCTAACTCCTGCTGCTGAGTTGTGTTAGATATATATAGAAATGCTGATGATTTATGTGGGTTTATCTTATACCCAGCAACTTTGCTAAAATTGTTAATTATTTCCACTAGCCTTTTAGTTGATTTTCTGGGATTCTTTAAGTATGCCATCATATCCTCTGCAAAGATTTATAGTTTAGTTTCCTTGTTGCCTATTTTAATTTCTTCAATTTCTTTTTTTTCTCCAATTGCTGTTGCTAGTGTTTCTAGTACAATATTAAATAATAGAGGTGATAATTGGCATCCTTGCTTCACTCCTGCTCTTATTGGGGAGGCTTTTAACTTGTCCCCATTGCTGATGATACTTGCTGATGGTTTTAAATGTAACTTTTTCTTATTTTGAGGAAAGGTCCAGCTATTCCTATGCTTTCTAGTGTTTTCAATAGGAATGGATGTTGTATTTTGTCAAAGGCTTTTTCTACATCTATTGAGATAATCATGTGATTTCTGTTGGTTTGATTATGGATATGGTCAATTATGTGGATGGTTTTCCTAATATTAAACCATCCTTGAATTCCTAGTATAAATCCCACCTGGTCATAGTGAATAATCCTTGTGATAATTTGCTATAGTCTTTTTGCTAGTATTTTATTTAAGATTTTTGCATCTATGTTCATTAAGGAGATTGGTCTGTTAAAAGGATAATTTTAGTGTTTTTACTTAAATCTAAATGACTGGTCGTCAGGGAAAATTCCCAGATAATAAAATACCCAAGTCAGCTAGGAAGCTGGGAATTATGGAGATTTTAATTAATATAGAGAGAAGGAATTAAGGGAGAGAGAGAGAGAGAGAGAGAGAGAGAGAGAGAGAGAGAGAGAGAGAGAGAGAGAGAATGAATTAATTTAAATTAGTTAAAGGCCTTGGCCAAAGTGGCCTCCCTGAGCCTAAGGGTAAGGGAATCAGTCTTATCACTCACCACAAGACCGTCTCCAAGCTGGGTTCCAGTCCTCCACTGAACTCAATCTTCTGAACTGAGTTCAGAATCCAATTCTACTCCAAACTGAATTACCTGAACTGCCTTTTTACCACTCCTTTTAAAGAAATTTTCTCTTATGTCACCTCCCCTAAATTTTCACATTTATCAATCACAATAGATGCTTTTTTTTCCAGGACTGCCCATTCTTAGTTCTCACCACTCTTTAGTTCTCACCTTCTCTGGTTAGATTATATCTTTTGAGGTATTTCACACCTCTTTGTTACTTGACCTTTTTGTGATTAATTTAACCTTTATAGATACTTAACACCTTTTTTGTATTAAATCTAAAAATAGACCTAGCTTAAGGTTCTAGCTTCACTATAATATATGAGTTAAGTACCTTCATTGTTCAATCAGGAGTTTACAACTTTATCTTCCCCTAAAGTATGTCTAAATTATGGTGGAGTAGTTTCCAAGTTCACACTATAGTTTTTTTTTTTCCTCTGTTTTTGGTCTGCCTGGCTTTGGAATAAATAACCATATTTTTTCAGAAAAAGAATTTAAGACTGCTTCTTTGCTTATTTTGTCAAATAGTTTGTATAATATTGGGATTAGTTGTTCTTTAAATGTTTGATAGAATTCACTTGTGACTCCCATCTGGCTGTGGCGATTTTTTCTTAGGAAGTTCATTGATTTCATTTTCTTTTTCTGAGATGGGATTATTAAGTATCCTATTTCCTCTTTTGTTAATCTAGGCAATTTATATTCTTTAAAATATTCACCCATTTCACCTAGATTATCATATTAAAATGGTTCTTAATAATTACCTGTATTTCCTCTTCATCTCTTATGAGGTGAGATCACTCTTTTCATTTTTGATATTGTTAATTTGATTCTTCTTTCTTTTTAAAATTAGATTAACCAGTACTTTATCTATTTTATTTGTTTTTTCAAAGTACCATCTCCTAGTCTTTAGTTTAATAGTTGTTTTACTTTCAATTTTATTAATTTCTCTTTTAATTTTTAGGATTTCCAATTTAGTTTTTATCTGGGGATTTTTAAATTTGTTCTTTTTCTAATTTTTTAAGTTTCAAGCACAATTCATTGATCTCTTACCTCTATTTTGTTGCTATAAGCACGCAGCAATATAAATTTTCCCCTGAGTACTGCTTTGGCTGTATCCCATAGGTTTTGATATGTCGTCTCCTCATTGTTCTCTTTAATGAAGTCTGTTTTTGTTTCTATGATTTCTTCTTTGACCCACCAATTTTGAACATTTAGATTATTTAGTTTCCAATTAATTTTACATTGCCTTTCTATGGACCCTTGTTAATTACATTTTATTGTGTTATGATCTGAAAAAGTTGCATTTATTATTTATGCTTTTTTGCATTTGTTTGTAACATTTCTATGCCCTAGTACATGGTCGATCTTTGTATACGTACCATGTCCTACTGAAAAATTCTTTTTAAAAAAGGAATTAAGGTCCCCCCAGAAAGTGAAGTGACTGGCCCAGTGAGGGTTTTTTGGTATTTTTTAAATCTTTTTTTGTTTTGTTTTCATTTTTCCTAATAGGAAAGCCAGTAGATATAATAATAAACATTACAATATCTCATTCTATATCCTATAAAATTAGATTAAAAAAATTTCTAAGAGTTCAGTCTAGAACTTAGTCCCACACCATTTCATCTTCACTGTACTCTGACTTTCATCTAGGATTCCTGGAAAGAACTGCTTTTAATGACCTCTGTTCTGTTTTATTCCTGAATATCTTACCTTATGCTATATTTTAACCTGTAAAATTCTTAAAGTCTTTTTGTAAAGTATAAAGGAATATAAAAATAAGACCACCACCAGTGATCATCAGCCATAGAATAAGAAAGGTTTATCAAACAACTTTCTTTAATGCCTTCCTACAGCAAATCTTCATTTCTTTTTTAAAAGCCCATTTTAGAATAGGTACTTTAGATAAAGATGGGTGCATCTCTTGATCATGCTCTGATGAAGAATACAATTCATCCCCTCCCTCAGTGACATGTACTTAGGAGGATTCACAGTAATGTTGAAACATCCATAATTGAATTTCCATATTCCATTACAGATTTGCAGCCTCTGGTGATGTCCAACGTCACATTGTTATTCACTCAGGAGAAAAGCCACATTTGTGTGACATCTGTGGTCGAGGTAGTACTGAAATTTTTACTATTCTCTCTCCAAGATTTCTGATTAAAGTGCAAAGGGTCCATCTTGAGCTCATTGCTGTCACATCCTTTTTTTAGGGTTTAGTAACTTCAGCAATTTAAAGGAGCACAAAAAGACTCACACTGCTGAGAAAGTCTTTACCTGTGATGAATGTGGGAAATCTTTTAATATGCAACGCAAGCTGGTAAAACACAGAATTAGGCACACTGGCGAGCGCCCATATAGCTGTTCTGCATGCGGTAAGTATGACAGCTTTTGCTAGGCATCATATATCTGCACAGCCCTTTCTTTAGGGCTTAATTAAGTCAGCATTATGCTTCAGTAGGCTGAACCTACTGGACCAGGAGGCAGGAGATATACTTATGAGTTGTGTGATGCTGGTCAAGTCATGTGTCTTCTCCCTCTCAGTTCTCTTTTAGAAAGTTAGAATGAAAACATCCTCTTTCTCAGTACCCTGTTTGGACTATTGTAAGGATTAGATGAGATTGTGTATATGAGAACTCTCCACGAATATTAGACAATACTGTACAGAAGTAACTGATCTGAAGCTGTTTTAATTTGGTTAGCAGTTCAATTATAGAACATTAGCTTTTGCTGTACAAACTAATTTAATATCTTATTTTTACCAGACCTGTCATTTCCTAGTTTTGGAGGTAGCTGGGGGCTCAGTGGATAGAGAATGGGGCCTGGAGTCAGGAAGACCCGTGTTCAGATGCAGCCTCAGACACATCTTAGCTGTGTGACCTTGTACAAGTCACTTAATCTCTACCTAACAGGATGCAGTAGAGGAGGAAATGGCAAACTGCTCCAATATCTTGACAAAGAAAACTTCATGGAGAGTCAGTGGGGTCACAGAGAGTCAGATGGGACTGAACAAAAAAAATTTCCTAGTTTTAGGGTACATTCTGAAAGAAAATCCCTCTATCAACAAAGATAAACATTTATTCTATAAATTATAGTCATAGAAGATTGTTTGGGGCCCTAAAAGGTTAATTGACAGAATAATAATAGCAGACATTTATATAGTACTTAAAGGTTAGAAAACATTTTGTATGTGTGTTTGTATATATTTGTTTTCAATTTTGCTCTAAATGCACATACAGTTTTCGATTAATGTAAATTTACATTATGCAAATTTGACCAAAGAATTCTGAAAGAAATCTTCATTCTCCAAAACCCCTATATTAACTGTAGCACACTGTACCATACTGTGAAGCTCTCTCTGCTTCTGGTCTTTGACTTGGGCAGCTGCTATTCGCCTTTTTCTTCCTCCACTTAAACTCGCTCTCTTCACAAAAGCTGGTGGCTCTAACCCAGGCAGGATTCCTACCAGGAGGAATTTGGGACCAGAGATTCTGGAAACTAGGAAAGAAGAGGGGAGGGGAATGGTTGCAACCTGAATGGAGGAGTTCTATTGGGCTGAAGAAAGACACAGGGTGGAAGCCAGAACTAAGCATAGGAGAATCAGTGTGCCTCCCAGGAAGGAAGAAATGGGAGCCAAAGAAGACTCACTGCAGATGATTGTTCTGCCTCTGGAGAGGAAGATAAGGTACATGAACTGGTGGTCTTGGCCTCATCAGAATTCTTTTGTTTCAGTAATAGATTCATGATGGAGCTGCCAGAGGGCAGGAACTGCCTGATCCTTCAAATATTTCTTGTACCCATCCTCTTACAGGCAGCTGCGTGTCACAGTGGGTGGCATGCTGGAGTTGGGAAGCCCTAAGCTAGAATCTTGCTTCAGATACTTGTTAGCTTTGTGACCCTAAGCAAATTAGTTAACTCTTTTTTAGTTTCCTCATCTATAAAAAGGGAATAATAGCATCTTCATTACAGGTTGTTGTGAAGATCACATGACACATGTAATGTGTTTTGAAGATCTTAAAACTATATAACTATTAGCTATTATTATAACTTCCCAACACATAAGTTCTCAATAAAAGCTTGGCTTTTCTTAATACTTTTTGTAGGAAACTAGCCAGATTTACACAATGGTATGATGATACTGAGTACAAATGGAAAGTATGGCATTTTTGGCTTTTTTTGTATTGTTTTGTTTCCAGAGTAATCTAGCCTATCTCATAATACTTAATTTGGTATAATCTCCTGTACAAGTTAGGTCCACTTGTCATTGTATAGCCAGCCATGTTATTTCAATAGCCATGGTCCTCCTTTCCTGCTCTATTATCTCTCCCCATCCTTCCATGCTGCTTTTCAGTTGTTATTCCTTTCCTTCCTTCTGTTTATTACTCTCTTTTCCTTCTTCCTCTCATTCCTTCTGTTTGCTTCTACTTTCTGCTCTTGGTTCCTTCTTTAAGAATGCCAAAAAATTATCAAAATTTAAAATTGTTAATTAAATGAAACATGCAAACCGTGTCTTCAAGAAAGCATCATACTATTTGGTAAAGGTACTGCTGACTTTTTTTTCTTGAAATAAAAACAGAATTTCCTAATCAGAGTGTTTGCCCAATGATTTTATTCTTTCTTTGTTTAGGACTCCCTTCTCATTCTACCTCTCTGATTATCAAGTATAGGGCTACAGATTGAACCTCTGAATCATGATTTCTGAGATAATTTCCTTTTTTTCAAGCACCCCCACTGGGTCTGTAGAGCACTAGGAATTTTCAGTGAGATTGAGTAATAGTTTTTCATATTGCTAATATAATGAGTCATTTGACACCTTCTAGAAATGAAGTGTATTACATAAAGGAATTCTCCAACCAACTTAAATAAACTCCTATTAAATGCCAAAACCTTGGTTATTTTATCTACTTTATTTGAAAATTTTTCTAATATATAATAGATTCTTTTCAACCTCCTTAAACAGGTTTTGGAGTAGGAAGCCAAGGCAATGATTTCATTCAGCGTAAATAACTCTTGATATAGAACCTCCCCTTGGATGTAGGTTTGTAATACCTGTATAATTTAAAGCCATAGGAATATCTCTTGGGCATGGGGAAGAAAGTGACTTATCCAGGGTCACACAGGCAGTGTATGTCAAAATAGGATCTGAACCCAGATCTTCCTGGTCCAAGGCTGACCTTCTTGCCACTCACAACACTACTACCTCTTAAACAGAAAATACCGAACAAAATGCAATCTTACCTTGAAAGCTGAGGATCTTTATGAATACAAGATACTGTCTTGATTTATAACACTATGGCATCTCAGATGCTGTTGAGATGGGCTAACTTCACTACTCCTAGAGTAAATGGCTTGGGAGAGCCTTATAATTTTACTGCCACTTCTTTGATCAGTTGGTATGCCAACCTCCAGCAATATCACCCTATTCTTTTCCAATTTGCCATATCTAATCATATATAGGCTGAGAAGTTATATATCCAAGCTTACCTAAAATAAAAGTAAATACATACTGAATGTAAAATTTACAAGCTTTAGAACATAAATTTAGTAATATCTGTTTTAGCCCATCAGAAAAGGTTTTTTTTTGTTTGTTTTTTACATAGTTTATGTTCTTTACTGTTTTGGATAGTTTAGATTTAAGAAAATCTCCACATAAAGGAGGTTTTCTGCATATTAGACATACTGAAGGTTGCATTATGTAGTGGAAAAAGCATTGTTGCATGAGATACCCCAACTTCCACTTACTTGCTTTTTGGTCTTGGGTGACTTACTTCTCTTTACTGTTTCTTCATCTGGAGTGATGAGCATGAGGAGCATTTGGAGTCTACATTCCAGTTTGCTTGGGATGTATTATAGTCTGAAAGATAAAATAGTAACTAGGACATTATCATAGGGCTGATTATGGAGGGCTTTAAATCCACAGGCTGTGGAATTTGAACTTTATAAGTAAGAAATTAAAGATTGTTGAAGAATTTTGTTTTTCTTTGTGACCCTGGGCAAGCCACTGACAGTCTCTGTTTGCCTCAGTTTCCTCATCTGTAAAATGAGAATAATGATGGCACCTACCTCTTAGGGAGTTTGGGAGGTCACAAGAGAATATTTTAAGTCACTTTGCAAAATCTTAAGGCACAATGTAAATACTATTATTATTGTTTAGAGTATACCATGACTTATTTAAATTAGGTAATCTGGTATTGGTATGAAGGATGAATTTGAGAAGAAAATGCAGGCAGTGACCTTGGACTGGGTCAAGGAGGCTGTTTTTCATGGTCCATGATGTTCATAATATGAGCAGCCATGCCTTCCCACCAAACATTTCTTAGAATGGCTCTCCAAGGCAGACTACTGGGCTCAATGGCCCATCTTCATGAACCCCTGAATGAGATTTCATAGGTAGTGAAACTGTGCAGCTACAGAGACCATCTAGTCCAAACTGCTTACTTCACATGAATAAAATGGTTCAAATTAAACAGAAATCCACTAAAATTCAAAGGGAGACTGTGATAAAGTGTTACCAAATGGTAAAAAGGGAAGTTGCTTTTTAAAAAAAAAATTAAACATAATGCCTTTACTCTGGAGTTTTTAGAAGACTTTATTAGAACTCTGAAGAGTTGGGAGAGTGAAAAGAGCATCAGCCTTGGAGTTTGGGTCAGCTCAGGTCATAATGTGCTCATCTATAAAAGGGGAGGACATTTGATCACATGGTGATTGACAGGAGAAGAATGTTTTACAAACTTTACTATATGAATATGAGTTATTACTGGCAAACCAACTGTTTTCAAAAAGTTAAATCTTTCCATTGATCACTTTTTCTTTAAAAAAAAAAAAAGATCTGGTACTGGCTATGAAATAGAATAGTGGAGCAATGGAATAGATTAGGGGTAAATCTCAGTTCTAGCATTTGATTAACTCAAAGATCCCAGCTTTGGGAATGGGCTCACTATTTGACAAAAACTGTTGGGAAAATTGGAAACCAGTATGGCAAAAATTAGATATAAATCAATATTTCATACCTTATACTAAGAGGTCAAAATGGGTATATGATTTAGCCATAATGGGACACAAATGCATTGCTGATGGAGTTGTAAACTGTTCTGAAGGACAATTTGGAATTAATGCCCAAATATTTTATGGCTGTAAAATACTGCAAACTCTTTGATCCAATAATATCACTCTAGGTCTGTATTCTAGAGATATTAAAAAAAGAAGAAAGGACCTACTTGTAGAAAAATATTTATAGCTGCTCTTTTTGTGGTGGCAAAGATTTGGAAGTTGAAGGGATGTCCATTAATTGGGGAGTGGCTGAACAAATTGTGGTATATGATGGTGATGGAATACTATTGTGCTATAAAGAACAATGAACAGGATGATTTCAGAAAGAGCCGGAAAGACCTTCATGGACTGATGCAGGGTAAAATATGCTGAACCAGCAAAACATTGTACACAGTAACAGCAATATTGTGGAATGATCTACTGTTAAAGACTTAGCTATTATTGGCAATACAGTGATCTCAGACAATTCTGAGGGACTTATGACAAAGAATATTATCTACCTCCAGAGTAAGAAGAACTGTTGGAGTCAGAGTGCAGATGAAAGCATATGGTTTCCCCCCCTTTAATTTGGGTTGTAAACCTCAAAATTTCTCAGACTTATGAATGTTAGGGGTTTCCCCCATTGGGGAATCTTCTACTTTAAAAAAATTCCCTAGCAGATGGTGAGAACTCTACTTGAGTGTGGGGGCTCCTTGCCTTGGGAATATCCCCATCCCACCTCCTTCCATCCCTCAGTATCCCCTCTCAAAGGAGGCAATTGAGGGTATTACACCAGTTATTAACTCATTAATAGAACAGGGAATAATAATCCCTTGCAAATCTGAATACAACATGCCCATCCTGCCAGTTAAAAAACCAAAAAGAGGGCCCGATGGCAAGCACCTCTATAGATTCGTACAGGATCTGAGGGCAGTGAATAATCACGTTATAAAGAGACACTCTGTAGTTTCTAACATAAATACTATTATTTCCTCTATTCCTAGCACAGCTACATACTTTACAGTAGTAGACGTCTGTTCAGCTTTCTTTTCCATACCTATACATGAGAATTCCAGGCATATTTTTGCTTTTACCTGGAAGGGCTCACAATATTCATGGAGTCGGCTGCCACAGGGTTATGTGGAAAGAGCTTATTTGAGCAAATTTTAAGCCAAGACACAGACAATATAACATTTAAAAATAGTAAATTAATCAAATATGTAGATGATCTACTCTTGGCTTCAACTGATGCAAAAACATGTCAAGAAGATAGCAAACACCTTCTTTTGGAATTGCACAAAAGAGGACATAAAATATCGAAGGATAAAGTTCAGTGGTGTCTCCCAAAAGTAGAATATTTGGGATTCATCTTGACCGTGGGTGCTCGTTATATTTCTCCAAAATGAATTGAAAATATTCAAAATTTAAGCGCTCCTACTACTAAGAAACAGTTGAGAGCAATTTTAGGAGCAACAGGGTTTTGCAGACAATGGATTCCTTGCTATGGGGAAATTACTAAACCCCTTATAGCATTAACAAGGAATTCGGTTCCTGAACCCCTTAAATTAGAGTCTGAACACTTGTCAGCTCTATCAGATCTAAAAAAGGCTATCATGTCTGCCCCTGCTCTAGGCATCCCAGATTACAACAAGCCATTTACTTTGTATGTGCATAAGAGCTCAGAGAAGAGCTGGAGCTGATTCTGAGGGAGCTCATTTTGAGAAGAGTCATTCTGAAACATTCAGATTGGAGAGACTCATTCTGAAGAGACTAATTCTGAAACATTCAGATGGAGGAGGGAGCTGGTGAAAGCAGCTGAGATGCTGCTGGCCTGGTGTCATTAGAAATCCTTACTTAGACAGATCTTATGGTGAGTTATAAAAAACTGACTGATTTCTCTTTTAAGACTCAGGTCTAGGCCATATTGGCTTTGAGGCCCTTCATACTTATTCCTTTCTTACTCTCTCTCTCTTTCTTTGATTACTCATTGTAGTTAATTAAAATCTCTATAAAACCCAATTGACTTGGGTATTTGTATAATTGGGAATATTTCCCTGGTGACCACCTTATATTTGATTTTAAACCCAAGACACTGTAGTGAAACATATTTCTGCTGTCAAATTTACTCACCCTGTCTTATATCTATCACAATTTATATCTTCCACTATTTTAATCACTACAGTTTAAGACCTCAACCATTTTAAATATCACAGGGTTATGTTTTGGGGTTTGGGTTTTATAAGGTTACTTACACAAAAAGAACAATATGGAAATAACAGAATTATGGTGAGGATTAAATGAAAACACATGGTGTTATATAAATGCGACTTCCTGTAATAATTTAGATGAAATAGAAAGATATTACTGACCTAATAAGTAACCCAGATTTATATATCTAAAAAAGCAAAGATACTGTTATTTTTATTTTCGTTGTTAGAATTTATTTTCCAGACAGCAGTGTGGTATAACAGAAATAAATAATGAATAATAATAATTTATTAAGTTAAAAAAATTTTTAATTTCTTTTTGTATAATTTTAGGGAAATGCTTTGGGGAATCAGGTGATCTACGCAGGCATGTCCGAACTCATACTGGAGAAAAGCCATATACATGTGAAATTTGTAACAAATGCTTCTCTCGATCTGCTGTGCTACGTCGACACAAAAAAATGCATTGTAAGACTAGTGCTGAGAGTCCAACAGCACACGATGAATTTCTGCAAGCTGATGACACATCTGATCTTGAAAAGTCTCAGAGCTCAGATTCCTTTTCCCAAGATATGTCTGTTACTATGTTGCCAGGATCTGTGAAACTTCCTGTTCGTCCAGTGGAAAATTGTTCAATGGAATTTGATAGCAATTCATCAGGTTCCTACTGCAAGTTAAGATCCATGATCCAACAAAATGAAGTTACTGAGCAGGAGAAATTGAGTCTAGATGCTGCCAAACTGTCCAAACCTCAGATGCAGCAAACACCTCATCAGTCTTATACTTATCCAGAGGTAGTTACATCCACTGTAGAAGAGCCCCTGCAGCCTGATAGCATTTCCATGATTCGTTCCTCAATGGCAACCCTTGACAATCATTGTAATGATCCACTGAGCAACCGGCCATCATCTGCAACTTACAGGAGCTCTGAAGGACCTTTTTTTTCTAGCATGACTCTTTGGGGTTTAGCTATGAAGACTTTACAAAACGAAAATGAGTTAGATCAGTAGCATACATTAATTCTCATTCAACTTGGAACTTGTAAGACTAGGGTCACAACAAGATTTTTGAACCACTTTTCACTTTCCTTGTCCCATTCTAACCACTGTAAGAAAACGTGACCAACTCCCTACCTTTGGGTGTAGAGAAAGGGCAAGTTAGTCAACTTTGACTCAATCATTAAGGTAAAGCACAGAATCATAGTCACAGCATATAGTATCTGGGGGAGACCTAATAAGTCCTCTATTCCATTTATAAATAGGAAAACTGAAATATTCTTCCCCTTCTTACCTCCTCATCTCCCCCAAAAGAAATGATCTGTCCAGTAGGGCAGAAATGTCAGATGTGGAAAAGATTTCAGAGATCGTATCCAACCTTCTCATTTTACAAAGGAAACTGAAGAGAGATGAGAACTTACCCAGGCTTATATATAGCCTAGTTTTTCTTTCTTTTTTTTAATCCCATACCTTAGTATTGATTCTAAGACAAAAGGGTAGTAAGGGCTAGGTAAAGGGAGTAAAGTGAAGTTCCCAGATTCACACAGCTAGGAAGTATCTTAAGGCCAGACTTTGAACCCAGGTCCTCCCAAGTCCAAGCCTGGTACTCTATCCACTATTTTACCTAGATGCCCTGACCCTGGGTTTTCAACCCAGTTTTCCTAACTACAGATCCACTTTTCATTTCCATATCCTATATGTTGGCAGATAAATAGCCTGAGTTAGAAAAAACAGAAGGTTTATAAACTAGATTTACATGATATTGAAAACACTTTATAACTGCCATGCATTTTTTCTGAGTCAGGGTAAAAACTGTGTATCCAAAATTTTATTTTTACATTTTTTAAAACAAGACTTGCATTTTCAGTGTTTTTATATATTTACACACACACACACACACACACATTTAAAAAACCTAAATATTTTGCACAAAAGTTTTATTTGTATATGTAACTCATGCTGTAAGTTAATTTAATAAATGGAAACTACCTTTCTATATGGTAGGATATAAGGCTCTACATTACATCTGTTCATTTCAATAAGCACTATGTCTAAGTCACTGGTAGGTGCTAGAGTACTGTGACAAATGCAAGAAAGGTCCTGCTCTCAAGAACTTGATATTTTAATGGGGTGGGAGTCAGGACATGTATATAAATAAATAAAAAAAGGAGGAGGAGATAAATGACAAGAGATGTCTTGGCAAAGAAAATGAAGAATTTGTGGAAAGAGAACTTTCTAACTTGTGCTACAGGGGAGGAGTGGGATCTGAGCTAGGGCTTCCAAAGATAGTATTTGGGGAGTGTGAATTTTAAAACTTCCACCCTAATCAGACCATTCTTTAGAAGATTTGATTTAGATATTTCCTGATCAATAACAGTAGAGATACTTGGAATAACAGAATCAGGTCTTGGAAATTCTACATTTCTCTTCCCTTCTTAGTTTAACAAGATTTTGAAGGACTGCATCAAACTCAAGATTTAATTATCTAAGGAATGGCCTTCAACAGATATATGCAGAAAAAAGTCCTCATTGGTATAGATGAGACACAGAAAAGTGATGTAAAAACGTCCATATAAGGCACATCACTTACTGTCCCTCTTTCCCTGGAGCGGCGACTCTGGCTGGCAGCGTGCTAGGTGTTCCGATATCTTGGGAGTAGTGGCACTTATTTGTCTGGGTTTTGGCAGTGAGTTTTGTCCTTGACCTGATTCAGGTTCAGGCATCTCAGCTGAGCCCCTTTTGGAGTTCAGGTTGATTCCTTCCTCCTTCACACTCCAAACCCTTACTTTCTAGATCTTCTAATCTTCCCACCCTGTATCAGCCATGTGGGGGGTAGAAATACTTCACCCTTTCCTTCTCCCTTCTTCTTAATCTCCACTATATCAATTAAATCACCATAAAATTTGGCAGCTGACTTGGGTATTTTATTATTGGGGTTTTTCATTAGAATTTTTATAAAGAAAATCCTTGGCAACCTAAATTAATTATACATTCAGTCTCAGCCATAATTTCACCCTTTACAGGAGCTAGGAGGCCATTTCAGGTAGGAGGGCTGGCACCAACAGAGGCAGATAAGACAGGATAAGAACAAGAAGCAAACATTAGTTCGAAGGGAGTAGTAGAGATAAGGTCAGCCAAGTGAAGATTGAAGTCATGTTTTTATTAGGCTATTAATGTCTTAAATCAGAGGAGTTTCTACTTTATTTATTGGCCATTGAATAACTGACTAATTTGGAGTAGAGTAGCATTGGCTTTACCATAGTGATACATCAGGAAAGTTGCTTGGACAATGGGGTTGAGCAATGTTATGATTAAAATTTTAGTTTCTCTGCTAAAAGTATTATATTTTTATGAGGTTTATTAAAGATTAAGAAATAAAGAAAATTACAAAATAAGAAAGCATGTGGCTAGGAGGGCCGAAAGGCCCATTCAATCTCACTCACTACATCTTGGGAGATGCGTGTCCCTAGAAGAGGAAGCTGAGAGGGAGAGAGACCTCAGTAGGCTTTACAGCCAGTTTAAATAGAAATTTTGATCTTGCCCAGGTGGGGATCTCAGTGAGATTAGAGGGCACCTTTGGAACCAGAGCAAGGACTTCTGGGGATTGAAGTCCGGGGTTCAAATCTCCATTTTTACAGCAATCAAACAGAGGGGCCACCATGCTATACATTAGGATCCTCATGGGCCACATTTGATCATTTGGGAAAAATTTTTCCCCCAAAGGATCATGAAAACATAATCAACTTAAAGATTACAATAATTTGAGGATAAGAGGAAAAAAGAACAAAACCAAAATTGCTATATGCATTGACAAAAGGCCAGTTAGAGGGCAGTCCCCTTTGGCATGAAAGTATAGATACAAATAAATGTTCAATCCACCACACCCAAAGTTCATTCTTGATCTCCTGCAGCTTGTGGTCTGGAGGCATCTTCATGGTGTCTTCTCCAAACAGTTCAGTTTCTGGATTCGGAGAGGTAGCATCTTTCTTAACCTAAAATTCTTCTCAAAAGGAATTTAAATTTTGCAATTTAAAATAAAAATATTTTTACATTTCCCTGTTAAAAGGTTGATTGAAAAAAACAGGATCACTTAGGGATGCATGGCTGAGTTATGAGGTATATGAATCAATTGGCAAGAGAAATTAAAAAGACATCAGAAAAATCCAAATAAAAAGAAAATTTCTGGATGAAAATAGAGACTATCAAAGTTTTATGTGTAAAAATTCCAAGTAAAGGAAAAAATAAATCTATAACAGGTCCTTGAATCAGGGCCCAATTAAAATCATCTAAGCAAGTAAGCATTTATCCATTCAGTAACCAGGACTACAGAAAGTTTATCACACTAGAAAAGACAGAAAAGGGACTAGATTATAGGAGCCAGATTTGGAGCCAAGTTTGGGATACTTGCCTGTAAGTATTTTCAGAGTGAGTGTGGATACAAGGAAGGTCCACATCTTAACGTATGTTAAACATCGCAACCTTGAGTCTTCACACTGATATAGCCTGTGTGCTCTTTGTGGCACTAATCAGGTTTAGCTTTGTGCTTCATTGGCCCTGTGAAATGGCTCTTTTGTATATCTTGTCCTGGAATCAGACAGAATCATTAAGCAAAGCCCCATAAATTTTTAAAATAATTAGTGGCATCATTTTTATAGTCTCAAGCTTTTGGGGCATGCATTGACATTATAGCAAATGTATTTTAAACATATATTACTGCTAAATCAAAAAAGTTAAAGAAAATCTTAATGCTATTGACATGTGCTTCAAATATATAAAGGAGAGAAAAAATACTGAAATAGTATATTGCACATGCAAGAAAAATATAATAAAAGTTTTAAAAATTCAAAATGTAGCTTATAATCAGTAACACACTGTGTCAGCTAAGGAAATATAGAATACAAGGCATTCTCACCAAAAATGAGATCCATTTCCTCTTCATGCCTGGCTCATGATCCACTGTGAGTACAAGCAAATGAATTTTACAAGGTTTTAACATTTTTTATATAAAGAACAGTAGTACAAATATGTAGTTATCAATATCCCCAAATTTTTCAATAGTCCAGTTAATTACAATAACAAACAAACCACTATCATTTATCATTTTTTCACATAAGTTGTTGTATGGCATTTTTAAAAGCCTGTGAACTGATAGATATTTGTCACAATTTTTTACAATCATAGCAAATCTTTCAACCTTGGTAAACATTTTTAAACAAAGTAAAACTTATTTTGGGTTTTGAACATCAAGAATTCTAGATATCATTCTGGTGGAAGTAAAATGAGCTGAAGAGTATAGATGAGAGATGCTCCCTTTTTTTTTCCTTTGGGAGGCTTCTAGGGGTACATGCCCTGGGATTAACTGCCCATCTTCCATTCACATTTTTATAAATGTGGGAGGTTGGGGGTTATAATTGTATTTCACTTCAGCTACGAGAATGGGCCTTACCTCATGGTAGGGGCAGGCAAAATGACCAGAGATTGTTAAGGAAAATTCTAAAAATCACGTCTAAAGAACCCTTAAAATTACAATTAAATTCTTGGCTTATTAAAGTTGTATATAGCTTTTGGTGAAGTCCATCCATCATCATCTATGTGACAATTTACAAAGTCAAAAATAGAAAAGCTGTTTTTATATGGGCCTACTCAATAATGTTTGTTCAGTATAGTTATAGGGGAAAAGCAACAGAATTTAACAGTAGTTAAAACCCAGAACATTAAAATGATTCAGTATAACAGAATAGTATTGAATGCAGTAATATATGAACTTAAAATCACAAAGTTAAACCTTAAACGAAACAGTCAGCAAAATGCAATAAAAATATAACCTAACCTCCAGTCTCTTTAAAGTTCCTTGGTTTGTTTTTTATCCATTTAGATGCCTATTGTCAGAAGGCAGAAGATTGGTAATGGGTAGGCAATGGGGGTTAAATGACTTGTCCAGGACCACACTGCTAAGAAGTGTCTGAGGCCAGATTTCTTTTTTCCTTCTTTCTTTTTTTTTAAACCCTTACCTTCCATCTTGGAGTCAATACTGTGTATTGGCTCCAAGGCAGAACAGTGGTAAGGGCTAGGGGGACTTGCCCAGGGTCAGACAGCTAGGAAGTGGCTGAGGCCAGATTTGAACCTAGGACCTCCCATCTCTAGGCCTGGCTTTCAATCCACTGAGCCACCCAGCTGCCCCCCCTGAGGCCAGATTTCAACCAAAGACCTCCTGTCTCCAGGCTTGGCTCTCAAACCACTGAGCCACTGAGTTGCTTCCCCATAGTGAGGAATCTCAAATTTGGCTAAACAGTTGCAGGGAGCTGTCAAAAGATATCCTCTTAAAGTAGCAATGCTTATAAGTTCCTGTTTGGAAAAGTCTCTTCCTTCTCCTCTTTCTTTCTCCCTCCCTGTGATCCCCTGACCCCAGTCCAGGTGGAGGCTAATCGTAGCCTAAGGAAAAAATATCCCCATTTTTTACCAGCTGGTTTTTGATCCTGAAGAAATTGGGTCTGCTACCAGCAGCCTGGGTCCTGGGGCTGGGCCTGGGGCGATGAGCCATTTGGGTCAGAGGCCATGCTGGGGCTGGGCCAGGAGAGTTAGAGAGAGACCAGGAGCAGGAGCTGCTGGGGGTCCGGGTTGCAGAACAGGCAATTAGTAGCCGGGAGGGCAGGGCGGCAATAGCCAGGAGCAGGAGCAGGAGCCAGAGCCAGGGAGGGCAGGGCTGAGCTGAGTCAAGAGGCTTGCTAAAAATCCTAGGAGAAATGAGGCTTTAAAAAAATCTAGTAGCTATTAAAAGCTGAACTTAGTAACAGTAGAGAAAAGAATCAGAAGATTGAAGGCATTTCATCTTTCCGACGTGGTCGCCAACTATTATGATTAAAATTTTAGTTTCTCTGCTAAAAGTATTATATTTTATGAGGTTTATTAAAGATTAAGAAATAAAGAAAATTACAAAATAAGAAAGCACATGGGTAGGAGGGCCAAAAGGTCCATTCAATTTCACTCACTACATCTTGGGAAACGCGTGTCCCTAGAAGTGGAAGCCAAGAGGAAGAGAGACCTCAGTAGGCTTTATAGCCAGTTTAAATAGAAATTTTGATCTTGCCCAGGTGGGGATCTCAATGAGATTAGAGGGCACCTTGGGAACTAGAGCAAGGACTTCTGGGTATTGAAGTCCAGGGTTCAAATCTCCATTTTTACAGCAATCAAACAGAGGGGCCACCGAGCCATACATTAGGATCCTCATGGGCCACATAATTGACTTAGTTTTAAATGTAATTTTATCTGGGGATTTTGTTTTTGTATTTTAATTTTGTTCAGTATTTCCCAATTACATTTTAATCAGGTTCAGACTATGCTCATCAGTGTTGGGGCCACATGCAACCTGGATCTTATGGTTTGACATCTCTGCTGTAGCACTGAGAAGGAATAGAGTGGAGACATGGGGAAAAAAATCCAAAAACATCAGGAGAGATGTAGAAAAATACGAAGGACCTGTCTGCAGATAATGAGATTTGTTTACAAAGGTTTTAAAGGGTAGATTCCTAACCTGGAGTCCATGAATTCTAAGACAGACGAATGGCAAGGACTTGGCAACTGGTGTTAAGTGACTTGCTCAGGGTTACCCAGTTAGGAAATCTACCTAATTGCCCCAAGCTAGACGCTTAATATGCCCAGAGTAAAAGCAAGAAAAGGAACAGACTCCATTGTTGCTATAATGATTAAAGTAGGTCTACTAGAAAGTGACCTCCATCCGTTGCTACTATCACTTTTCTTTCCAACTTCGTCTCTCCAAAGACATTTAAAAACTGCCACTGTAATGGAAAACTTGATCCTCTGTAATAGCTGTGAGTCTTCCTTACCTAGGAAAAAATGCAGTTCCTTGGTTTGTTCAGTTCAAGCATTACCAGAATAACTCTTAGATGATTCAAATGGTTGTTCCCCTAGAAATAAATGGCATTTCAGAGCTTTGGGATTCAGTGAATTCTGTTCCAGAATACTTCCATAATAGTAATAACTGACCTATAGTGCTTTCTGATTTACAAGTTGCATTGATATATTCTCATTTAATTCACTTAAAACAATCCTATGTATTATGCAGTATTGGCTTCATTTTGCATATGAAACATTTTAAATGTCTTGTGTGATTACACAACTAATGAGAATTTGAACCCATGTCTCAGCTCCAAATCAATACTATCCCTAACAACCAAAAAAAGCCCACCTGTTGAGAATCCATAAAATAGAAACTTTATGTTCCAGGCATTCCTATTTTTAAAAAATAGCCAGGCAGTTAGAGACTACCAGCAGAAATAATTTTCAAAACTTTGACTTTCATTTCCTCCTGTGAATTCATTTTCCTTACTTGTCTGTGTGCCAAAATAGTAGATAGCTCATTTAACAGCATTTGCTTTGAAAGCAAATTCAGAAGTGTTAAAAATAAGCTCAGGATGATGGGAGTGATTCATGACTAGCCTGAGCTGTTTGAAAGAGATATCACTCTTAACAAAAGATTAGGAATGTAAATTATTTGGTTAAATGGGAAATAAAAATATACTTCTTCCCAGAGTTCAGCAGTTAGGGCTACCTTTTATTGGTTTCCAAAATGACCAAGTTAGATGATGCCCATTAAGACTGTCAAAATCCTCTGACCTACCAGGAGTAAGTTCTTTTGCTGCTGAGTGCTAAGTCTGCATGAAGATGTCTTGTGATGATTTCTGATGGTCCTGGCCACGTGCCCAAGACAAAGGCCCATGAGCCACTTCCAGGGTCCTCTAGAGCTCAAAACAACAAGGACAAGGTGTCAGGAGCCAGGTAATTGAAAGATGTTGCAGTAAGTCATCAATGTAAGGTCACAGTGCAATAGACAAAACCCAAAGTATTAGGTTCACACTTAGACATGGAAGGAGCTGTAGAGATCATTTTTTCTAACCCCTTTATTTTACAAATGAGGAAACTGAGTCTTCCAGTGCTTGGAAGTAGGGAAAGGAGTTTCTTGGCCAGGTTTCAGCTAACAAATAAAAGGATTTAAAGCCAAATCTCTGATTATAAATCCATCATTCTTTCCTTTTCCCCTTCACCCAAGAAATATCTGTCAGTTATATAATGGGCTATTAAGAGTTCTCATATTAAGACACAATCTTTTCTCTGAAAGAACTTAGACTCTATTGCTGGTGATGTGGAAGTTTAAGGACCTTGGGTGACTAAATTTGGAAATAAGTGTAGAGCCTTCAGTCATACTCTCATGGGCTGTAAATTTAAGGTGTTATGTATGCAATGATTAACTATTTATAAATCAAGATGCTAAAAATTATCTTTATAGTTTTGGTATTTCAAAGTCTTGAAACCATATTTCCGTGGTCATAGTTTAAGGCAATCACTCTTTTGTATGTAACAGTTTATGGTATCCACAGAGCTTAACTAAGTACCTAGCACATTGTGGGAGCTTTCTAAAAATATTTAATAAAATTTTCTAAAAATTTCTAAAAAATTCCTTTTTACTGCCCATTGATATGTAGAAACAATTTTTTACAATTGTTTGACATTTTGTGATCCAAATTCTCTTCTCCCCTCCTCTCTGAGATAGCAGATTATAGATTATACCAATGCTGTCATGTCGTGAAAGAAGACATATTACCCAGAGGAGAATAAAGTCATAAAGGAGCCATAATAAAAAGTGGGATGCTTCAGTCTGCATTCAGATTCTAATAGTTCCTCCTGTGACTATGGATAACATTAAACCCATTATTCCTGGCTTGATATCTTGTCTCTCTCAAAGTCAAAGAAACCCCACTGTAATACACAGTTACTGGATAAGGCCCAGGAAAAGCCAGAAGATTCTGCCCTGGTTAAGGGCCCAGCTATGAACAGTGCCTGTGTCACCTGAAATGGGCCTGGGCATCACATGCATTTAATGATGTTTGCTGGAGAAAACAAACAGTCCATCCTTCTTCCCTACCTGTTGAAGACGTACTAGCCCAGCATTAGAGACTTCTCCATGGGGTGGTCCAGCTAGGAGGCAGGAGAACCAATTAGGCATTTAGACCTTATTCTGGTGCTTTAAGGTCACCACATACCCTTTACAAGCACCAAGGCAGACGGCCACTTTAGCTGGACACCGGCGAGGTTCAGGAAGTATCCTCAGACCACCAGAAATCTGCAGAGGCAGACCTGGAACCCGGATCACCAGATTCTGCTGCCCCCTATTATTGAAGCCTTCAGCCCTTTCCTGGGGAGCTTTTGTTCTTAATCTGGAAGGAGAATCCCAGAGAAGGGGGTATCGTCTGAACAGGGACTCACCAGGCCGACCTCACCCCTTTCCATTCTGCCCTCAGCCTCAATGCTCTCTCCGAGAGCACCAGAGACTTCTCAATGACAAGGTCCAGGGTATTCTCTTGACCCTTGGGTCTGCACCTTTCGGCAGGATTTGTCTCTGTCCTGTAAATCTTGAAATTTCTCAGACTTGTGAATGTTAAAAATTTCCACATTGAGGAATCCTCCATTGGAACAAATTCCCTACTGGAAACATTCCCCATTTTGATGTGAGAACTCGCCAGGATCAGAAATAGGAGGACCTCTACTCCACCCATACTTAAGACTGCTTTAGAGGAGAAAACTCATTGCTAAACAATGAAAGTACTTGGATCCATGCTTATGATGAGGCAGGGAGTTCTTTGAGCCATGCCTGTTTTTTAGAATTGATACAATGAGATGCTAGGTACCTATAAAGGTTGGGCAGGTTTTCTCTTAATGAGATTAGTCGACTCAGCTGTGTTTTCTCTGGTTCAGACTTACTGGGGGGATTAGTTGACACAGCAGTATTTTTTCTGGTTCAGACTTACTGAGGAGATTAGTCGATTTAGCAGGAATTCAGATGGGCAGTCCTTTGGAAAACATCTACAGTGATTGGTAGATGTAAGGACTTAGGGGAGGTGACATAGGATTAAAACCCCTATATAAGAAAAAGCAGAAACTGTGGGAGTGAAAACTCTGACGAAAAGCAACTGTTTGACTACAGGGGTGGAGGGGATACGACTGAGGAGAGACTCTAAATGAACATTCTAATACAAATACCAACAACATGGAAATGGGTTTGAATCAAGAACACATGTGATACCCAGTGGAATTGTGTGTCGGCTGTGGGAGAGGTGGAGGGAGGGGGGGATGGAAGAAAAGAAAATGATCTTTGTTTCCAATGAATAATGTTTGGAAATGACCAAATAAAAATTAAAAAAAAAGAAAGAAAAAGCAGAATCTCTTGAGGGGACAGTCCTTTTGGAGAAAGCTCTTATGAGGATCGCTTGGGAAGAATCTCTTGAGAGAGGCTCTGGAGAAGGGAAGCTCTTGAAGGACAATCTCTAAGGAGGTCTCTCTGGAGCTCCTCTGAGGGGACTCTGTCCTTCTGGAGGCTCTGGAGAGAGGCCCTTTAAAACAGTCTCTGGCTGGACCTCTCTTTGAGGAGGACTCTGGCTGGAACTCTCTCTGGTGAAATCAGCTGAGATGGAGCTGGCCTGGTGTCCCTAGAATCCTTGCTTAGACAGACCTTGTGTTGAGTGATAAAAGACTAACTGACTGATCTCTCTCTTAAGATTCAGGTCTAGGCCATGTTGGCTTAAGGCCCTTCATACTTATTTCCTTTCTCTCTCTCTCTCTCTCTCTTTCTTTGATTATTCATTGTATTATTAATTAAATTCTCTATAAAACCCAGTTGACTTGGGTATTTGAATAATTGGGAATATTTCCCTGGCGACCACCTTATATTTGATTTAAAAACCAAAACACTGTAGTGAAACATATTTTCTGCGGTCACAATTTACTCACCCTTTCTTATATCTAGCATAATTTGTATCTTCCACCATTTTAACTCACTACAGTTTACAACATCAACCATTTTAATTATAACAGTTTATGGCTCCCACTCTTTTAATTATTACAGTTTATGGCCTTCAAATACAGTTTAAGGCTCTCAATCATTTAAATCTTACAGTCCCCCATTGAGTCTCAACACTTTGTCTTCCTTCCACTTCTGAGCCGGTTTCCCTCCTCCCCCTTCTCCCACCTTTGCTTGCTTTCCTTGGAATGTTTAAGCTGGAAGGCCTTATAGAGATCTCAGACCAATCACTTAATTTGGAAGCTGAAGAAACTGAGAACCAGTGAAATTTCTGGTTTTGGAGACTGGGGCTCCGAATGACCTTGGCTAAGTCATTTGCCTTCTCTTCAGTTTTATTCAGCAAATATCTTTTGAATGCATTTTTATGCGACAGGTTCTGAGGCTCCAAAGACAAAAATGGAAAGCCTTGACCTTGTATTTCACCTCAGGCAGCCTTTTCTTCATATATAAAAAGAGAGTGTTGAGAGGTCTTCTCACTTTCAGAGCTCTGATTCTAGAAATTACTTTCTCCAGGTGGCAGGGCAGAGACACAAGTGCCTGGGTCTCCTGCAGCACCATAGCCCAGTCAGTGCCCTTGCTGAGGCAGTGCTGCTCATGGGAAAAGGAATGGAGTCCGGAGAGATGAAGTGCCCAAGGTCACGTGGAAGCTTCTCATGTGATAAGCTTAGAGATACAAAGGTTAAAGGCAGGCGTGGCCCTTCTTGGTCTAACCCGGGAATCCTCAAGTCAAAACTCTCACCAGGATAACTTGGAATTAGGCGGGCCTGTCCTCTCTTGTGGTTACAAAACCAGGAACGCGGAGAATCCATGCAGACTTCAAAGAGTTGGAGGCAGAATTTGAACCCAGGTTTTACCGACTCCAACACAGATTCCTTTCGGTGTAATCCATGCCCCTCAAACCTCCAGAACCACCTTCTCCTTCTTGCTTTTGGCTCCTTCTCTGGCTCAGCACTACAAGTCAAACTGAACCTCCCGAACAGCTTCCCATCTCCCTCATCCATGAAGTCTTCGGGCTGCTCGCTCGGAGCTGGCCTTTCCTCTCAGGCCACATTTTTGTGCTTCGCCCCTGTAGCGCGCTCGCCATCCAATTGTCACAGCGATGCAGCCTGGGTATACTCTTGGAGGCCGGCCAGATAACACACGCTGTCAAACCCACCTGAAAAAGATGTGACATACTCTTTGTCCAGCAGGTGGAGCTATACTCGAGCCGAAAGCCAGGTAAAAAACCTCCCAAAGGATAGTCTCTCCACTGCCCACCAGAGGGCAGTCCACCGGTAAAATAAACCAGTATTTCCTTCCACCTGCCGTGATAGCGCCTGCATTTCACAAAGATTTACGGAAAGGAAACGCCATTTTTAAATGTTAAAAAGTAGCAGTCTACATAGTTCTAGAGCCCCCATTCCTGCCCTAAAGGAAATCCCCCGCGCTTTACCAATAAGCCTCATTTCTAATATTCAGTCCATCGGCTTTTCAGTCAGTTATCAAAAAAATAAAATAAAATTTCACAGAAAGTGACAAGCTTTCCCCTCTCCCGGATCCCACACTCCAGCCTTTGTTCCCCTTTCGCCGGTCCCTGGGGAAGAAGAAGAATGGGACTGCTTGTTAGCTCAGCCAACCCCACAAGGGCAAAGCCCCAAGAGTTGAGATCGCGTCCCAAACCAATCCCGTGGTGCCTGGCTTTTCACCACAGCTACGAAGACGCTTTTGCTCAGTCCCAGCTTCTAGCGCCAGGGTCCGCCTCGCCGCCATAACCCCTTGGGGCTGTCTCCACGAGGATGTTCTCAAGCAAGGTCCTTGTTCTCCACCCTTGGACCGCCGGCTGGGTCCCTTCTGGCCGTCTAGGGAAAACCACTGGCCCCCGGCGCAGAATCATGTTTTCAGATCCATACAATAAAATACAGAGATGAGAAAGGAAGTGATCCTGGAATAGTGATCAAAATATATACTTTAAAAAACAAGTCTGCTCTACAGGAGCTGCCTCCACTCCCTTCGCGGCTCCCAGCTCATACGGCAGAGGTTTATTGGTGTCAGAGGCATGGCAGTAAATATTTAACAACAGACTCCTCTGAGAAAGAAATGTTCTGGGAAATACTTTTAAATTTAATCTGCATTCCTAATATTTTCTCCATCATTTAAAAAAAATCCACAAGTACAAGGTGGCAAGGCATAGATACCCCAAGTTATTCTTCTTTTTACCATTAAAAACAAAAAAAAAAAAACCCTTACATCCTGTCTTGGGATCAATACTGTGTGTTTGGTTCCAAGGCAGAAGAGGGACGATTTGCGAGAGTGTCTGTTCCTTCCTGTTCACTTAGTCACAAATGCCATTAGCTTTACAAGTTCACATGGATTTCTCGTCCATCAGCTTAGCAGGCATCACAGAATGTGTTTATAATGCGAATCTTTACATTTGGCCACTTCACTGTCATACCAACTCAGTGAGATGCCAATATTTTTCTAACTATACATGACTATTCAATTCAATAAAAAATTATTGAGCATTTTTTATAAAAGTGTCTTGAGTCTGTATTCGAACCCAGGACTTCCCTTTTCTCTAGGGGTGGTTCTCAATTCACTGAGCCACTTTAAGACCCCTTTATTACTTTTTTACATTTAGATGATCAAGAGAATACTAAACCAATCCCTTTTGCTGATTTCTAAGGTGTAAATGCTCACACTGAAAATTTAGCATTTGGGGTGTGGATGAGAACATTGAAGAGAACCTGCAAACAGAAGCAATGGATGAAGGTTTGCAGAAGCTGTCAATCAAGGAGCTTTCCGGAAGAACATGTGGGTGTTTGTTAAAAAAGAAACACCCAAACTGTTGGAGGTCTCTCGCTTTCTCCTGAGACAGGAAGGAGTAAAGACTGAAAAGATCCTCTTCTTACTGATTTTCTCTCTATTGTATCAGGAAGTGACTCAAAGATCCTCAATCTTGTTGGCCATATCCCTCATTCAAGAGTCTACAATATTATTCTCAATTTAGGATTATTTAAGATCAGGGAAACCCTAAGCCCTCTCTCCCATGCAATTTCCTTTTCCTCCCCTTTCCTTAAAGAAAACCCTTGTTCCAACCATTCAAAGGGTGAGTTATCTATTAGATATATCAGGAAACTTACTCAGAACTGAATTCTAGTTTGTCACCAACTGAAGTGGGAGGGAGAAAGGAGGAGGGAGACACAGGGAGGACAGTGGCAGATCTGATTCCTCATTACCATAATCCTTAAAGAACAACTACCAATACAACACTCCCCTGGCAGCATCAGGGAGCAAGAGGACAGTAGTTCTTTATTTGTTTTCTGCTTTTAATTATAGGGCACAAAATGGCAAGTCAGCAGTCCCTCATGGCAGAAACCAAAGGGAAAGGGCTGAATTTCACCCAGATACCCAAACGCACTCACTCTTCCCAGGCCCACATACATGGGGGCTCAAGCTTAGCTGGGTTCAATGTCTCAGTGGCTTAGCCCTCTGGATCTCACTTTCAAGAATCTTATACATAAGAACTATGCCCAAAGGGTGATAAAAGACTGTCTGCCCTTTGATCCAGCCATAGCACTGCTGGGTTTGTACCCCAAAGAGATAATAAGGAAAAAGACGTGTACAAGAATATTCATAGCTGCGGTCTTTGCGGTGGCAAAAAATGGGAAAACGAGGGGATGCCCATCAATTGGAGAATGGCTGAACAAATTGTGGTATCTGTTGGTGATGGAATACTATTGTGCTTAAAGGAATAATAAGGTGGAGGAATTCCATGGAGACTGGAACAACCTCCAGGAAGTGATGCAGAGCGAAAGGAGCAGAACCAGGAGAACATTGTACACAGAGACTAATACACTGTGGTATAATCTAAGGTGATGGACTTCTCCATTAGTGTCAATGCAATGTCCCTGAACAATCTGCAGGGATCTAAAAAATACTATCCACAAGCAGAAGATAAACTGTGGGAGTAAAAACACCAAAGAAAAGCAACTGCTTGACTACAGGGTTGGAGGAGATAAGACTAAGGAGAGACTCTAAATGAACACTATAATGCAAATTCCAACAACAGGGAAATGGGTTCGAGTCAAGAACACATGTGATACCCAGTGGAATCATGTGTCGGCTATGGGAGAGGGAAAGGGGGGGAGGGGAGGAAAAGAAATTGATCTTTGTTTCCAGTGAATAATGTTTGGAAATGACCAAATAAAATAATGTTTAAAATTTAAAAAAAAAGAATCTTATACATAAGACTGGAATTATCTTTACTGATAGGTGTGTTGCATGGTGCCCGTTAGACTAACTGCCATGAGAGCAGGGCTTATAGGCACTAAATTAAAAACATTTAAAAATAAAGTAAAAATTAAAAAGCCAAGTGGATAGCAAGCCAGGTCCAGAGATGGGAGGTCCTGGGTTCAACTCTGGCACCAGATACTTAGTAGCTGTGTGACCCTGGGCAAGTCCCTTAACCCCATTGCCTAGCCCTTACTGCTCTTCTGCTTTGGAACCAATATAAAGATTTGATTCTAAGATGAAAAGTAAAGGTTTTTGGGGAAAATATTTATTAATTGCCTAATTTGGGCCAGGGATTTTAGATTGTAAATTCCTTGAGGACAGGGACTGCCTTTTCCTTCTTTTTGAATGCCCAGCACTTTACCCAGTGCCTATCACATAGTAGGTATTTGTTAGATGTTTATTGAATTGATTTGAACATAAAGGCAAAAATAAAACACTTTGGGGTTTTAAAGAATTCACATTCTACTGAAGGGACAGTTCAGTGGGAGAAATAGTCATATAGTTCTCTCAGTTCTCCAGCTTTATGAAATCTGGTGGGGAAAAAAGAATTGGATTTGAAGCTGAAGGTTCTGGGTTTTAAGTGGCTTTTACATGCCAGCTGCATACCTTTGGAGCAGTCATTTCACCCTGCTGGCACTCAGTTTTCTCATCTGTTAAATGAAGGCATTACACAAAGTGACCATTCTGATAGCAGACCTCTAAAGTCTTTTCTAGCAGGGTGAACCTTTGGGCTGAACACTAGCCACTTTTTGTGAGGCTTGATATTGGCCACCAGATGGCAATGTAATCCTGAATCATAATGAGCAGGACAGCGTGCTTTGGGGATTCTCAGAGAATTTAGAACAAGAAGGAGTTTGGAGCCCATCAGGTCATGGATCTCGAGCTGGAAGAAACCTCAGAATCCCTCCAGTCCATTCTTTCCCTTTGTGAAATGGCTCAATTTGTCCCAGAAGGAGTTTAAGCCACTTGGTGAACATTATACAAGTAGTAAGTGACCAATGTGGAATTTGGACCCAAATCCTCTGACTCCATGTTATCAACTTTAAACCTCTTATTTTTATAGGAAATAAAACTAAGGCCCAGACAACTTTGGTGGCCTCCCCCAAGTTCATACAGCTAGCAAGCAACAGAGTCAGGACTCAAATCCAGACCTTACAGACTCCACATGGAGTAGACTTGCCACTATATGCACCATTTTTCTGTATAAAATGTGACTAACTTCCCAATAGAATACAGAGAAGCAATGAGAATTTTTTTGGCTATCCAGTTACCTGAGTAACCAAAAATGGCATTAAAAAATCCTCTTTGTGAAGATTTAAAATTCAAGTAGAAATAATTAATCCAAATTCTATAGAATTTGTTTAAATATATATTGTTTAATATATAATTTATATATTTAATGTATAATTAAATATAATTTTGGTTTAATATAGTGTTGTTTAAAAAGGATCTTGCTAAGCTCCAGGTCATTCCCAGAGCTTTTTGTTTTCATACATCATTGGTTTCTGAATATATCCCTTCCCCACCCAGAGAGCCATCCTGGGTAATCAAGATTAAGAAAGAGAAAAAAGGCCATCTGTCAAAACCTCTTAAAGTGCTTTGAGATCTCTTTGCTTTTTTCCCTCCTATTCATCCTGTTGATTGATAAAACTGAAGGAGACAAAGGAAGTGAAACCTTCTCTCCCAAATAAATGTGCCAGTCTAGACCAAGAAGACTCTCTGAACACACCAAGCACTGATACCTTTGGTGTTAAGTACTAATGCTCATGGATTCATCCATTATTATACATTTCTTACCTACTCCCAATGGGGAAAAGGTCCCTCACGTAGCCAGTTCGAATCAGCCCTTTTCTCCTAATGTCCCTCAGCCACTCAATTATACTAGACATTGTACAACAGGGGTCTATTTTTAATTTCGAGTGAATTTCCTCACCAAGAATCCCCCGTACCAATTACATCACTTTTGCCCCTTGTGACCCCCCCATTCATTTTTCCTAGTGATGTCATGAAGCTGTGATCTGTGGACCACCACCACCTCTAAACAATCGGAATGGCAGGCATGGTAGACACAAGGAGACTACAACCTTCCCCAAGAGGCTTATCCATAAGTAGTGGTGCTTTTGTTGTTGTTTGATTGTTTTCACTCATATCTGAGTCTTCCATAACCCCATTTGGGGTTTTCTTGGCAAAGCTACTGTTTGCCATTTCCTTCTCTAACTCATGTTACAGAGGAGGAAAATGAGGCAACCGTGATTTGCCAACAGGCTAGATTTCAACTTGGGTTTTCCTGACTGTAGACCTGGCACTCTACCCACTACACCACCTAGCTAAGTAGAGGCACAAATAGCATCAATCAGGTCATGGAGGAGCCAAAAAGGAAGCAATGGAGTCATCTAGAAAGGACAAGGGGTAACAGAGGCACAGTCCAGATACTGCAACTACTGCCCACAGAGGAAGCCTCCAGGGCAACGAATGGATCCATTGTTGAAGGTTTAGAGAAACACATGGACAAAAATAGCATGGAAATGATCTTGCATGGGGCACTTGTGATCTCCACTTGTGGTCATGCATTCATGATGACATCCATCTGCCAGATCATGGATCCATCAAAGCCTGGAAGAAAGCATACACAGCACATTTTAGCTACAGATGTTAAGATACTTTAAAAAGGATGATAAGTATGTGACCTACAGTTTCTATCCTGTCTTATGTCATGGAATGCCATGGTTTTAACGTTAATTCAACCATTTTTTTTTTTAGCAAACACCTACTGTGTGTAGCACTAGGGGAAAAACAACAATTAAATAACTCAGTCTGTGAGGAGCAATTAAGTGACTCACTGGATAGAGAGCTAGACCAAGAAATTGGTGGTCCTGGGGTTAAATCTGGCTTGAGATGCTTCCTGGCTATCTAACCCTGGGCAAGTCACTTTACCACCATTGCTTAGCCCCCCCCCCTCTCTTTTGCCCTGAAACCAATACGCAGTATTGATTATAAGAGGGAAAGTGAGGCTTTTCATTTTTAAAAAAGACAGGACAGTCTCTGCTCTCTCGGGGCTTGCCATCTGGTAGGAGGAGAAGACATCTAACCAGATAAACATAATACAAACATGACACAGGTGTAAGAGCTGGGACAGGTTGACTCAATTACTCCATCATCCCACCCACCCCACCTGAAGCAGCAACTTTATCATGTGAGAGCAAATCAATCAATTCAAGATATTAAACTAAGAGGGAGCAGCTTAGCTCATCAGTTTGGAAGGAGTGAGAGTCACTGGATAAAATGAAATGCCACGTAGGAAGTGTAATGGGATGATCTGGAGACTTGATCAGATCCTGTGAGTTTTGGATAACTAGCAAACCAGTTTGGAGGCCAGTGATGTCACAGCAGACCTGCCAAGGGAAAGCAGTCCCAGCCAAGCTTCTAAGAGGGAATCTTAGAAGATGGGGGTCGAGGGAGAAGGGGGAGAAAAGTCTATCCCTTCCCTGCCTTGTGAACTTCAAAAGATCATGAATTTTGCACTTCTTAGGGGGGGTCCCATCAGTATCCTAGAACAGCTGACAGAAGATCAAGATAAGCTAGACATCATCAGTTTCCCTAGAACTAATAATCTCTCTGTAGATGATATCTGGGTTTCTTTAGCTTGATCTCTCTCCTGCAACCCAATTCCATATTCTAATTGATTGCTGAGCATGGCAAACTAGATGTCCTGGGCTCAACTCAGTGTCTGAAACAAAACAACTCATCAGGAAGTTTCCCCAGCTCACCACTCTTGAGAATTTCTCTGCTGCTATTGAGGGCTTCCACCATTCTCCCAGGTTGTCCATCTCTGTGTCATCTGCACCTTTTCATTCTACCCCTACATAGTCAATCAGGTCTAGATCTTGCAGTTTCTGCATTCACAACACCTTGGATACGTCCTATTTCAGACCATCATCACTTCCCACCTGAACAATTGCAGGCACTTCCTAAGAGGTCTTACTGCTTTACCTCTTCTAACTCCCATCCCTCTTCCACATTACTAAAGTAATTTTTCAAAAACTGAAAGGCTCAGTGGATTGACAACCAGGCCTAGAAATGGGATGTCCTGGGTTCAAATGTGGCCTCAGACACTTCCCAGCTGTGTGACCTTGGGCAAGTCACTTAACCCCCATTGCCTACCCCTTACCTCTCTTCTGCCTTGGACCAATACTTAATATTGATTCCAAGATGGAAGGTAAGGATTAAAAAAAAAAATCCGAGGTCTGACTGAGTCATTCTCTAGTCATTAAACTCAGTAGCCTTCAGGATCTACTTTAAATACCTATTTGACATTCAAAGTACTTTACAAATTGTCCCTAACTTATCTTCCCAGGCTAATTACACGACTCCTTTCTTACAAGATACAATCTAGTCTAACTCACCTTCTTATTGTTCAATAATCCATTTATTTATTCTCATGTCCCAAATATGATTCAATTCAATGAACATTTATTAAATATTTACTCTGTGCCAGGTACTGTGCTAAGCACTGGGGATACCAATAAGAAAAAAAAAAGACAGTCTTGGTCCTCAAGGAGCTTCTGATCTAATGGGGGGGAGTTAATATGCAAAAGGAAGCTAAAAAGGGAGGATGGGAGGCATCAAAGGGTACCTGATCTGGGGGAATGATGTCTTGTGGCATCAAAACTAAGCAGAGCTACTGCTGGAAAAGCCATCTAGAAAGTTCAGAGCCCTTTATAAAGGGAAGCTTCAGGAGAGCTCCACCTCTCGTCTTCCAATCAGAGTGGAGAAGCAACTGAGACCTCTGAAAAGGTTCTTGAGTGTCAAAAGCTGAATCAACTGCATGGCGTGAGATTTCAGGTGCTCGGCTTATCCTGGGGAGACATGATGAAGCCAAGAAGACTCCCTCGGTGGTGGAGGTAGTCCCTCCTTGCTTCTACTCAATTTAAGTCACAGGAGATCTTTCCTGATTTCCCTAGTTACTCATGCCTTTCTTCCCCAAAACTATCCTTGTCTCTATTTCAGATACATATTTTTATATTAAATGTATACATTAAATATATCTGTATACTTTAACTTATATTCAATGTATCATTAAATATTAAATATATTTATCTTCCTCATAGAATGTAAGCTCCTTGAGGACAGGGTCTATTTTTTGCTTGTATTTTTTATTTGTATCCTCAGGGACTAGAACAGTGCCCAGCACATAATAGGCACTTAATAAATGCACACTGATTGATGAACTTTAATATTGAAGCTAGGAGGGACTTTAGAATATTAAACACAGAAGAGACTTCAAGACATAGAAGACTTGTTGCTAGCACAGACTCAAGGTGATAGAATGTTAGAACGTCACAACCCAGTTCCTGTCTCAAAAGACATTGGCAGAGCTGAGGGAATCGACATGCCTTGGGGCCAATAAACAATGGACTGGTTATTGTTGGGTTTTTTTTTTTTGATCCATTACCTGCTGACTTTTAATGCTTAGGTGAGTGATGCATTCCCAGGTGCCCTCACCCCTTTCCTAAGAGGGTGGCTTCCTAAATTCCAGGTTTTATAAGAGAAAAATACTTTAGACAATAAATACTGTGAAATAATTCTTCCTTCCTTCATCCAACCTCCATGACGACAGAGTCTGTCCCTTAGAAGCTGACCCACTATTTCCAACATCTTTTCACTGATGGAATTCTAATATCTAGAGTGAAGATACATCTTTTACATCTCTGCTGTATCTCATGATATTATTGCTTAAACAGATAATATAAAGGCCTTAAACCATAAAATTGGCATTTTGACTCTAGTCATGTGCGAAAGCTCAGCCTGCAAATGGAAACCAGCTACTGTGAGCACCACAACAAATATCCCAGTCATGAATAATTGAAACACCCAGCGGGGATGCATGATGTGATGGATGATTTGAAGTGAAAAATCTTTTCAGGAGAAATTGAGGTTATGAGATTTTTGGCCACATCGGACTGGACAGTATTAAAAAGGTGACCTCCAGCTACTCTGGGTTTTTCCAAGTCATAGTAATGGAAAATAAAGAAAGAGAATCAAGGGTGGTTGTATCAGTATTGCAGGTTGATTATTTTCACGGTTGCCTCACAGCAAGGCAGGAAGTCCTTCAGCTCTAAAATTACCCTTAAAACGATTCTCTTTGAATTCAGATGACTGACCCCTTCCAATAACTCATGGAAACATGGCATCCCAGACCAGCAGAGGTAACCCCGAGAATGCCAGTGATGCTCACTTGGGGAGGGTCTTACTGTGGTTGAACTGTGCCAAGGAGACCTAGACTAGGGAAATAAGGAAGGCCAGATGCTGGGATTGGTACAACACAGACCCAAGCATCATTGCTAGGAAACTGGAGTCAGGTTCAAACATGGAAGATCTGGTTAGACAAGAGTCAGGTATGGGAAAAAAAAAAGGACACGGAGATTTTATGCTGAGGGATCTGGGACTGCTGGCTTTTCTCATATGTAGCTTTGCGTCTGATAATTTTCTACAGCTACATTAATGATAAGATCTAGACATAGAAGGAAATTAGGTGGAAGAAAACCAGAACCAAAATACTGGACTGCTGGATGAGGGAAGAGAGACACCAGAGCTGGCACAGTCAGTAGTGTGATAAAGGATGGAAAGGTGTGCACTTTTCAGTTTTTGCACAGTTTTGCAAAATGCAAACCTTTCCATCCTTTATCCCTTCCCCAAGAATCCTATATTAACAGTAGAGAGAACCCTTAGATCAAGAAGCCCTAAATTCAAATCTAGCCTCAAACCTCTACCAGTTGTGTGACTGAGTTGCTTACCTTCTATAGACCTCAATTTCTTCTCTATAAAATTGGAGTCATAATAGATACTATCTCACAGGACTGTTGTGAGGACAAATGAGATAATATCCTGTAAGTGGCTTGGCACGGTTAATACTTATTCCTCATCTGTCCCATCCTCCATCTCCTGTTGTGGGGGCCCAAGCCTCAGAGAAGAACTAGGAAAAACTGTACAGTACACTAGGATTCTAAAAACCCAACAAGTCATTCATTCATTCATTCATTCATTCATTCAAGGTAGGATTTAAGGACTTTGGAGGTCTTTGAGTTCAATTCCCTCACTTCTCAGTTGGGGAAACTGAGACTCGGGGAGATAGAAGAGCTCAAGACTATTCAGTGAACAAATTAAAGAGTCAAGGTTTGAACTTGAATCTTCTGATTCCAAACCTATTTTGCGGTTGAGAAAACTGGAGTTCAGAGAGTTGTGACCTGTGCATTGTCCCATAGCTAGTAAGCATGGGAGGTCAGATGGGGGTTCCAGGGTTTCCAGACTCTAAGTCCAATGATCTATCGACCACCACATCCCATCGGCAAAGCTCTGTGCTTTTATTTACATAAAACAACAGAGTCATTGTTATAAGCCAATATAAGCAAGTATCTAGAAGCAGAGTATATTGTATAATCTGAAATAGTATATAACAAATAATAACATATAACATGTTGTATATATATAATGTATTAGAAATAATTTGTAATGTTTAATACAAAAATTGCATATACTATGAACAATATATAAATAACATTGTATAAATATGTTTATTATATTTTATATTATATTATATATAAATATGTTTACTATATATTACACATATATATTACACGGATTATATATTATTGAATGCTATATTATTGTATAATATAATATAATATAATATAATTGTATAATAAAATAATACAATATAATATAATATAATACAATACAATACAATATAATATAATACAATACAATACAATACAATATAATATAATATAATATAATATAATAATTGTATTATAATATAATATAATAATATAATTGTATAATAATATATTGTATAATATAATAATATAATAATAATGTACAATATAATATAATATTGTATAATATAATATAATATAATTATTATATAATATAATATAAATAATATAATATAATAATAATATAATAATCTTATTAGATAGTATATGCTGTAAAATATACAATATATTATATATAATGCATAATAATATATAATAGAAAAGTATATCGTATACTCCAAAGGAGTATACACAAGTTCTAAGGGCACACAATATAAGGAGGGAAGCCTAGTGGGGCAGAGTTGGTCAGGTAAGGCTTCCTGGAGGCAATGAGTTAGATATTGTTGACTTGAGTCTCCAGGGAAGACTTGGCATTTGTAATGTAAGAAAGAGAGATCCTTCTATTACACATTCCTACCAAATCTGGCTTAGGAATTACATTTCAAAATGTCACCTATTGCCAGAGCTGAACATAATGTTAATGGTGATGATCAATAATGCATAGATAAACTAATGCATTTATATTGAGCTCAGAAGGTTTGCCAAGCATTTTACATGTTATCTCATTTGTTTCTCCCAACAATGATATGAGGTAGATAATGTCATTATGTCATTATCTCTATTTTACAGAGGAGGACACAAAGGCCAGAAAAAGTTAAGTGAGTCACCCAGGGGCACCTAGTAGTAGCCCAGGCAAGGCTTGAACTCTTGTCTTCTAAATCCTGCAATCTGGTCACCAAACTTCTCTCTTTAGACATCCATGGCTCTAATTCATTATAGAGGTGAGTAAGCTGCATCCTAGAGAAGGTCTAGGACAAGCCTAAATGTCCCTGGCTCCTTCTAGTATCAGACCCCACCAGACCAGCCTGGAGCAGCATCCTGTCCCCTGGGCTGCTGTTCTTCCTTCCTACCTTCTCATGAACAAATACTGATTCTATTCCAGAAGACAAAGTCTGAGCTTGGAGTCTGTCATGGGTGAAATGATATTTCACTAGCAATCAGGGTCTTTTGGGTGGTTAAGCATCTTCAAGCTGCTGACACAAGTATCTCATTGAGAAATAATTTCTCTGGTCCAGTCTCAGATAGCTGCTCCCTTCTTGTTGGCTGGTTATTGTAAAAATTAAATCTCTAATAAAATATTATATTTTAAGAGATTTATTAATGATCATTAGAAATCAAGGAATAAAGAAGACATAAAATAAAGACCACATGCCCATGGCTGATCAGCCAGTTCAAACACCCACCTTACCACCACCAAGCTCAGAACCGGAAGTGAAGAAGCAAGAACTTCCACATCTCTGCCTAATATCCCCTATCTACAGGAAGTATATAATGACAGGAAGTCAGTGGGATCCTGGGAAATGTAGTTCTTTTTTTTAGGGTAACATTTTCAATTATACATTATGACTCTCAATTTCCAAACCTCTCCAATGAATTATTTTAAAGGTTTCCTTTCTTGCTGCTTTGGGAATGATTACACGTGCCCTTCATTCCTTATCACTATGCCACAGTTCATTGATTTGACTCACTTTTTCGAATATGATACCCAGAAATACACCCTTTCTATTTCCCACAGAATGAGTTTCCAATACTCTCATGCTTCAACACTGAAGAGATGCATCCCTTACCTATAGGAATGGTCATATTATATCTAATCATTAGCACAATTTTTCTTTTATAAAAAATTATATTCTGACCTGCAGTTTTTATAAGTTTGGGGAAATGCCAACCCTGGAAACTCCCTCTGCCAGATAATTTGTCTGTCACTTCTAGTTTCAGGTGGGCAATAACTGGGTGTAACAGTTGGCACCACAGAAGACTGCTCATTGTATTTGGATTCCAGACATCCATTTTCAAGCCCCTACTCTATCCAGGGGCTTGCTGTGTGACCCCAAGGGAGGTACTTCCTTTTCTGAGCCTTGTTCCTCATCTGAAAAAAGAGGGAAATAATGCCATGTTAGCTACAATCTTTGCAGCTATCAGTCAGTCAGTCAACAAGCATTTATCAAGGGTTAATTATGCTCTGGAGTTACAAAGAAAGGCAGAAACAATGAAGGGTGCACATTCTAATGGGAGAAACATTAAAAATAATCAACTTTATTCAAAATAGATACAGAATAGTTGCATGGCCATCATTAAGTGGACTTTACTAATAGGGAGTCAGAGGAGGAGGATTGAAAAAAAGCAGAGGATAAGATCTGAACTGTTTAAATTTTTTTTAATTAAAAAAAAGCCCTCCCTTCTCTTCTGTCTTAAAATCAATACTAAGTATCAGTTCCAAGGCAGAAGAGTGTGGTAAGGGCTATGCAATTGGGATTAAGTGATTTGCTTATATTCACACAGCTAGGAGGTGTCTGAGGTCAAATTTGAACTCAGAACCTCCCATCTCCAGGCCTGGCTCTCTATCTCATGAGCCCTTGAGCTAAGTCTTGAAGGAAGAAGCCAGGAAAGCCAGAGGGTGGTCCATTCACATCTTCAAGTCTTGAGTGATTCTGTCCTCCTTCTATGTCTCATAGGGGCATGGAGGTCACCCATGGAGTGGCTATGGACAGTCACTCTCCAGGGCAGTGCCAACAGAATTCAAGCTTGGGCAGGTCTTACCTTGTATGGTCTGATCCAATCCAATCCAATTTATTAAGCACCTACGGTGTGCTGGTGTGTCAGGCAGGAAGGTGAGGGGACCCGGCTCAGAGCATCTGGTTCTGAGGAGTGGAAACCAGGCAGTACTTCTTCCCAGTGTCTTACAGCTAAAAATAAGCACTTACTAGAATTGAATTGGAAAAATAGTTTGCTCCTCTTCTAAGTGTATGGTCCAGGGCAGAGATACAAAATACACAGCAGGCCACATGAAAAGGTAATTGAGAAATATTTGACAAAATAAATAAAAATACAATAAAACATAGTGTTAACGTGTGGTTTTCTAAGTCGCTGTGTGCTCACCAGTGATCCTTATGTGGGGTTTAGTGTTTTCATTTCTGAGTTTGATACCACAGGTTCAGAAGATGATAATAGCATGATTAGCTGGGTCAAGGTCGACCCTAAGGCAAGATTCCTTAGTTGGGACACTTTTGTCTTTGATAATTGTTCTGCCCATACAAACGTTTCCATTTCTCAGCTTTTAGAGATCCTTCGGTACCATTCGAAAGTAGGATCCTCTCCTTAGAAAGGAAAACCATCAGTTCAAGAAGGGTGTTAGTGATTTAAGGGATTAATGTAGGTTAGGAGAGAACCTAGTAAAATGTTGGTGTTTAAGAAAAAGGGGATTGCCCATAGAGTGACACATAAAAAGGAAAGAATAAATCTTTAATGGTGGAATTCCAGGCACTGTGCATTAAATGAGGGAGAGTTTTAGGAGGGTTTTTAAGGGAAGGATACTGTTAAGTATCTTTCCCCCAAAATGGCTCTGGCCACCATGTCTGTGAAGTTCTACTTCCTCATCTCTAGCCTTTTAGTTTCCCTGTTTCTATCAAGTCTCAACCCAAGTCCAAAAACAAGAAGCTTTTCTCCACCTTCCCATTCCACCCTCACCTTTTCTCTGAGATAACCTTCTACTCTGAATACATCTTGCATGCACATAATTGTTTACATGTCTCCCTCATTAAAATGTCAATCAATAAACATTTATTAAGAGCCCACTGTGTGCCAGGGTCTGCTAAGCTCTGGGAATACAAAAAAGAAAAAGAAAAGAAATAAATTCTAGTCCTTGCCCTTGAGGAGCATCCAGTTTAAGGGAGAGAATAAAGGGGTGGGGAGAGACCATGAACAAAATGGAAAGAAAAGGTAGGTATGTGTCCAGAAGGGGAGCATGATGGAAAAGTCAGAGAAGTCACAAAAGAGGGTAGTCTGGAGAGAAATGAATTATTTTTACCCAGGCTCAGAAAGTGAGCCTTTTGAGGGCAGGAAGAGTGTTTTGTTTTGTTTGTTTCCATTCTTTGTATTTCCAGCATTTAACACATTTTCTGGCACACGGCAAATACTTAATTTTGTAAATAACTAATATACATTATTAATTAAGCATAATTAATAAGTAAATAATTAATGCTTGTTGACTGACTGTCCAGATATCTTCAAATTAGAACCATGTCCTTTTACTCTGTAAAAGGTTGGTTCTGGCTGGAAAGATTCTTAGGATCATAAGAAGTCAGATCAAAAATGATCTCTTCCAGCCTTGTCTAGGTTGCCTTCCCCTCTATCGATCAAAATGCTCCCCGTCCTTTAAGATTCAATTCAGATTCCGTTGATTCCAGAAAGCCTTCCTTGACCATTCTAGTTCTCCTTATTATTTACCTCCTCTAACCCTCTGTAGAACTCTGCCCAGTTTAAGGCTCCACCATTGACTGCTTGGAAAATTCTCTTCTTCTGTTCTGTGTGTTTTGGTCCCATCTTCCCAAACAGATTCCAGGTGTACTATTAAGTCCCTTGACCTGGAACCTTTGTTCCTCAGATTCAGCCAGAGATGTGTTGGGGAATCATAGTTATGAAAATATTGGACAAGCCCCAAGTCATTGCATTTTCAACAGGCCAGGCAGGAATCATAAATAAATAGCAATTCTTTTAATGAGGACAGAATAGCAAAATAAATAGCATGGGGGAAATCCAACAGAATCATTCTCTTCCCGTATTCACCCAAAGCGAAGGAATATAATCTTCCATATATTGCCATCCGGAAAGGAGAAGGAGCACATAACCCCAGATCACTCATGCTCCTGGGACTGTCATGGCTGGATCGTCTCTCATGGTTCCATTTCAGCTACTATGTGAGCCTTCCTCCTGCTCTAATCTGCCCCTGTAGATGCTGCTTTCTACTTCACTGCTGTACAGCTGTTGCTGCCATCTGAGACTTCAAGAAATTAGGGGTAGGGGTGAGCTGGGGTGGGGGTGGTCTAAGGAGGGTCAAATGTCCCATGCCAATCTGTGTGGGAATTGGGCTCATGAGCAGCCCCTGTGGACTTCTAGCCTGGGCAAGCTAGGGAGAACGAGTCTTTAAAAAAAAAATCCATGGGTCTCTCGAAGGCAGAGACAATGTAAAAGTTCTTCAATTCTATCCAAATGGTAGAGTCATTTGTCTGTATGGAAAGAAGAGATTCCTGAGTGTCATGTATGAACGTGTGTTTATTTATGAACATATATGCCATCATATGTGTGACTTGCGTTGGAACTCCCTGGCAGTTGACCATCATAGCTTGCTATCTGGTCTAAATTTAGCCCTTTTCATGGTCCCAGGTTTTGACGGATAGATGATCCACGGTATCATTCTGGCTCGGCTCCGTTCCTAATTCCTATTTAGAAACATCAGCTGATAATTTGACAGAATATGACACCAGGGACTTGAGAATTTGTTTCAGTTACTTGGATATAATCCACTGAAATAGCTCCAGAAGAAAGACATTCTAATTGATGGGCTCAGAAATTCTCAGCATAGAAATCATACGGTCAGTATTAGGTGCTCCAGGATGGATCCTTCAGGTAGTTATTTATTCATTCTACCAGTGTGAGCATCTATTCTGAATCCGGCACAATGAGGGAAATATATGTTAAGATGAGACACGATCCCCGCCTGCTCTCGTGGATCTCATATTCTGAGAAGGGCACATAACATATACAAAAATCACAATGCTGTGATCCAAAATCATACATGATAGGTGTCTGAAGAAGGACAGGATGGGAGACAGCCAGGTAGTACAGTGGAGAGTGCTTATGCCTGGGATCATTTCAAATATGGTCTCTGACACTTTCTAGCTATGTGACTCTGGGCAAGTCATGTAATCTCTCTTTGCCTAAATCCACTGGAGAAGGAAACAGTGAGCCACTCCAGTATCTTTGCCAAGAAAATCCCATGGCTAGTATTGGCGTGATGTGGTCCATGAGGTCATGAAGAGCTGGACACCAGTGAATGACTCAACAACAAAATCACATTGACTTTTTCTGGCTGCCATGTCACATTATTGGCACCCATTGAAACTGTTTTGGAATGAGATGATTGTGTAGTTACCCACTGGGTATATTTAAAAGGGAAATAAAAAGTATATCTCCTTTAATAGTATATCCTAGTAGGAAAAACAAAAGCAAATAATCAAAGTACTAGCTCCTGGTTTTTCTTAATCTTCATTTCTTTGTCTCTCTTTTTTGCACGCTTTCCCGTTTGTCTTCTCTCTCTCACCCTTTCAGTCCTCACAGACATCGTCTTGGGGGTTACTCCAGTGGAGAAGGACTCAACATCTGTTTACCAAGAGATCAAAGAAAAGAGGAAAGGACCTATTTGTATAAAAATATTTATAGCAGCTCTTTTTATGGTGGCAAAGAATTGGAAAATGAGGGGATGCCCATGAATTGGGGAGTGGCTGAACAAATTGTGGTATCTTTTGGTGATGGAATACTACTGTGCTATAATAAACAATGAGCAGCATGATTTCAGAAAGAGCTGGAGAGACCTATATGAACTGATGCAGAGCAAACTAAGCAGAACCAAGAGAACACAGAACACAACCACAATATTATACGATTGATTGGTTGTGATTGCCTTCACTACTCTCAGCAATACAATGATCCCGGACAATTCTAAAGGACTAATGACAAAGAATGCTCTCCACCTCCAGGGAACAAATTGTTGTAGTCAGAAGCAGATCAAAGCAATCTATCTTTTGCATTAGTTTATTTACATTTTATTTTGGGGTTTTGGTTTTATAAGAGCATTCTTTTACAGCAATGACCTGTATAGATGTATGTTTTGCATGATAACCCATGTACAATCCAAATCAAATTTCTTACCATCTCTGAAAGGGGGAGGGAAGAGAGAGAGGGAGATAATTTGGATCTTACAATTTCAGAAAAAGTATGCTGAAAATTGTTATTATGTGCAATTGAGAGAATAAAATATCTTTGAATTAAAAAAAGGATCTAGCCTTCTACGTCAGCTGCCAACAGATTGCCATGCACAGGGCTAGCAAATTAGCCTAGCTGAAGCATCAAGGCACCCTGCAGGAGAGGCAGGAGGCAGGCAGGTCAAACCACCACGGCCACTCTGACTTCCCTCTCCCCTCAGACTCTGATGGAGACAGCTGAGAACCCTGAACTCAAGAGTCTGGAAGAGCAAAGCTTCCAGCTTAATGTTAAATTGTTCAGCATCAGAAACTGATATGATTCTCCTTGTAGAAATGACATTAAATAAAAGTCATTTCTTTATTTGCTTCTGTACTCCAAGGACCATTGCACCTGTCCATCTGACTTGCAGATGAGACCTTCCACCATCCATGTGTGTTGTTTCTCCCATTAAAACATGAGCCCCTTGAGAGCAGGGGGTGTCTTACTTTTCCTTTTGTACCTTAGCACTTCTAGCACAAGATAAGCATTTAATACGTGCTTTGTTCATTCTATGATTCTTTCCTTCTTCCTCTCCTTTTCTCTCCCTCTCTCTCATTCGTAGACACATGTGCATCCGTACACAGACAGACGCCCTCCCACCAAGCTATTGTAAAAGCTCCACTAACTAGTATGCAAATTCAGCATCATTGTTTCACCTCTGTGCACTCTGCTTCCATGAGAGAAAAGGGAATACATACTAACAATCAGAATTGTCTGACAATGATCGGCAGCCCTGGATCTCCATTCAGTGGAGACTGAATGACTATTCTGCTGGTTTGTTGTTGAGGCAGATTCATGCTTCAAGTAAGAGATGATTCCTAGGATCCTTTGGAACTTTGATATTCTATAAGAAAAGAAATTCCTGTTAGGATTCAATCTAAAATAATATCTTCCAAGGGGCAGGCAGCTGGGTGGCTCAGGGGAAAGAGAACCAGGTATAGAAATGGGAGGTCCTTGGTTCAATTCTGGCCTCAGACACTTCCTAGATGTGGTGACCCTGGACAAGTCACTTAACCCCCATCCCTATTGTTCTTCTGGTTTGTAACCAATACACAATATTGATTCCAATACAGAAGATAAGGGTTTAAAATAAATACACCAATAAAATGCAACTTCCCCGTATATCCTGAGATCAGTACCCATTCAACCCAGCCACCTACATTTCCACCCACACTCCCCAGCAGGAACAACTTCCCTTTCCATTCCCATAATGCTTTATATTGATTATCTCCTTTGATCCTCACAACAACTTTGCGTGGAAAGCAGTTCAAGAATTATTATTCCTGCTTTATAGGCAACAAAACTGACTTCAAAGAAGTCATTGTAATTTGTGTACTTAGAGCTTTATTTATAATAAACCCTTTAAAGTAGTTAGTGCAAGCATTAATAATGGCGGGTGGGTGATGCAGTAGGTAGAGTGCTGGACCTCAAGTAATAAAGACCTGAATTCAGATCTAGCCTGATATTTATTAGCTGTGTGATCATGGGCAAGTAGCTTCACTTGCTGCCAGCCTCAGTTTCCTTTTTGGTAGAATGGGGACAATAATAGCAACAATAGCCCAAGTTTGTGAAGAACTAATGAGAGAATCCTTGCAAACCTTAAAGTGCTATATCAATATTGGCTATTAGTTTTTTTCTTTTGGATCAGAACTATGATTTAATCAGGCAAGAAACTCTCTCTACCAATACTGATCAGCTCTAGCTCTACAATTGATACTCTAAGAGCATTGCCTTGGTGAGGGTCACATGGTTATATTATTCCCTCCCCTCCTCCCTCCCCCTCCTGTAACCAATGAGAAATTCCACTGGGTTTTACATGTATTGTTGATCAAGATCTATTTCCATATTATTAATAATATTTGCAATAGAGTGATTATTTAGAGCAGCGGTTCTCAACCTGTGGGTCGCAACCCCAGCAGGGGTCGAACAACCAAAACACAGGGGTTTTTGAAAGCCATCGGAAAATACATATTTCCAATGGCTTTATCCGCTGAGAAATCCTGCTACTTTACAGCAAAATCTCTGAAAGAACAGGGACCCTGCTGCCTGCACATTGTACTAATATTAGTTACCTATCAGCAGCCTTCCCCCTATGAGGGGTGATGGATTTACCCTGTTGCCTGGAGACCGGACTCAAACAGAGACCCAGAGAGAGTACCAGAGAGAGTGCTGGCTCCAGAGGGGCTAAGGGTTAAGAATGCTCATATAAAACCAAAACCCCAAAATAAAACTGTAAATAAGGGGTTAAGAACAAGTCCTGGAGCAGATAACTCCTAGAGCAGATAATGGAGCCAAGTAACCCCAGCAAAGTGAAGCCTCAGTTCAAGCTGGAGGTAGACAACAGGAAGAGGAAGGCAGTGTCTGTGGACCCCCTCCCCAGGCAGGACTTACCTCCCACCCCAGTGCTCAGGCTGCCTCCTGCTGGATTAATATTTCTCAACATATAATTAAATATTGTTTTTGTGATTAATCACTATGTTTAAATTATGTTTGATTTGTAGCAATGAGAATACATAATGCATATCAGGTATTTACATTCTGAATCATAAATGTAGCAAAATTACAGTTTTGAAGTAGCCACCAAAATAATTTTTTGGTTTGGGGTCACGGCAACATGAGGAACTGAATTGCAGGGTCACAGCATTAGAAAGATTGAGAACCACTGATTTAGAGTCTATATCCCGAATCATGTTCCCATCAAAGTAATTACTTTCCATCTTAAAATCAATACTGTGTATTGGTTCCAAAGTAGAAGAATAACAAGAGTTAGGTAATAGGATAAGTGACTTACCTGGGGTCAAATAATTAGGAAATGTTTGAGGCCTGATTTGAACCCAGGACCTCCCATCTCTAGACCTGAGTCTTTGGCCTTTTTTATTCTAAGACAGAAGATAAGGGGGGAGAGAGAGAGAGAGAGAGAGAGAGAGAGAGAGAGAGAGAGAGAGAGAGAGAGAGAGAGAGAGAGAGAGAGAGAGAGAGAGAGAGAGAGAGAGAGAGAGAGAGAGAGAGAGAGAGAGAGAGAGAGAGAGAGAGAGAGAGAGAGAGAGAGAGAGAGGAGAGAGAGAGAGAGAGAGAGAGAGATGAGAGAGAGAGGAGAGAGAGAGAGAGAGAGAGAGAGAGAGAGAGAGAGAGAGAGAGAGAGAGAGAGAGAGAGAGAGAGGGAGGGAGGGAGGGAGGGAGGGAGGGAGGGAGGGAGGAAGGAAGGAAGGAAGGAAGGAAGGAAGGAAGGAAGGAAGAAAAAGAAAGAAGTTAATTCTGTCATGGAGATATAGGAAATACAAAAGTTGGGAGGCCAGATAAAGAGAAGCTATGCAGACCTATCAGAGCCATAACGAGGACTATTTTCAGCTGGGGCAGCAGGAGCAGTGAGTGCTTCAAAGGACAGTCTGATTGCAGATGCATTCACTTAGGGAGAAGAAACAACTGGTCCGACAATGAGTCTGGTTGGTACCCTGGTATTGGGGAGAGCACAAACCCTGTGACAAGGGCATCATGGTGGTGACTGAGAGCCAGGTGAGGGAGAAGGTCCAAGACATGCAGTGAGGCTTGGAAGTTGACTGTAAAGAATGTTTTAGTGGCTCAACATTTATTTTTTAAATGGTCAGTTACTAGGTTGAGAATATTTTGAAAAAAGATAACTAACAATGTAAAACAGTAAATGCTAAAGGCATGAGGGATAATACAGGCAGAAGGGACTTTCAGAGCAGTGTAAGGAGAGCTCATTTCAGCCAGGGAGGGTCAGAGAAGTCTGTAAAACAGGGAGAATTGAGCTGAGCTCTAAAGGACTAGTTTGATTCAGATAAAGAATGAAGATGACACTGTTACAAATAAATGCATAGAAATAGAAACGCAGAGGTGACACATGGTATCTGATGTTGGAAAGCACCCTTGAATTGTCAACAAGGAGACCGATGCTTGGAGGATGCTTCTACTGCTTAGGAGGTGTGTGACTTTGAGCAAATCATTTCCCTTCTTTGAGGCTCAGTTCCCTCATTTGTAAAGTGAATGTAATAAAATGCGAATGGGGTTCTGGTTGAAAACCTAATGAAATAAAGGAAAGAAAGACCTGTTTTGTGGAAGTTATTACTGTTGTCAGTCAGGGCTGTGAGTAGATTAAGCTGGTTAGAGTGGAGAGACACAGCTGAACAACATTTTTAGGGAGCATCAAATTAACAAGTACAAATCAATTAACCCGCATGGTGACTCCTAGAGGAAATCAGGTGGGCTCAGTCATGGAAACCTCCTAGTTACCTGTGAATCTTGCATGGACAGTAATTATAAGGAGGCAGGGGTAGAGGTGGAGTGACAATATGAAAAAAGCTTCATAAAATAGGTCTGAACCATTAGTTATGGGAAGAGAACAGGACAGAATAGGAGTCTGCTGAAGGCACAACAAGGGGTAGGAGATGAGGCTACAATGAAGGTCATTTTTTAATGTGACTTCTTATAAATGTGTGTGGTTTTAGTGCCAGAAACCACAACATGTAGAGATTTGTTTTAAGATGTCAAGTTGCATGTGTGAAGCCCTTAAAAATTTCCCATCCAACCCTCTTGCTTTACAGATGGGGAAACTGAGAACTAATGAGGTTAAGTGGCCTGCCCAGATTCAAACATAGATCATCTAACTTTGTCACTGCTCTTTCTACCACACCATGTCATATCTGAGTGTGTCAAACATGTATCCTACATTTTGCCACCTGATTATAGGTTTTCTCACTGAAGAGACCCCATCTCATTGAACTACTTTCTCCCAGGTCTTTGCAAAAATGCTGTCTGCATAACATGGGTGCTTAATAAATGCTGAAAGAAAGAAAGAAAGAATGAATGAAGTGTATAATTCTCTATTTTAAAAAAACAACTCCAGTGTATAATTATACACTAGAGCATGGGCTTTAGGGGAGGAAGGGAAGGATAATGCAATTTTTAGCCCTTGCCCAGGGTTAACAAAATGTCTCATCTCAGCACTGGGCATGAATCCTGTTAATTGTGTGAACCTGCTCTTGTCCTAATTCCAGAAAAATCTGGAAGTATTTCCATCTAAATTATCAACTCTCAAAGCCCAGTTTCCATGATGCTATGAGAAATAATAGTCATGTCCAACTGACACTACTCTCAGTTCTCAGAAATTGTCTAACTTATTACTTCATGGACTTGGAAGAATTCAATGAAGCTATCAGCTGTGATGGATGGCAGAACACTGGGAAGCACTCAGGTCTCATAAGTCTTTCAAAACCTCCCTATCCTGCAGCCTTCAGCTGCCCACCAATGACAAGAGAATATTGCCACTTAATATCTACAAAACTAAAATAATACCCAGCTACAAAACGCTCCTCATGATGGTATCTGTCTGTCATCCCATGATTGCATCTAAGACTCCAAACACCCCCAACTCATTTATCAACCAAAGAGAATTAGATTTTGGGAAGTAGATTAATAAGCAAATATGGAGAATAAATCAATGCAAATATAGTAAATGAATATCATTGGGATGTTTTCAGCTTGATTTATCTTTTAGACCTTGAAGAAGTGAAGAGGTTTTTGTTTTTGTTTTCCCTCTAAGTAGGAGGAAGAACTTTCAGGCCAACAAAAATGTTTGAAAATGTAGTTACCTGTCTAGGAAAGTAGGATCCCTTCCCATCCTTTGGGCCAAAACTAGAAGGTAATTTGAAGAAAATATTATAAAAGGGATTCCTCTTTTGGAGAGAGCATTGGGATATATGACCTTCAGGATCCCTTCTAATGCTAGATGTTATAAAATTAACATTTTCAACCATTACTAAGTCACATTTACTGAATATATATACATATATATATAATTGAGTGATGATTACATGTAATAAAAAATTATTTAGCATCCTCTGTGTGCCAAGCACTGTGCTAGGGCATAGTACAAAGTTTATATAAAAGACCCTCCTTGGGAGAAGCTAGATAGCTCAGTGCATTGAGAGCCATGCCTAAAGACAAGAAGTTTTAGGTTCAAATCTGGCCTCAGACACTTCCCAGCTGAGTGACACTGGGCAAATTACTTAACCCCTAACTCTTCTGCCTTGGAACCACTACATAGTATTGATTCCAAGATGGAAGGTAAGGGTTTAAAAAAAATACTCTTTGAGTCAATAAAGAAAAGAAAGCAAAGGGGGTGCCCACCATTGAGAAGTAGACCAACCAGTTTTGGTACGTTAATGTAATGGAATGTTATTGGTTTATAAGAAGCAATAGATATGAGGAATTTAGAGAAATATGGAGAGAGATGAACTGACTAAAGGTGAAAAAGGTAGAACCAAAAGAACTAAATACCCAATTATCAGAAGAGTGAGTAGAAATGGGAAGGAAAATGGAAATGCACACCATAATAGTCAAACTCAATACTGAAAAAGAGATGAGAAAATGCACTGCTCTGATTTTGTTGGCAAAGTAGTGAATGATGTGTGTGAAATGGTATAAACAAGATATCTGTGCTTTTGGTTGGTTTTGCTGGACTGGGTTTTGTGGGGGATTTTTTGTTTGGTTTTTGTTTTTGGTCTTTTTCTTTAAAGTATGAAGTAAAATTGAGGATACGGTCTCATCCCCAGAGAATAAACACAGATGTGTCTCCTTCCTTTTGGGAGAAAGGTGGGATATTACTGGTATGCCACAGAGCATGTATTGTTGGCCATCATCACTGTTGGTTGGCTTTGCTCAATTGTTCTTTGTTACAAGAAAGGATTGAGAAGGTGATGAGAGAGGATTAACATCCAGAAAGAGCTGTGCTATAAAAATAAAAGGCATCGATAAAATTATTTTAAAATAAAAAATAAAAAATGGTATTCCTTAGCCAAGGATGAGCAAATATTGAAGAATTATGCACCCTTCAAGAATGTAGTAAAGAGAAAACTGGACAAAGAATTAAAAGATCAGTTGTGCAATTCTAGGTGAATTCTGAACCGTTCTGGGTCCTAGTTTTGTCATCTATAAAATGAAGGGGGTTGGATCAGATGATCTCTAAGGTCTGGCACACTATGTGTCTGTCTAGTGACTGGAGCCTCAGGTGCTTCTGGCCAAAAGGTGACCTGATAATTAATGATCACTGAAAAGCTGAGAGCATTATGATAATCCATCCTTGAATGGATTCTGAAGCAGAAGATGATGTGACAATAAAATTAATCTTGTAGAAAAACATAATTAGCATTATCATTTATAAATCTCATCTCTTTTTACATGTGGCAAAGAGAGAAGGCAAAAAGACTTTATTCCATCACATAAGTTCAGTCTCCAATTTCACATCAATTTTATTATATTTTATTAGAAAAATATTTTTACTTCCCATTAGAAACTCATTGCCTCAGGTTGTAAGAGAAATATTTGAAAGTCAGAATAAAACAAAGGATATTTTATGATGTGGTTAATAATAAAAACATGTATGGAGAACTTTAGGGTTTGAAAAGCACTTCCTGTATATATATATATTTATTTGATCATCACAACAATCCTAGGTTGATATTGTTCAGTTGTTTCAACTTTCTGTGATTGTTTCCAGCTCATTTGACAAAGGAGGAAACTGAGGCAAACAAGGTTAAGTTATTCATCTAGGATTGCACAGCTGGTGTCTGAGGCTGGATTTGAACTCAGATCTTCCTGACTACAGGCCTGGTACTCTATTCACTGAGCCACCTACCTACCTCTGGAGAGGTATGCACAATTATTATCCTCATTTTGAAGATTGAGAGTGAGAGAGGTTAAGGGATTTACCCAAGGTCACACAGCTAATAGAATGCCCAAGAAAGGATTTGAAGTCAGGTTTTCATGATTCCAGTACTCTTATCTACTGAGCCACTTATATCAAGATAATAGTAAAAAAAAATCCTCCCCTCTTTATCCCTAGACTTGTATTCTGAGTTCCATCCTATTCCAGCTTCTCAAATTTGTCTTCTAAAACCAGATATTATTCCTCCGACTTTGCCCTCAATTTGCCTACTTTTTTCCTTTACAAAATTATTTTAGTTCACTAAGAAATATTTTTTCATATGTTCTAGGAAGGCTAGCTGAACTTTTGCCCCAACTGTTTTCTTTTTTGTAAATATATTTTATTTGACCAATTACATGTAATAACAACTTCCCACATAAGTTTTACAAAGTTATATGATCCAAATTGTCTTCCTCCCTCCCTTCCTTCCCCATCCATGGAGTTGGCAGGCAATTTGATCTGGGTTATACATAGATTATCACGCAACACATATTTCCATATTGTTCTTTTTTTTTTGTGAGAGAATACACCTGTAAAACCAAAACCTCAAAACAAAAAGAACAAAGAAACTTAAGTTAAAAATCCCGTGTTTTGATCTGCGTCCATCTGACTCCCACAGTTCTTTCTCTGGAGGTAGACAGCACTCTGTCATAAGTCCTTCAGAATTGTCCTGAACCATTGTATTGCTGAGAATAGCTAAGACTATCACAGTTGATGATTCCACAATGTTTTAGTTACTGTGTAAAATGCTCTCCTGGTTCTGCTTATTTCACTCTGCCTCAGTTCATGGAGGTCTTTTCAGCTCTTTCTGAAATCATCCTGTTCATCATTTCTTACAGCACAATAATATTCCATCACCATCATATACCACAATTTGTTTGGCCATTCCCTAAATGGCAGACACCCCCTTTGTCTTCTTTAAAAAAAATCTTATTGGGGCAGCTAGGTGACTCAGTGGATAGAGTGCCAAGTCTAGAGAGGGGAGGTCTGGGTTCAAATCTGACCTCAGACATTTCTTAGCTGTGTAACCCTGGACAAGTCACTTAACCCCAATTGTCTAGCCCTTTCTGCTTGCTTTGGGACCAATACTTAGTATCAATTCTAGGACACAAAGTAAGGGTTTTTAAAAAACTAAACATTCATTTTCTTTTTTTTAATTGGGAAATTATTTAATTAATTCTTTTAGAATATTTTTCCATGGTTACATGATTCATGTTCTTTCCTTCTCCTCCACCCCTGTAGCTATTGTGCAATTCCACTGGGTTTTACTTGTGCCATTGATCAAGACCTATTTCCATATTATTGATAATAATTGCACTAGGATGATCCTTTAGAGTCTGCATTCCCAATCATATCCCCATCAACCCATGTGATCAAGCAGTTGTTTTTCTTCTGTTAAACATTCATTTTCTATAGGAGACGGAGAAGCATTACTGCTTTATTGTGCATGTGTCATTTCTCCCTTCTCCCTCCATTAGATTGTAAGCATCATGAAGCCAGAAGGCAGCTCCTAGGATCCTGGATCTAGTCCTGAAAGGAACCTTGGGAATCCCATAGTCCATCCAGCCTCTTAATTCTGGAGATGAGCAGAGTGAGGAGGGCCAGGAAGGTTAAGTGATTTGCTTCACAGTATGTAGGCAGCGAGCATCACAGAGGCAGAATTTTAACTGAGGTCTTCTCATCCCAGAGTAAATGCTCCTTCTATTCCACCAAACTGCCTCTCATGCTTTACCTGCATCCTTTACTTCTACTATGCCCAGCACATAGTAGGCACTTAATAAATATTTATAGAATTGAAATGGTTTGAGTCACCTATTTGTTACCTATCATACTAGTTTCTCAGACCATAGAAGATGGGAAGAAATGAATTAGAAAAAGGGAGGTGAGAGTCTGTCAGAGGGAGTAAAAAGTGACACTTGACCAACTGATACCAAGAAAGTAGACTAAATAAAATCTAGACAAAAAGCAGGAAAAAGAATGAGAAAAGCACATCAGACTGAGGTTATTTAGCAGTAAGGCAAAGAGTCCAAAATCTCTTTGGCTGAACATACTCATTTGTGGCCATGATGATGACCTGTATCTTCAAGAACAGTGTCAATGTTGTCTTCAGTCTACTCTGTTTAAGAAGGCAGGAAAGGGCAGAATCCATTTTGACAAAGATTTCCATCAAAATTAAAATGTTTGATGCTTAAAGGCGTTAGCTTCGGTTATCAAGAAAATTCATTCATTGGGAACAGTTCGTTCCCCCATGCTGCTCGATAAATGAGGCTTTGCTGCACTGCAGATGAGATTATGAATTATTATGATAAAATCTGTGTCATACCTAGAATAAATAGGGCACAGGAGAGCCTTCTGGCAGGCATAGACAATGGGGAGCCACAGTCCTCGACGCTCATTTTACACATGCTTCAGCTAACTCAGGGATCTGAAATGCAAAATTGGAGAAATTACAGATGGAAAAGACCCATTAGGTCATCTGGCTCATTCGTCTGCAATGCAGGTCTGCTCCCTACAGTGTAATCGCCTGTGCACTCAGGGGTGGCATGTGAATTTGTGACACTCTCTTTGGGACCCAGGCTTCATAAACCCAAGAATGAATTGTAGTCCTCCATTTGTTTCTTAATTCAGTAATTAATCCAAATGTAACATGAATGGTATCTTTGTTATTATTGTTCAGCACATCTGTGGTTCTTTACTTTAGCAAAGTTCTTTTCTAATCATTTATTGGTTAAATAATTTAAAACATGTTTTTGCTTAAGCTCTAGAAATCTGCTAGAAACATTTAGCTGGCTAAAGGCAATATTTGAGCATCTATGGGAAAGGTCAGCGAGAAGTGGAATGAAGTGATATTTTCTCTCTCATCTTTATAGATGCAGGACACTATAATGGGAAAACAGTGGCCAGAGGCTTAAGTGCTAGCTAGTCTCACTATCACCATTTAATAACAGTGGGGTCTTGATCACCTGAACTCTTGAGCTAGTCCAGGGTCACTCAGTTAGAAAGTGTCTGAGGCCAGATTTGAACCAAGGACCTCCCATCTATAGTCCTGGCTCTCAGTCCACTGAGCCACGCAGCTGCCCCCTTCTTCCAAACTCTTAAAGCCAGGTTCTACAAATTCTAAGTGGCAGATCCCTCCATCATCTGACAATGTGATTAGAGTACTTTGGATGCAATCTTCCCAAAACCACAGAAATGTTCTTTGTTCCTCCCATCAATGCACATTCTTATTTTATTACTCTCATAACTTGAAGAGTCATGCAAAACAGAAAGGACTCAGGCCAGAACCATAAACAGGCAGGTCGACTCTCTCTTCTTCTCTGGTAAGCCTTCACCCTTTCTAGGGATCTATATTGTCTTCTAGACCCATATCATTGCCCTAGGGTTGAGCATACCCAACAAAGGACTGAGGAATCACTAAAAAGTTGACTCTCTCAGTGATCATTTCAGAAAGGGAGAGACATTTGGGAATTGCTCTTGAGAGTCAAGCAACTCACCCTCTGGTGAATGCCCATTTTCCCTAGAGACCTTCACAGTTCTCTAGACTTTTGGCACCATTTCTGGTTAAAGTCTTTGAAGAGAATTAAATCTTGATCCTTGGTTTGTCAAGATCCTAAGACCCTGCCTAAGCCAATAGCAATGCAACCCTATGAATATTGCTTAATGTTGCAAAGTCCAGCCCAAGCCTGCAGAGAAGCCACAAGCCCTAGCCCAAGGTAGTCAATGGTATGCCTGGCTGGTGCAGGCACCAAAGTAGTCTCCAAGCCTTTGCTCAAGCCCAAACCAAGCCCTAGCACAAGGCAGTGGGAAAGGCGGCTAGCTAGTATGAGCCCAGGGGGAAGTCCAGAGCCCTTGCCTAAGCCTGCAATGAGGACTTGAACCCCAGCACAAGGTAGTCCACAGCTTGCCTGGCCTGTGTAAGTCCAGAGAGAGTCCCAGAGCTCCTATCCAAGCTCAATGCAAGGGTACAAGCCCCAGGAAATGTAGTCCACAGTTTACCTGAGCTGATCAAGCCCAAAATGAGGTCCAAAACTCCTACCCAAGCCTGAGGCTAGACCTTGAGTCCCAGCACAGGGTAGCTCATGGTGCTCTGAGACCTGCAAGTAATCAGCAGTCCCAGGGGATTGACTCCCAGTCAGCATTGGGAGGTGGCCTTCAGAACTCTGAACCCACAGGCCATTGTACTACCTTGGAAGAACTGAAACTTACAGAAACCCAGAAATAGAGCTAAGGGTAGCAGTAAGGAAAAAGTGAACTTTAAGAGAGTACCCCCTCTGCCCTGAGGACAGAACCCACTTAAGACAAAAGTAAAAGTCAAGTAAGTCTGGGAAGATCAACAAAAGTAAAAAAAAATACACCTAACCATAGAAACTTTTTATGGAGACAAAGAAGAGCAAGGCACAGAATCAGAAGGGAACATTGAAAGCAAAGCAGCTATGTGTAAAACTAATGTGAATTCATCTCAGGCTCTGGAAAACCTCAAAATGGAATTCAAAAATCAGTGAAAGGAGGCAGAGAAAAAATGGGGACTAGAAAGAAAAGCAATACAAGAAGAAAATACCAGCTTAAAAAGCAGAATTGGCCAAGTGGAAAAAGAAGTTCAAAAGCTCATGGAAGAAAATAATTTCTTAAAAATTGGAATTAGGCAACTAAAAGCTAATGATTTTATGAGATATCAAAAAACAATAAAGTAAAATCAAAAGAATGAAAATAGAAAAAACATGAAATATCCCAATAAAAAAAACTGGACCTGGAAAATAGATCCAAGAGAAACAATTTAAAAATTCTTGGGCTACCTGAAAACCCTGAGTAAATGAAACAAAACAAAAAAAAACCTTTCTTCTCAATACTCTCATAAAACATCTCAGAATGTCCTGCAAAGTTTGCATATTATTCTTAAGAAGCTGGGCTACTGGACCTGCTCCCAACTTCTGCAATTAAAAGGTGGGTCTTACTTAATTCTCTCAGACTCTAGTTCATTTATGTTCCTAAAACTAGTCTAGCAGAGATCTTAGGATGCAGCTGGTACTGATACAATTCACAAAAACATTTCTTAGAGATAGAGACAGGTGGACTCTATCCTATGTATATGGTATGCCCATTTTCCTTAATATAAAAAATTATGATTCCTCAACCCCATGATGATGCCAATTCCATAATTAATGACATGATTTATGTTCTGTTCTTTTTTCTTGGCTTATAAAAATGAGTTGTATTTTCAATTCAGGGTCTTTTGACTTAAAAAGAGGCAAGCCATTGACCTCCTTATAAATAGGTTCAGTGCCTTATTAATAAACTATTATCTTGCTTGGAGAATTATGTTTGTTTTCCTTTTTGTTAAATTTAATGTTCAATACTTCCATTGAGAAGAAAGAACTGGAGATGGCTAGAAAGTAAATCCCTAATCCTCTTAGATCTCAATATTTTATATGACTCACAAAACTAATGGAGGCCAAATTCTACATGTGTCTTCAGATCTGGCTTTGCCCCTGATGTTTTTGATTGCTAGTTTATTCTTGGTCCAGCCCAAAGAGGCTCTCCTTTATGCACAGGAGGTTTCATCCCAAGATTCTTCTATTTATACAGGAATCTCCACTTTTCTTTAATAACTACTATACCATTATTACTTGCTCACAATTCTGCCATTTGTATCATCCCAGTCTAGAAACCTTTTTCTACTCAGCACTACTTACAACCATAATCTCTAGCCAATGATGACCCTGGAGCAACATGGTTCTCTCTTTTTCTAGGATCATGTAGTTCCTAGAATGAGTCACAGACATATGGGCTTGACTTCCAGGGACCCATGTCTCCTTGTATGTGTTAGCTGTTTGCAGTTGTGCCCAACTCTTTGTTACCTCAATTTGATTGTTTTTGGCAAAGATACTGTAGTGATTTGCCTTTCTTTTCCTACTCATTTTACAGATGAAGGAACTGAAACAAATAGGGTTAAGTGATTTGCTCAGGGTCGTACAGTATCTAAGGCTAGACTTGAACACAGATCTTACTGATTCTGGCACTCTGTCCCTTTGCATATAGCTGTCTTCTTGTATGTGTCTCATTATTCTTGATCTCTTTGACTAATGTGTTCTCCCTTTTAAAAGTCAGGTCCAAGGGGGATGGCTCATAGGTATAGCTAAGCCATAACTCAGTCAACCATTCTCAAAAATAATAATGAGCATGTTTCCACCTTTTTCAAAGAGATACTTCAATGTAAAATCAAAGCACTCCTCCATGAGCGGCCAAAGAGGACTGTCAATTTTGTTACTGTCCACTTTGTCTAGAAGACATCATCAGTGCAAGAATAAAGACTTTGTCAGTATCTGACAATGAAGACCAAAGACAATTCCTGGTGCACACCTATTCCATATGTAATCTTGGACAAGGACTTTGGCTCTTAGTCTCAATTTTCTTATCTGTACAGTTAGAAGGCAGGACAAAAATATCTCTAAGTTTAAATTATATGATCTTATAAATGAACATTTGTCTCAACTGTTGCAATTTCTCATTTCCCGATCCTTCCTCCCCTTCTCAGATATATCCAGCCATTCCTTCTCTACTTAGACTATCACTTTCATCCTCACCTCACCCCAAAACTTGACCTAGCCCTTGGAATCACTTCAAGCTTCAATAAACTAGCGTGGGCCTTACCTTTCTGGGTACTAGTCTTCTACAGAACTTCTCAGACATCTCCAGGTATGACCCCAAGTTTGTAAATCCCCTCCAAATGTGTAGTCCTATTCTTTCTATATATATTGCCTTCCCAATTCAGAAGTCAGGGCTGTATGGCTTGCTTTTAGTTGAAACCCTAGTATTTAGTATAATACAGGCACATAGTAAGCAATTAATAAATGCATTTCTCAATCTTTCTGTCTCTCTGTTTTTGTCTGTCTGTCTGTCTGTCTGTCTGTCTTTCCGTCTCCCCCCACTCCCTTTCTTAGATGGTTCTAAACATACAGTATGTAACTATCGAATGCCAATAAGAAGTTAACCAACTACCTAGGACAGCTCCACACGAAATTCCTTTTTATGAAACTACAGCCCTTTATCATCCTGAATCCAATGGCTTGTTGACTGGAAGCTTTGGCATCCTAAATAGGGGCAAATTTCTGCTAGCATGGAGGCAGGGGATGTTCTTAAGGGATCTGAAGTTTCCAGAGAAGTAGGAAAGACATATGTAAATGCTTTATTTTTCCTTATTTCCTAAGCATTCAAATTCCACAGGGTCCTGTTCTGGGAAATGAGGAGTGGCTTGGAATTAGAAGGGAGGGAGATAATAATACACTTATCAAATCTGCAAAAAGTTGAGACAAAGCAAAATGTACTAGAAAATGGGAATGAGTTCCCAAAGAATCTTGACTGAGTAGATGGGTAGAATCTAATATGATGATACTCAATATAAAGATTTATATTTAGGTTCAAAAAATCAACAGCACATCAAAGAAATAATGAACTGGAGGAATTCCATGTGAACTAGAAGGACTTCCAGGAATTGATGCAGAGTGAAAGGAGCAGAACTAGGAGAACATTATACATAGAGACTGATACACTGTGGCTCAATCAAATGTAATGGACTTCTCTACTAGCAGCAATACAATGATCCAGGACAATTCTGAGGGATTTATGAGAAAGGACACTATCCACACCCAGAGAAAGAACTGTGGGAGTAGAAACACAGAAGAAAAACAACTGCTTGATCACATGGGTCGATGGAGTAATGATTGGGAATGTAGACCCTAATGTACAAATATCAGTAATATGGAAATAGGTCTTGGTCAATGACACATGTAAAACCCAATGGAACTACTTGTTGTCTACAGGAGGGGGATGGACGGAGGGGAGGAAAAGAACATGAATCATGTAACAATGGAAAATATTCTAAATTAATTAATTAAATAAAATCTTTCAATTAGCAGAAAAAAATTAACAGCACATAATTAGGCATAGCCAAACAATCAGTTGGTCAAGGGAAAAGGTATGTATTTTATGTGAATCCCAAGACAAATATGAATCAGTAGCATGACCTCACAGCCAAAAAGTTAAATGTGATCTGAAAAGCACATATAATGTATTTCCCCATGCTGAGGCAATCACAAAACCTTCAGGTCAAAAAGTCTGCAATGGATGAGAGTAACCACGGTCTCAGATCATCTAGCAGTAAGGACGACCAGGATGGTGAAGGATGAAACCATAAGGCAATTGGCTGAAGGAGGAGAAAGCACAAGGAGAAGAGCTTTGTTATTTAGTTTTGTAATCCTGGCCCATGTTTTTTTTTTTTTTAATCTCTAAAACAAGAGACTTGAGCTAGATTTTTTTCTAAAGGTCCCTTCTATTCTTTAAACCCATGATTGATGGAATACTAATGAGTCATAAGACACAGGACAGGCTAATTAAAAAAAAACATTTAGAAAGAACTTCATAGGATAATGAACAGGAAAATGATTAGAACCAAGAGAACATTATATACAACTACAGATTTAATACCTGAAGAATAACTTGTGAATGTCACCTCCAGAGAATGAGCTTAAGAATGGAAACATGAAAGACATAATTTATACAGACATGTCTTTTTGCTGGGTGATGTTGTCTGATTTAGGAGGGGAGGGAGAGACTGAGATACTTGGAAATAAATTGTGTTAGAAGCAAAAGAAGAAGAAAAGCCCGTGGTAATAACTTACAATCACATAGCTTTGTGACACAGGGGTTGCCACCACCCTGGTGCAGGCACACATCACCTTGTGCTGGTTGGCCTCTGTGCTTCAAACCTTTCCCATCCCTCTTCGCCCATCCTCTACTTAGTTGTCAGAATTGATCTGTCTAAAGTGCAGATCTGACGCTGTCAGCCCCTACTCCTCTTTGATAAACTCCAGTGGGTCCAGGCTTCACCTCCAGGAACAACTCTAAAATCCTTCTTGGCCTTTTTCTTGGATCATCAGAGTCAGCTCCTGCCTCTTGATGCCTACTTACTGCCTATCCTGATCCTGGGCAACTCACCTGCCTTCTCAGTGAACCTGGCCACCTTCTACCTCTGAAGTCATCAATCATGGAGAAGATGCCGATCTACACTGGGATGACTATTACTTGCAGGGAGCTTCCCATATGGATGAAATCATGGGTCTGAGCCAATATGTGTATATACATAAACACACACATGTATAAACACACACATGCATGTATAAACACACAGAGACATAGAAACAACCCTTGTACATACACATGTAAAAATATACATGTATACACAAATGCTTAATATGTATATAACAGATATGTATAAATATATATAATGCACATGTGTATAAATACCCCTCCATATACACATAGGGGGGCAGCTGGGTGGCACAACAGATAGAATTCCAGGCCTGGAGTCAGGAAAATTTATCTTCCTGAGCTCAAATCTAGCTTCAGACACTTATTAGCTGTGTGACCCTGGGCAAGTCACTTAATCCTGTTTGCCTCAGTTTCTTCAGTTGTTAAATGAACTGGAGGTGGGTAGCTGGGTGGCTCTGTGGATTGAGAGTCAGGCTGAGAGATTAGTGGGAATGGGAGGTCCTGGGTTCAAATCTGACCTCAGAAACTTCCGAGCTGTGTGACCCTGGGCAAGTCACTTAACCCTCATTGCCTAGCCTTACCACTCTTCTGCCTTGGAACTAATACACAGTACTGATTCTAAGATAGTGGGTAGGGGTTTGAAAAAAAAAAAGAGCTGGAGGAGGAAATGGCGAACTTAGTACTCCAGGATCTTTGATGAGGAAACCCCAAATGGGATCATGAAGAGCCAAACATAACTGAAAAACAACTGAACACGCCCACATATATACATTTGTGTGTGTATGTGAGTGAATTAAGCACTGGCTATGCACAAAGCCCTGGAGGTACACATAGGCAAGTAAGCCAGTCCTCGATCCTGAGGAGCTCCTATTCCAGTGGAGGATACCTATCACAGATCATATACACATCCACATGCATCAAATGTTAGCCATGATTATCCAGAGGGGCTGCTCCAGGCTGCCTTGGGCTTTATGGCTGCTCAGGATCAGAAGCAGACCCCTAGTCAAAATCCCTCCAGCAGCCAAGACCCAGCATCATTCTTGCATCCTTCTTGCTCTGAGCTTCTCTACCACTCTCTCTTCTTCCTCAATCATTCCATCGAAGGGCCACTGCAAGTAAAAGCTGCACAGAGCCTGCTGTCCCTGGTTTCCATTGTTCCTTCTCAGAAGCCCAACCCAGTGAGGCTGAGCTGGGCTCTCCCTCTTTCCCAACTAAATCTTTGAAACCAAACTCCCAGAGCTGCCTCCTCCAAAAGCCTTCCATGATCTGTCAATAATTAGGATGACCAGGATGAAAATCTTGCTTCTGATCCCTCATGGTCTATTAGTCTAGCCTGAAAATCTACCCCCTAACCCCCCCCCCCCCAACAATCTAACAGATTCTGTCAACTAACATTTATTCAGCACTTCCTATGTGCCAGACAGTTAGATAATGGAGGGGATAGTTTTAGGTCTGGAGTCAAGAAGGTTCATTTTGCTGAGTTCAAATCTGACCTCAGACACTAACTGTGAGATCCTGGGCAAGTCATTGAACCTATCCCGGACTCAGTTTCTTCATCTGTAAAATGAAAGTAATAAAATGAATGTAGCTTAGCTATAAAAATGCAAGCTAATTTTATTGTGGTCATATATGGGGCAAGGATCGTGTCAGGATTGGAACCCATGTCTTCCAACTGTGTATCCAGCATATTACTCACTATACAGGCTGATCTGCTGTACAGACAAAGTGGTTTAGACTCCTACAGGGAGACCATGCTGTCCAAGGGGGTTTTATTGACAAAGATACTGGAATGGTTCGATATTTCCTGTGGAAACTGAGGCAAATGGGGTTGAACTTTTGCTGCTTCAAGACTTACTACCTGCACTCAGTGCACTGCTGTTTTATTAGCTGTGAGACCTTAGACAATTCACTTCACCCCTCCCGTCTCTCCCTCCTCAGTTTCTTCATCTGTAATATAAAAGGGGTGGACTTGGATGATCTCTAAAATCCCTTCCAGCTCTGACTCCTACGTCAAGAAGCCATTATTTCTGCGGGGTGTTCCCGGTGTGAGAGGGTGGATTATTTTTTGGAAGGGGGAAGAGGTTTGTCGGCGCGGTTGTGGAGCGAGAGGGTGGTATGGCCGGGATAGCAGTAGGAAGTCGCACAGGCTTCTCTTCTGGAAGCAGGGCGCCTATTGTCCCATCCTCATCTTACGCTGGACAGTTTGCAGACCGTATTTGCCAATACAGCTAGGGGTGGGCCGGTTTACAAGCACAAGAAAACTGAGGCTGGTGGTGGGAGTGGAATGGGGCTGGGGAGGCAAGGATAAGGTGAGCTGGTGACTTTTCCTGTATTCTTCGCCCCCAGTCCTATCATCAGCTCACTCAGCCTTTCTTTCTTGCACTGTTTAGAATCGTGGCCCCTAACGAACCGGGTGCTTTGGCCCTTTGAAGCCTCGGAAGCTGGTGGTGGAGGAGCTGCTCTGTGCATCTGGGTACACTGCCATCCGGGCAGGTGTGGAGATTTGTAAGCCGCTCTAGCGCCTGCCGTAGTCCCTCGGAGGCTGGGCAAAGGAGCCCGGGAGGGCGGGGGACGGTGGGGTAATTGGCAGACCTTGCCACGGCCCAGCAGATCCTTCCTCCAACCTACTTGATTCAAGCCTCTTGCGCTCCTCTTTTCTTTTCAAAGCCCCCTCAGCCCCTCAGCCATACAGGCGAATGCTGGGTGCAGGGCGCGTCCATTCCAGCTGCAGCCCCTTTTCTTCCATGGCCGGGTATTAGCGCAGCGCTGGCTAGAAGCGCCGGGCGCCAGGCTGGCTGAGCGCAGAAGCACCCCTCCTTAGCTTCCCCCCGCCCCCCACCCCCAGCCTCTTCCCTCCTCCCATCTGCCCGTCTTCCCCCACACCAGGCCTCTTGTGGCCCCCGCGCACCACTGCGGGCACTGAGGCGCTAACTCCCGGGGGAGCGCTCGCTGCCTTGGCTGCACCAGTAGCAGATCGGGGGCAGAGCCAGTTGCGCCGGCCCCCCCCCCCCTCCACCTTCCCCGCAGCTCCCCCCTCCCTCCTCCTAGCCACCCCACCCCCTCCCGCCCGGGTCTCCTTTGTGCTGCTCTCGCTCCTCCTGCCTCCTCCGGCTCTGCGCCCTAAGGACTGAGGCTGCGTCAAGGCGGAGTAGAGGAGCTGCTATTGCTGCTGCTGCTGCTGCTGCTGCTCTGGGCGCTGACATATCCTACACAGCCGCGCAGAATTAGCTCTGAGCACAGGAAGAAGAAAGAAAGAGAAAAAGAGCAACAAAAGGCATCTGCTCCATCCTAATCCTCCAGCCTTTCCCAAGTTCAGCGCCCAGCTCCTCCTCCGCCATTGCTGCGTGTGTGAGTGCGCTTGGAGGTAAAAGCTTGGAGAAGCCACCCGAGATCCTTGGGGGGTAAGTTAAAATCCCACCCCCCTCCAACACTGAGGGGACTTTTAGGGCTTTTTTGGGGGGAGAGGAGGAAAGGAGGAGAGAGGGAGATTGAGGTTGGGAAGGGTGTTGAAAAGAGGGATCCTTTCTTAAGCAGTGGTTTGGGGCGCAGCTGGGATGGGGTTCGGGAAAGGACGGGACACTGGAGCTTTTCTATGCGCCTTGGATCTCCTAACAACATCCGTACAAGAGGGTTGGCTTCTGCAGAGATCAGACTCCTAAGGGTGGGAGCGTGGAGAAGGAGGCGAGCCTGGGAGATTAAATGGATAGATCTAGAAAAGAGAATGGGCAGAGAGGGTTTGGGAAGGACGATGAAGAAGGATTTGGGGCAAAACGAAGCTCCTCAACCTTTCCTAGGCTCAGAGGAGCAGGATGCAGATTCCGAGACCCGATCTCAGCCTTGTGTAAGGTGAAGGCAAATAGGGGCAAATGTCCCCCTCCCTTCTCAACCTCACCAGAGCCATCCAACAATGACAATTTCTTGTTCTAGTCTCCCTCCACCCCACCTTTATCTCAGCTTTCTGCCGAGGTGGTTACAGCCCTACAGCCACCTCCATGCTGGTTGACAGGGCAGCCTTTGTGGCCTGGCTCCCGAAGAAGCTGCCTGGGTGTTGGAGCAGACTTTTTTAGGGCATATAGATCAGTAGGTCACATCTTTTGTTATCAGTGTCCCCAAACCGCAGGGAGCCTTTCCGTGGAGTGCGCCTGGCCCAGGTTTGCAGTGATGTGCGCTGTCCCCTCTGATTCCGCAGGTACTGACCGCCTTTCCCTCAGGATGGTGAAACTGGGGAATAATTTCGCTGAGAAAGGCACAAAACAGCCCCTGTTGGAGGATGGCTTCGACACCATCCCCCTGATGACACCCTTGGATGTCAATCAGCTGCAGTTCCCTCCTCCGGATAAGGTACGATTCCATTCTCCAATACCCCCCCCCCCCCTTCCCCAGGCTCGCACACCCAAAGCCCAGGCACAAAGCCGGAACAAAAGGAATGGGCTGTGGGCCGCAGAGAACAGGAAAGCCGGCCAGAGAAGCCTTTTAGAAACAGAACTCTTTCCTGTTTGGAAGGAAATCCAGCGAAGTGGCTCATCACCCCTTTCATTCATTGTAAGGGGTCCAAAGAGCCCGGATCCTTGGGCTTTCTTGCCACACCCTCTTCCCTTAAACACACTGATAATCGTTCAGTTTATTTGTAGAATGTAAACGCTGAGGCCGTGATATTTCCCTCGCAGGGTTAATTGGTCCTATCTTTTTATTCTGGAATCCTTAAATCGCTCTAGCAATTGATAATACAGTCTAATGTGTTAATGACAGGAGACCTGGGTTAACCAACTCCCAGAGCCCACACTCATTAGCTATGTGACCGTGGGCAAGTCACCTCTGAACTTCAGATTCTTCAGTGGGAAGCTGGGAGTAAAGACTGTACTACCTTGCTCGGGGGCTTTTCCCCCTTATGATGCTGCAGAAATGTGAGCCCTTTGCGATGGGAAATTCTACAATTATTTTTAACTAGGAAGCCAAAGGAATGGCCTAAAGGAATTTATTCTGAGCCTTTAGCTAGGTCCCCTTCTCAGGATTATATTGGAGAGCTCCTCTTTGTGTTATTGTTCTGACTGTAGGCAAAGCCTCTAGGGTTCCAGAGGTGCTTATTCTTATAATAATGGCACAGAGAGCCCACATATATAAGGCACTTTATCGTTTAACAAGTGCTTTCTTCATAACCTTGGGAGGTATGATGAGTAGTTTCTGTTATTGAGCTTCCATCTTTTTCAAGATCCAGGCCTTCAATACAGCTGTAGTAGAGAGGAGAAAATGCTGGATTTTGAGTCAAGGGACTTGGGTTTTAATTCTGACTTGGCTACTCTACACCTTACTGACCTTGGATAAATCCCTTAATCTCTCCAGTCATTGGGAGTCCTTCCTAACCACAACTTGCAAAGTGATTCTTTGTGGATAAAATGAGAGGGTTGGTCTCAATGGGTTCTAAGGTCTTTTCTGTATCTAAATCTATGATCAATCCCCTGAGCTGGACCTGAATATTCAAGTTAGTATGTCCAAAATTCCATGAGTTCGAATCTGGCCTCAGACACTTATTAGCTGTGTGAACCTGGACAAGTCATCCAATCCTGTTTGCCTTGTCTTTAAAATGGGCCAGAGAAAGAAAAGGCAAAGCATGCTAGTATCTTTGCTATGAAAACCTCAAATGGGGTCATGAAGAGTGAGACACGACTAAAATGACTGAACAACCGCAAATGTTCCAAACCGAGCATAGTATCTTTTCTCCTCCCCCAAAGCCATCCCTCTTCCTAATTTCCTATTCCTTTTGAGGGCACCTCCATCTTTCCAGTCACTCAGATCCTCAACCTTCCTCTCTCAGGCCCCTTCCTTCATGGTGTTCAATCAATCATAAAGCTTTGTTGGTTTTGCTTCCCCAACATTTCTCACACACATCCCCCCACCTTTTTTTTGACTCACACAACAAACCACCAGCCTAAGAGAGGTCCTCATCATTTCTCATCAGGACAATTGCTCTAATTTCCTGATTGGGTCTCCCCCAATTCATGTCTCCCTCCTCTCCCAAGCTGCCTTCCCAATAGCTGCTGAAAGGATCTTTCTAAAGCATCAGTTTGACCTTATTGCTCCCCTCTTCAGGAAACTTTCATGGTCCCCTATTCTCTTTAGGACAAATCAAAATCTCCTTTGTTTGGCATTTTAGACCTTTCACATTTTGATTTCAACCTGTCTTTTCAGGCTCTTTTCCCAGTACTCTTCCTCCATAGCCTCCTAGCTATTTCCCATAGATGACATTCTATCACTGACTCTGGGTCAAAAGATTGGAATGATCTCATTTCTTTCACCTCTATTTTTTGGAGCCTCTAGTTTCATTGAAGGCTCAGATAAAGTGCTCCCTCTTAAATGAGGCCTTTTTTAAACCTCCCTTCCAAATAAGAACTTTTTAGTGGTCCTATATATTTCGTATTGGTTTCTCTGCATACATGATGTTTCACTGTAATAGAGCATAAGCTCCTTGTGGGCAGTGCCTGGTGCAGAGTAAGGAAAAGCTTTGTAAATACTTGTTGAATTGAATTGAACCCCCATTTTACAGTTGAAGAGAATAAGACCCAGAGTGAAATGATAGGATATGGCCAGTTCCTAGGACCTCCCTCCATCTTCCCAGGACATTTTTGTTATTCTTACATGGATTCTGATTTTCACATGGAATGAATGACTGCACCATGTATGTGCATGCAAACACTCCCCACATTGTAGGTCATTTAGAACAAAATTTGGAAACTTCTTTTTCTTCTTTGTTTGAATTTTCTAGATAATTTTGAACAGATTCTACAATAATAAAAGCATATCTTTACATAAATGTTTATACTTTTTTCCAAAATCCTTTTACAATGACAAATTCTGTGGTTTGGTTTCAGCCAGTTAGGTAGTCAACAAACAAATATTCATTCATTCATTCATTCATTCATTCATTCATTCATTCATTCATTCACCTTCTGTCTTAGAATCAATTGATTCTAAGGCAGGAGACCAGTAAGGGCTAGGCAGTGGGGGGTTAAGTGGCTTGTCTAGGGCCACACAGCTAGGAAGTGTCTGAGGTTAAATTTGAACCCAGGACCTTCTGCCTCTAGACCTGATTCTCAATCCAGTGAGCCACTTAACTGCCCCCAACAAACATTTGTTAAGCACCTACTGTGTGTCAGGCGCTATTCTAGGTGCTGGAGGTAAAAAGAAATCCAACAAACTAGCCCCTGTCCTCAAGGAGTTTATAGTTTACCAAAGGGGAGCTCATAATCTATTTGGGGATAAAGTGAAAAATAAAGTACTGAGTTTGGAACCAGAAAGACCCGACTTCCAGTCTTGCTTGGGATGCTCATCAGCCTTATGAACCTGGGCAAACACTTAACCTCTCTGGGACTCAGTGAGTTAATTCATTCAAACTAAAGTACAGGAGAAATGTGAGCTACCTTCATTGTCACTGTTATTTCTTTCCTTCCACAAACATTTCAGAGGTGCTATCAATGGACCGCCTGCTTGGTGCAGGGAGCTGTTTGGCTGTCCCTGTGCTCTGAATGCTGGGAAGAGTAAGCCATGGCCCGTGATCTTGTGGGATTTATAGCATAGAATGAAGAATAATAAAAATACAGGAATACGGCATCTAACCTGGAGAGATGCTTGGAAGAAAACCTAAAATTAGATGAGGCAGAGTTCCAGAGGGCGTTTCACAGAAGAGGAATACTGTGGTTTGGGATGCAGCAGGGTCCCCATGTGTTACATCAGGTTTTAATTTAGTAGGAAGGACCCCAATCGAAGTCCTTTACCAAAAATGTCATTGGTGTGCAGCAAACAAATCTCACAATAAGGACTGGAAACCCTGTATTTCTGCCATTCCCTCATCCATTGATTTATCTTTAAAAAATCTTTTTTAACCCTTACTTTCCACCTTAGAATTAATTCTATTCATTGGTTCTAAGGTAAGTGGTAAGGGCTAGGCAATGAGGGTTAAGTGACTTGCCCAGGGTCACACAGCTAGGAAGTGTCTGAGGTCAGATTTGAACCTCCTGTCTCCAGGCTTGGATCTCTACCCATTGAACCATCTAGCTGCCCCCCCCCCATCTATTTATAATATTCTTCCTTTATAAGTAATTGTGCTGTTCTTTGCACCTAACATTGGGGTTTCATGGAACCAGTGGCTGTATTGACATTAGGCAGGGGATGCCTGTAACGTGTAAATGATGTTCTTGTAAAATGACATTGGTCCGGACAAGTGTTATGCAAGGTTTGACTGCAGCCCATTTTTATGTAACAGTTTACAGCTTATAGAGCATGTTGGGCACAACAAACCTTTTTCCTGCACTCATTTTATAGATTGGCTTGAATGACCTCAAAGGCCTTTTCCAGTTCTGGGAATTTTATGAATTCTCTACCCAGTAGGTTACACATTAAAAAAAAAAAAAGTTAAGATTTTTTGGAACTAAAAGAGATCTTAAAGGTTTTCTGTCCAATTCCCTCATTTTATTGACAAAGAAACTGAGGAAGAGGCCCAAAGAGATGGCATGATTTGCCCAATCAAAGCTAACAAGTTGGGGAGCCATAACTAGAGTCCAGGCTCTTGTTGCTGAGTCTGGGAATCGTTCTGCTCTTCTATGTTGTCTGAATCGGGAATTTACTCATCAATGTCTGTATCTAAATCATATTTCTATTTAATGCAAGGGATGTGGAGGGCAAGAGAAGTGTGTGTGGGCTCTTCCTGGCATGGAACAGATTATATTCCACTTATAAGTTACACCACTCATATTTCTTGAGAAACACATAATGCACCAAATTAAAAACTAATAAATTCTAAAGAAGCTTTGATATTTTCCTATTCAGTGTTTTGAATATTTTGGGGAGAAAACTGTCAGCAATTAGAATATTCCATTCAATAACCTCTTCAATTTTCCCACAGTCTTCTGCTCTGTCCTCCCGGGGGTTCTTAGCTCCCTTCCTCCTCCCCTTACTTCTTCATTCTCTCCTTCCTTTCTTCCTTCTTGGTCCCTTTCCTTCCTTCCCCCTTCTCTCTTTCCCTTCCTTCCTTCCTTCCTTCCTTCCTTCCTTCCTTCCTTCCTTCCTTCCTTCCTTCCTTCCTTCCTTCCTTCCTTCCTTCCTTCCTTCCTTCCTTCCTTCCTTCCTTCCTTCCTTCCTCCCTCCTCCCCCCCTCACTCTGTCCTTCTCTCCCTTCTCTCCCTCCTTCCTTCCTTCCTTCCTTCCTTCCTTCCTTCCTTCCTTCCTTCCTTCCTTCCTTCCTTCCTTCCTTCCTTCCTTCCTTCCTTCCTTCCTTCCTTCCTTCCTTCCTTCCTTCCTTCCTTCCTTCCTTCCTTCCTTTCTTTCTTTTTGCTTCAGTTCTTCTGTAAAAGGAGCTGAAGAAGGAAATGGCAAACCATTCCAGTATCTCGGCCAAGAAAACTCTAAATGGGGTCATGAAGAGTTGCACCTAACATTAGGGTTTCATGGAATCAATGACTGATTTATAATTGATTCCAGAGCTCTGAGAGCAAGAGCTGTGGGCATGTATTTTAAAATTTTATTTCAAGATCATCTGTCCAATTCCCTCATTTTATTGACAAAGAAACTGAGGAATAATTAGGGTAAGCCTAATTAGGGTAAACTAATGCATATTGAGTTACATAGGCATTAAAGATGGAATGGAAGCAGTCATTAACCACTCTTCACAGTGATTTCTTTGACACGTTCTACCCCAGATACATTGTGAGCTCAGATAGAACATGTCTTGTACTTATGATCAAAGGATTAGAGACTTATATTTAGAGGGAAATTTAGGGATCATCTAGTCCCAAACCTGAATTTTACAGATGAAGAAACTGACATCAAGAGGGTTGGTAACTTGTCCAAGGTCAGTACCAGAGATAGGATTTGAACTCAAGTCTTCTTATTCCCAAACTGAGCCTCTTTCCCTGTCCCTGCTGGGAGGATCAGGCCCTCTCTGGGATTTTCTTAGGTTTTTGGAGAATAGCAAGCCTTCATTCAAATCAGCTGTTCTCCTCTCTTCCGGGCTCAGGTGCCTGCCATCTGGTGACCAGGTGCCAGACTTAAACAATGAGCAGTTCCTCTGCCTGTGGGGCTGAGCTGAGATTGCCTTAATTCCTTTTCATTTCTCAGTTGTGATGCTGAGAAATGAAGGTGGAACTTTTCAACCTGAGGAAGCCCAGTTTTATCAGGTGATTCGTCTCAACTTTGCCCTCATCTAGAGCTTCTCTGAAGACTTTTCTCCTTTAAATATCTTGAGGTTTTAGTCTTGTTGATTTATTTCAACCCCCAAACCATTTAGAATGAAATTAGGTTGTGCCACCAGGAAAAACATTGGGATTCCCTGGAAGTGATGCTCATCACCTCTCCAATTCCCACCTCCCAAGCTCTGGATGGTGCCATCTTCCATTTCCCCTTGTCTTCCTCCTCGCCCTAATCCAGTTGGTGGCCAAGTGTCTTCATGATGTCCCTAGTGTGTTCCTTCACCTGCTTCTTCCTCTCCATTCCCTGTTGCTTTGCCTGGAAGCAATAATTACCCTTTTCCTGGCCTCGGGCAGAGGAGCCTTTTCTGCTCATCAGATTGTAACACTGGGGTACCATGGAAACACCCAAGAGGCTGAGTAGTCCTCTGGGTGGCTTGGAGACTTTAGCTACTCCTAAAGGGTTTGGGTTTCATGAAGGAGAGGTCAGGTTAACACGAACATAGAGGGGATTTTTATACAAGGGAAAATAAGTCTTAAAAGGGGTGGCTGAGAGGTGGGGATCCTTTCAGATTGGTCTTGGAGCTGAGAAACAGTTTATGGCCTAATTGGGGGTGCCTGAGCCTCAGGCTTGTTTTTTTTTTAACCCTTACCTTCCATCTTGGAATCAATACTGTGAATTGGTTCCAAGGCAGAAGAGTGGTAAGGGCTAGGCAATGGGGGTCAAGTGACTTGCCCAGGGTCACACAGCTAGGAAGTATCTGAGGCCAGATTTGAACCCAGGACCTCCCATATCTAGGCCTGGCTCTCAATCTAGCTGCCCCCCCCTCAAGCTTTTGATTTGGTTATTTCTGCTAGCTAGAGAGCTTTCCCATTTTCCTTCCTCCTCTGCTTTTTTCCTAGACCTGGCTCCTTGAGTCACCTGATGGGGTGGGAGTGGTACTGACAAAGGGCACAGCCCAGGAGAATCATCTGATTATCTGGTACCCCAGGGATGCCTCTGCCAAGAGACTCACTCCTTGTCCTTGGACTGTCCTGCTTTCATCTGTGGGAAGAGTAGGCTTCCATCACTTGGAGCCTTTGCTGAATGGGGGATACCAGAGCTAACGGGAATGTTTATGCTAGTAGATGGGAAAGGAGGAGGGGAAGGCAATCCCTTGGTGTGAGTATAGATAGACATATTGTGCTTTGCTAATTCTTGTGAGCCCTAGTGGCTTGCTCTGAAAGTCCTCATTAGTTCAAGGGTAATTGACTGTATACTCAGATGACTTTTTTTTTTTCTTATGGAAGCAGACAGAACTTTGTGGGAAAAGCTCGAATACACCAGGTCAGCATTGCTGCAGCTCTCAGGCACCAGCCTTTCAAGGATAAAACCAATGATAAGTTTCCTTAAAATGCATTTGCACAGATTTAATATCAGTTCAATAAGTATGATTCCAGGGAAAGACAGGTACAGTGGGTTGGGAATCAGACATGGGCTTTTTCACCCGGATTTTTGCCATTGACTAGCAATGTGACCCTGGTCACTGACCATCTCTGGCCATCCATTTTCTCCTGTGTTACATGAATGGGGGGGTGGAGAGACTCAATGAGATTTAAGGTATCTCCCAGCTCCAAGAATCAAAGAACCTAATTTACCATTAAGAAGCTATCAGGGATTCCATAAGAGCTAGTATTTATATAGCACTTCACAAATACAGTCTCATTTGGTCCTCACCACAGCCCTGAGAGGTATGTGCTATTCTTATTCTCACTTTATAGGTGAGGCAACTGAGATGGTCAGAAGTTAGATGAGGAAGGCTTGTAAGTGTCTGAGGATGAATTTGAACTCAGCTTCTTGATTCCATGTTCTGGACTCTCTCTGCTGTGTTAATTGTGGCTGCTAAGCCTTTCAAAGAAACAAATAAGTTAAAAGGAAATAGACAACCCTTTCTTCGTTTTTTTACAGGCATTTGTCCACAGAGGATATTGGCATTCTTATCCTCCCCACTGTATAAAGTTAAATTCTGAGCATGATTTCATGCTTTTCCAGGATTCAGTTTCATGATTTCATGATTAAAATGATGACTATGGTTATCAGAATCCTCCTACTGACCAACCTGTCTCTATACCAATATCAATAATATTGATTGTTTCTTATCTTTTTGATAAGGTGGTGGTCAAAACTAAGACAGAATATGAGCCTGATCGCAAGAAAGGGAAATTCCGAACTCCTAAAATAGCTGAATTCACAATCAGCATCACAGAAGGCGTTTCGGAGAGATTCAAGGTAAGTGTTAATAAACTGATGAAGTCTGCAATGAGTTATGGAGCATCTGCTCAGGAAAAGGTGCTGTGTAGGTGCCAGAGGGAATGCCAAGAAAAATAAGGTCCATTCCTAGGCTCCCCCAGAGGGTTACAATCTAGTTGCCTGGATTATGTTTTGGAACCCTTACCTCTGTTTTAGAATTGATAGGAGTATCTGTTCCAAGGCAGAAGAACAGTAAGGGCTAGGCAGTTGGGGTTCAGTGACTTGCCCAGGGTCATTCCTAGGAATAGCACTTCACAAATATGATCTCATTTGGTCCTCACAACTACCATGAGAGGTAGATGCTATTATTATTCTCAATTTCTAGATAATGAAGGAAATGAGATAGATGGAGATTAGATGACTTGACAGTCTAGTAAGTGTCTGAGGATGGATTTGAACTCATCTTCCTGACTCCAAGTCCTGGGCTCTATCTGTTGTCAGATTTGAACCCATTTTGATAGATCATCGTTAACCTTGCGCCCACCAGGCATGACTAGCCCACCTTCCCATCTGATCATACAGACCTCAAATGGATGACATATTTTGCACTATTCTGTGGAAACATGCTCCAGATGGCTTAAACCCACAGTGCAAGGCTCCGATGTTCTTTGACAACAAAATCATCATCATAAAAAAAAAATTAGACCACTTCACAGCAGCCCTAGAAAAGGTGTCTCATGGTATTGTGCAGCTAATTGACAGAGGAATTGTACAGCCAAGCTGTGTAAGAATTCAGAGGAGAGAGCTCACTTTAGAAGAGATGGTAGCTGAATAAGCATGGAGGAGGATGAAGAACATTTCATTAATGCATTCATTAATGAGTCATGGTAGTATCTTTCCATGCAGGAAATGGGATTAAAAGAAAACTGTAGTTAATTTCAGGAAAAGAATCGGGGGCAGCAAGCAGCAACATCGATTGAGCTAATTGGTCAGTACCTTGAAATCGAGAAGTCCATTTTTCCTTGTAAATCATAAGTAACAGGAGAAATGGGAATCAAATGCCTGAGAAAGGAAGAAAAGTGATTTGGATTATACCTCATTGGGCAAAGGCTTTGTTCCGTTTCTCAGTTATAACTTCCCTTTTTCCCTGGGATGGTTTGTTTTTCTAACAAGAAAGATGCCATGTAAAGGGCTGACTGGCAGAAGGCAGGGAATATCAGTGCAAGACAGAGGTGGCATACATGACTTTGAGGTCCACCATGGTTTCCATTGGTGTTGTAGGAGTATTTTGCTTCTGAATGTTACCTTCTAGTATTGTTTTATTCAAAAGTATTGTTTTATTCAAAAGGATTACAACAAAAATGCATTAAGTGTTGGAAACACTGTTCTAGGCCCCAGGGAGGTAAAAAGTCTTTTCCCTCAAGGAATTTGCAAATTAGTAGGGAGATAAGACCCCAGTACAGATAGCTGTGTTGTCTAACTTTACAGGACAAGGAGAGAAAAAGAGGCTTGTCTGAGATACCCAGAACTAAACAGAGTGGAAGGGATCACCTTCATCAGTCTGGGAAGACCCTTGGGGCCTGAAGTGATGGGGAGATCACTACTAATGGTTCTTGGGTTCTGCCAATAGAGAGCCAATGGCAAGAGTGGGCCACAGAAACTCTCTTTCCTTCATACCCATAATGATTTATCTTTTTGGATCATGTTGTTTGGGATTCCTTGGAAAATAGCATTTAGAAAGTGAGCCCTGGATAGCCCATCTTTCCTTTCTTCTCCCCCCTTCCCCATTTCATGTTTGCTACTTTTTCTGCCTTGAGACACCCAATATTCATCGCTCTATGCATATGTGTTGAATGGCCTGAATTCTAGTTGTATGGTGCACTGTGGTTCAAACATGCTCTTTTCATATGTCATCTTATTGGATCCTTACAAACATTCCTGCAAAATGGCGCATGCAATAATATCCCTAAGGCTCAGAGCTAGCATTCAAGCACAGGGCTTTTGCCTTCTGAGATGAGATGCCTGGCAGATTTGAAAGAGGTTATTGAAATTGTAAAGCAGCGTCAGCTGTCGACCTAATTGGGCTGGGTACCTGGATGACTTTGATTAGGGCAGACATTGTCAGGCCGGCGGGAGAAGGAGCACACCTAAGGATCCCATGCCACTGGAAGAGTCTTGCTTTGGGCTGCTCCGTGTAAGGTTTTCTAGTCTTAACTAGACCTATGTGGCTATTTAAACTGAGGATGAGAGGTAATATCTGAGACTGGCAAGGCCTGGTAAGACTTTGGGGACCAACAATCATTGTCACAGAATATTAGAATCTGCAGGGATTTTAGAGATGATCTCTCTCAGGCTCTTCAAAGAAGAGATGAGGAGACCAAGGCTTGCCTCTTGTGACTAAGGGACTTACCCAAAGTCACACAGCGATTTAATGATGATGCGGGCCTCTTGACATTAAATCCAGTGGGGTTCCCTCTCTCCTTACACCTCCTGACAGTGTTAAGGCTTTGACTCCAGTGTATTTTTGTGAGACACCTTGAAGGGACCCTAGATTAATTTTACTTGGGAATATTTGTAAATATAAGAAACTTCCTTCTAATAATGATGTGGTGGAGGCAGGAGATGGAGGAGGAAGGATAGAGAGAGACACGGATGCTCTTGTAACATCAGATTTTTACCAGATGGAGCCATTGTGTTTTAGGGGACGTGGCCCGACAGTGTTGACATGTGAAACTCTCCACTCAAATTGGCCTCCAATGCCTGATGCCTCATGGCGCCTGAAGGTGACCTTGAGCTCCTGAAGGCAATGCCAGCAGAAGACAAGCCCTGTCAAGTTCTATCAGGTTGGAAAAGCTTGGAGGATAGGGCCATGGAGCATTTGAGTGTGTGTCTGAGGACTGGCGTAGCCAGCTTTAGAGGGACTCATCCTATTTCCAGAAGGCTCACTACCAGATGATTTTGGGGGGGGGGTCAGGGGGAGGGCCACAGCTACTCATGAAAATGGCCAATTAAGATAGGGAGGGGCTAGGATCAGTGCTGGTAGCAGGAGGTACTCCCCCTTCCCCTCCTCCACTGATGAAATCAGTGCTTTTCTGAAGTATTAAAGTAGATCTGAATCCATGGAAATAATGAGACCTATTAATTTATTTTAGCAGCTACATGACATTGCAGTAGTTTGGGGGCATGGTTTGCCCTGAAGTCAGAGAATGCATGAGGAAAAGTTTGTGTAAATATAATTCAAGGACAGAAATCAAGGAGATTGCAGGATTTTAGAACTGGTACAGCCATTCGAGATCATTTATTTTAAAGATGAGGAAACTGAGGTGAAATCACTTTCAGTGGCAAGGGTCCCGACTCCCAGGCTTATGTTATCTTCATGAGACCATGCTGTAGTTTCTCTTGTACACAGAGTGGCATTTCCCTCTATTAATAAGTTATTTTTCCATTTTGTACTGAAAACTTCTGATGTGACACAAATTGTGATTCCTTGTTATTTTTTGTTTCTGGTTTTTGAACACAAGAAACAATGTTAATAGTGGGGCATCTGAGCAACAAATAAAGAATTTCTCTCCCTTTTAGGTAGCTATTCTAAGCGGAGCATTTAGAAAACTGGCTAAAAGCACAGGTTTAGTGGATTGAGAGTCAGATCAAGAGATTCTGGGCTCAAATGTGACCCCAGATACTTCCTAGCTGGGTGACCCTAGACAAGTCACTTAACCCCCATTGCCTAGCCCTTACCACTCTTCTGCCTTGGAACCAATACACAGTTTTTATTTTAAGATGGAAGTTAGAGTTTAAAAAAAAAAAGAAAGAAAGAAAACTGGCTATATTGGCATGTCTTTTTCATATGCCTTTGGATGGCACACTTTAAAAAATGTCTTTCGGTTATTACTTTGATTATCACTCTGGGATTAATCCCTACCTACCAGGTTGCTAGGTTGTGTTGCTAAGTAACTCCTGCATCAGAGAAAAGGTTTTATAAGATTTTGTCTTGGGGGAATTGCAGGATGCGTCACACAGTGGTGGCAGCTTTACATCTAGGCTCCTGAAGAGGTTAACATCAATTAGGGAAATGGTAGTTTAATTAAATGAAGTTATATTTATGTAAAAAAAAAACAAGTTGAGATATTTCTCAAATGACCAGAAACATTAGGAAAATTTAATAGTGGCTCAACACACACAGGATATTTGTAGCCAGACTTCAAGGTACCTCTCTTCTATCTTGAATTATTGATGGGATAACTTATAAATATGTAGGTGCAAAGGGGTGGCTGTCTAGGGTTTTCCCCAGGGTCTTTATTATTCACTAACCATCGTGCCCTGGGCTGCCATTGCTTTTAAGAACCAAAGTGCTCTCCCTGCTGAGAAGTTAAATATTTGCCATAATTATAAAATACATTATTATTATTTTAAACCATTACCTTCCATTTTTTATTTAATACTGTATATTGGTTCCAAGGCAGAACAGCAGTAAGAACTAGGCAATGGTGGGTTAAGTGATTTGCCCAGGGTCACACAGCTAGGAAGTGTCTGAGGTCAGATTTGAACCCAGGACCTCCAATCTCTAGGCCTGGCTCTCAATCCACAGAGCCACATAGCAGCCCCCATAATATGTATTATTTGCTGGTGGCATTCTGACTTTAGCGACACTGGCTAGTATCTCTAAACTAGTCCTCTGACTTTTCATTTGAAGTTCAGTGTGAGAACCTGGAAAATGTTTAGGACAAAATGATATTTACTTGACTCATGGCCATGGATGCTCCAGTGGCTGTGTCAATCTGACCCCTGTCAGAAATGATTTGGGGATGGGTTTGTACCTTTTGAAATCCTAATAACCTTGAGCATAATGTGTGCTTGCCTCTTCTCCTCTCTATCCATCCCCATCCCCATTGCTAATAATTCCCTTGGGCATTTCAACAGGCATTTGTTAAATATTTATAGAGGATGATACCATTTCTTTGGCATTTAACAGTAAGGAAGACTTAATGCAGTGTTGCTTAAAAGTCTTGTATACATTTTGACATCCGAATAACCTTCAGCGTTCATTTGCCATGCAACTCATTTTGTGTTCCATCAACTGTGTTAAGCATTGTACAGAACATAGCCTGCAAGTCCCCGGACGGCTGCAGAGCTCCAGGATTCTAATCCTCGCTGCAGAGGGGAGGGTGCTCACAGATTCAGTGGAAGTGGACTTGAGTGAACTGCCTTTTGGGCACCCCTGTGGGGTGGTTAACTAAAGTTATTAAGAATTCATAATGTTTGCTGATTGCACACCCCTTTCCCAAAGACCTGCTTTATTGGGTTACTTAGCATGGATGCAGTAGAGTTTTGTGGGGAGAAGAGTAGACTTTAAGTCAGAAAATTTGGGTTTAATTCCCCATCAGTTATGTATGAACCATGTGACCTTGGGCAAATGACTCCCTAATTTTCTTATCTGTGAAACAGGAATGATAATATATGTATTATCTACACAGATAATGTTGTAAGAAAGTTACTATTTAAACTGAGAGGGAAAGAAGAAAGGAGAGAAGAAAGGGATAGAGGGAGGGAGGGAGGAGAGAAGGGAGGGAGAAGGGAAGGGAGAAAGAATGAGAGGGATGAAGGAAGGGAGAGAGGGCAGAAGGGAGAAAAAATGGGAGGGAGGGAGGGAAGAAGGGAGGAAGAAAGGAAGGAAGGAAGGAAGAATCAGAGGAAGAAAGGAAGAATCAAAGGAAGGAAGAATCAGAGGAAGGAAGGAACAAAGAAAGAAAGAAAGGGAGGGAAGAAGGAAGGGAGGGTGGAAAAAAGGAAGGGAGAGAGAAATATTTCCTATTCTAATAGAGATGATACATAATGGAGAATGGTGGCTAGAGGAAGGAATTTTTATTTAGGAAATCACTAAGATTGTGAGATAAGTGGGACTCTAGAGCCACCCATTGTCACCTACTTTCTAGTAGCAATGATAATATTGATTTGCTTACTGCTCCCAGAGCAAGTGGTGGAAAGTGGGACCAGGGACCAGGATTAGGAGTGGGAATGAGGTTGGCAAAGGGGCAGTTGACCTGTAGCAAATATGAACTACTTTTTAAAATGTCATCTAAAGAGAGAGAGAGAGAGAGAGAGCAGGGACATAGGACCTAGAAGAACTAAATTGCTGGAATGGTTCTGGGGATTTGCCTCTGTGCAGAGCTGTCTCCTCTCCAAGATCAAGATAGGGCATGTGACTGACCGCTAAGGCAGGGGCAGAATAAAGAATAAGCGCTCAGTGAATATGAAAAAGAACTGGAGGCTGTCAGCTATGCTATTCCAAACTCTAAGCTTCAAATCTCCTACGGGCTGAAGGGAGGGAGAATCCTGTAGTTGGAGGGCCTGTAGGGTGGACACTGTTTGAATTTAGGCTGCACTACTTTCATGGGAGAAATGAAAGTCTTTTGGACACAGCTGTCCATTCTCACAGTGCACTGGCATCATTTGGTGCTTGGGTCAAAACAGTCATTGCAAAATCAGCATCTTCATCTTCAGTCCAAACTCTTCCATTTCAATCCCCTCCATGTAGCCTTTTCCGTTTTTGTGCCTTTTGCAAAGTCACCATTGATTTTTGTTGATTCCATCTGTATAAAGAAAGAATACCAACCTTTCCTCTAAAAGATAATTGAGTCCTAAACTCTGGAAGTCTTACAAGCTAGCAATTATTTATCAAATCCCAAACTCTGTTAGACCAGTCAATGTCTATAGTGTAAGACAGAAGGCAATTTGGTGTAAGAGAAGGCACTAGCTTGGCCATCAGGATGCCTGAATTCAAGACCCCTAGCTTTTTTTGCTATGTGACCTTAAGCAAGTCATTCACTCCCTAGGGACTCAGTTTCTTCATCTTTAAGATGAGAGGATTAGAATAGATGTTCACATTAAGATCCCTTCTTTCCCTTAAAATTCTGTAAATTTGTATGCAGAATAGGGGCTGGGCATGGCAATGTAATAAGATTTTCCCTGGGCTCACTCTGCCCCTCTAGGGATGCTCTTGCCTCAGCTAGTTTGTTTATCAAAAACAGAATCCAAGATTTTAGAGTTGGACCTATTTTAGAGCCTTAGAGATCCTCAAATCCAAAAGTTCTCAAACATTTTGGTGTTAGGAGTCCTTTATACTCTTAAAAATTATTGATGAAGCTCTTCTTCCCCAAGAGCTTTTGTTTCCGTGGGTTGGATACATCTCTATCGGCCATAATAGAATTTATGATATTTTAGTCTTATTTTTAAAATGGTTTAGATTTTATGAATCCTCTAAAACAGTCTCAGGGATCTCTACAGATCCCCAGACTACACTTTGAGAATTTCTGCTTTAGTCCAACCCTTTCATTTGAGAAACGAGGAAACTGAGGCCCAGAGAGATAAAGGTACCTGTTCAAGCAACTGGCAAAGTCCAGGTTTGAACCCTGATTCCAGACCCAGTGATGTTTAGGACCAGTTTCAGAAGCAGCCAATGGGACGTGCATCATTTTCAAAGATCAGACAAAAGATTCGGTTCTTGAATGGCTCCAATCATTTGGTAAGCTTTTAGCACCTATGACACAAAACCTTTTTCAAGGTGCTCTATCGGCAGTTGTGGCAAAAGGCAACCATGAAGTTTGGGAAATTTAGCTTTTGTTTTTCTAGTAGTTAGGAAACAGGGTTCTGTAAAATTAAAGAAGAAAAAAAAAGAACTATGAATCCCCTTCAGCCTTGTTTGTCAATACATTCGTGTTTTCCCTGAGAGTTACACCATTTTCCCAAGTTCTAATTAGACCCAGCAGCTTAGGTCTTTAGCTTTAATGATCTTAGTAGGATAAATGTAGAGCGAGAAGGGCCCTTAAGGGACTTTTAGTCTAAGACCTCATATTGCAGATGAGGAGACTGAGGCCAAGAGAAGTGACTTATTCACGGTCACATGAGAATAAGTCACAGAGATGGGATTGGAAGCCAGATTCTCTGATGTCAGATCCAACTCTCTCTCCATTGTACCATCCCTTTCCTCTGCAGTGTGTGTGTGTGTGTGTGTGTGTGTGTGTGTGTGTGTGTGTGTGTGTGTGTATGTGTGTAAATTCCAGTCCTGAGAGTCCTTTCCTATGACAAATTCCCAGTATGGAGCTTCTCTTCACTAATGAAGATTGCTGCAAACTTGTAACCTTTAGTCTCTGACAGTTGTCTGGGGATGCTTGAGAGCTTGAGTGATGGTTCCCATGGTTTGTGTCAGAGATAAAATTTGGACCAGAGTCTTCCTGATAGCCCTTTATTCACAGCCCAAAGGCAGATCCTTGTTATTTTTCATGCAATAAAGTCTAAACTCCTTAGACTGACATTTGTCAATGAGGAACAGGAGCCAAGAATACTCATGTGCGAGCAAATAAGACCAGGGGAAGCATCATGGCGCCAGGCAGTGGAGCCAGAAGAGCTAGATTTGTATCCTGATTTTGTCATTTAGTAGCTGTATGACCGTAAGTCACTTTGGCCTCTTTGGGGCCAGTTTTATCATCTGTAAAATAAGGACCTCCAAGGTCCTTTCTAGGCTGAGTGGCCTTTACTTCTCTGAGTCTTTGTTTGTCACCTGGAAAATGGGGTAATGTTTCTTGTATTGCCTACGGTAGTTGCATAGTGCTTATTTATGCCAGACATTATGTTAAGCCCTTTACAATGATTATAATTTGATCCTCACAATGACCCTAGGAGTTAGGTACCAGGCACCGGGCTAAGCCCCTTACAATTATATAATTTGATTCTCATGACAATCCGGCACGGTAGGTACTGTTATGATCCTCATTTTATAGTCAAGAAAAGAGAAGTAACTACCCCAAGGTAACTCATCTAGGAAGTACCCATCTGAGGCTAGATTTAAATCAGATCTTCCCAATTCCAGGCACAGCGCTCCATTCATTGTACCACCAGCTGCCTATAACACAGGTTTGTCGTAAGGTAAGTACTTTGTAAATCATAAAATATCTCATAAACCTGAGCTACTGTTCATTATTTCTCTTATAAAGTTCTATTCTTTTTTTAAAATTTATTTTTTAGGTTGCTGAGAAAATGTCACACTTTTTAATTTGGCAGACTACCATCTTCCCAGCCTCACTTAGCTCATTTCACTCCCCAAATACTCCAGCCACTAGGGACTCCTTTCTGACTCCTATGCATCTGCCATCTTTTCTCTCTGTTCTTGCTCATTGTTTTCCCAGTGCCTAGAATGGCCTCTATTCCCACCCTACCCCCCATCTCCTGGAACTCTTGTTTCTCAAGACAGAGCTCTCCTGACGCCCTTTCTAAGAAGGCTTACTCATTCCATGCCCGGACATCTCTACTGCATTTTTGTGGTTCATGCACATGTCTTATCTCTTCTACACAAAGGAAGGAATGGCATCTTCCTCACTTTGGGCTGTCTCTCACTCCCTAGCCCCATGCCCATGGCATTGTAGGTGCTCAGGAATGTTTTATGGCTTGCCAATGGAAACACTATTTATAAGGAAATGTTCTGAAATAGGACAAGATGCAGGGCCCGCCATATTGCTCCATTAGCTTTAAAATTTGATTAAGTGCAAGGCATTCATTAGTGCAGTTTTAAGCTATGCACCAAGACTTTGGTGACATGTTGTATTAGGCAGTGGTCCTTAGACATCAGAATCTTAGAGTTGAAAGGGAACCTAGAGATGATCTAGACTAGTGGTGTCAAACCCAAATAGAAAGGGACCTCTACTACTGTGTGTTGTTTAATTGTTTTTAGTTGTCTGACTTTTGTGACCTGTTTTGGGTTTTTCTTGGCAAAGATACTGGAGTGGTTTGCCATTTATTTCTCCAGCCCATTTTACAGATGAAGAAACTGAGGCAGACTGAGTTAAATGACTTGCCTGGGGTCACTCAGCTAGTATCTGAAGTCAGCATATTGACTTGGAAAACCACAAATTAACATTGTCTATGTTGTATTATATCTTTATATATTTTGTTAAACATTTTCGAGTTACATTTTAATCGGGTTCAGCACTCAGGATGTAGTCCTCTGATGGTCAATTTGATACCTCTGATCTACGCCAGATCCCTTTTCTATTTGTGGACAGACCCCTTTTCAGAATACTGTTTTTAAATACATCAAATAAATTATGTGGGATTATTAAGGAAACCAATTATATTGAAATACAGTGAGCAAAATATTCTCTAAAAAACAAACAAAACAAAAACAAGTCCATGGGAAGACTAATTCCTAGTACTAAATCCTTTGGTCAGTAGAGACATCCAGACTCTTGCCTTTATTTTAGCGAAAAGAATAGTGCACTACATCCATCCGACTGCTTGTCCAGTCCTTTCATTTAAAAAAAAAAATCCTGACCTTCTGTCCTTGTAACAACTCTAAGACTGAAGGGAAATGGCTAAGCAAATGATGTTGTGACTTGCCTGGAATCAGATAATTAGGAAGTGTCTGAGGCCACATTTGAACCCCAGGTCCTTCCAACTCCAGGTCTGGCCCTCTAACCACTGAACCACCCAGCTGCCCCTCAGTCCTTTCATTTTTTAAATGAGGGAACTCGGAATCAGAGAATTGACTTGCCCAGGGTTACACAGGAGCCTTCTTGGTTCACTTCCAAGGGAACATAGTTACCAAAGTACCCAAAGGACCTTGTTTGACCTGAAAGGCTGTCTGACGCCATAGAAGCTGAGGGTGGTGTTAGAGTAAGCCTCTAGAGAAATGTAATTAGATCATTACTGGAGATTCTTTCCATTTTGTGTAAATATTAGAATTATCTCATATTCTGGGATGACATTGAAGCTTATGGCCAAGGAAAGCTAACCCAAAGAACTCTGAAAAATTTTTGGCGCCATATTAATTTTAAAATCTGGAGCAGATCTTGGGGAAAAAAATGGCAATTTCCCCTGAAATTCAATAGAATGAAAGCTAGACTATTTCTGGAGGAAATGCTATGGAACTATGAACCCATTAGAGTGGTTATTTCCTCCACTGATCTTCCATGATTCTTGTCCATATCTTTCTAGAATTCCTCTGGAGAGGCTTTATGTGTCTGTTTCTTCGAATATTCCTTGTTCTCCAGTGCCACACCCAGGCTGTCCACCCTTTATGCCATTCCTGATACATGGCCAGCTCACTTCCTTTTTCCTGGACATATATGTCCCTAGCACTGTCTTTCAGGCCACTTCTCTCTTTTGAGTCATTGCTTGTAATATACTTCAGCATGCAAGGAAATGTCTTTCTGGAAATAAAGTGATTTATGGGGGTAGCTAGGTAGCACACAGAGGAGGATTCTGGGTTCAAATCTGGCCTCAAACACTTCCTAGCTGTGTGACCCTGGGCAAGTCATTTAACCATAATTACTTAGCTCTTATATCTTAGAATTAATGCAGATTATAGAAGGGAAGGGCTTAAAAAAAAAGGAAGAGGAAATAAAATGATTACTTACAAAAGCGACACGGCTTATAAGTCTTTATCCTCGCCATCAGTAGATGTCTGAAAGAGCACAATCTTGAAGCTTAGCTCGTAGGAGACCAGATGGTACAAGCCGTGCACCATAAAGCCATAAGCAACTGCTTAAGTGTCTGAAGAACAGTTGTGTGAAGAACAATAAAAAATAAAAGGCTCCGTGCGGATGCCTTCCTGGGGCTATTGGACTTGAGAAATTGGAGGGCACAACAGGAACTTCTCACACACTCATTTCAGCTTTTGTTCTGTTTAGAACCTATAAGAGTGTGACACATAACAGTCACACTGTAAGTGTTTACTGGCTGAAAAATGGAGGCTCAGAAACAACACAGAGCTTCACAGTATGCCACCAGAGATGGCTGGGGGGTACAGTGGATAGAGAGCTGGACCTGATTTCAAAACTAGACTCGGACACTTACTTATGGCGAGACCCTGGGTGAGTCACTTAACTTCTCTGTCTGCCTCAGTTTCCCCACCATAAAAACCAGGATAATAATGACACTCACCTCACCGTGTTGTTGTGAAGAGAGAATATTTGTGAAGTAGTTAGCATGGGGCTTGGTGCCCATTAGGTGCTTAATAAAGACTTCTTTCCTCCCTTCCTCACACCTAAATCTCATCCTAAACTCTTAAAAAAATTTTAAATCCTTATCTTCTGTCTTAGAATTAATACTGTGTATTGGTTCTAAGGCAGAAGAGTGGTAAGGGCTAGGCAATGGGGGTTAAGTGACTTGTCCAGGGTCACATAGATAGGAAGTGTCTGAGGCCATATTTGAACCCAGGACCTCCCTTCTCTAAGCCTGGCTCTCAACCCACTGAGCTCCCTAGCTGCCCCCCCCCCCAAAAAAAGCTCTTGGTACCCCCGTCGTTCCTAGGCACTCTTAGTTGGATAAAGACTATTTCAGCCAAGTCTTCCATGCTATATTCTAATGAAACTGGCCTCCAGGGTCCACAGTGGGATGGGGAGAGCATCTTGGCTCTCTTGTCTATGGGCTGTTGCCCATCGTTACCAGCTCACACGTTCCCTCTAATCTGAAGACTTCCTGATCCTCACGACGTCCTCCCACGTCCTCTCGTGCATTGGCTCTCTCTGAATTTGTTTTATGCCATCACCCCCAGACTGTAGACACCTGCAGGGCAGGGATGAGGCGACACGCGCCTTCAGTCTCCCCCAGTGACTCACGACATCGAGCCTTGTGGAATCAATGAAGGGCACGAGGCTACTCCATTGATGGAGCGCCCATGCTGCCCCCTCTATGGCGCACTGGAGGGGAAGCGCTTCATAAACTGGAAGCACTGATCATTCTGGGAAGCAGCAACCCAGGCAGAATGGTTAGTCGTTCCTATGAGCCAGGCACCCTTCTAAGCGTTGGGAATACCCAAGAGGGGAAGAAACAGCCCCTGGCCTTGAGGAGCTCACTGTCTAATGGGGGAGAGGACGAGCAAACCAATAGGGACAAGTGACCTTTACAAACAGGAAAGCACCAGAATTGAGAAGGGTTGGGGCCATGTACATAGCAAGGACGTACCTGCCTGCCTGCTTACTTACACCATCATCACATCTTCATAGGAACCTTTAGGTCTTCCCATAACAAAGGTGGCTAGGTGGTGCAGTAGAGCGATCGCTGGGCTTCTCAGAAGCATCTTCATGAGTTCAAATCTAGCCTTAGACACTTACTAGCTGTGTGGTCCTGGGCAAGTCACTTCATTTTTTAAAATCTCAGTTTCCTTATCTATAAGATGAGCTGGAGAAGGAAATGGCAAACCACTCCATATCTTTGCCAAGAAAACCCCAAATGGGATTACAGACATTTGGATGCTGAACAATGGCAATGATCTCCCCATATCTACCGTCTTGTACCCCTTCCTACCCTTTAAAGGGAAAATATTTAGTGCCCCTCAGTTTTTATTCAGTGAACATTCCCTTCCTATTCCACACAGCGGATAGTGTTTCAAAAAAAAGAAAAAGCCTTTCAAGATTTCACATTCAGGACCTCAGATGTTTCTTATCCATGGCCCCTGTGTGGAGAGAGAAGACGGGTAACATTATCCCCATTCAACAGATGAGAAAACTGAGGTTGAAAGAAGGGGAATGATTTGAACACAGGAAGGACCATTGGACATAGGCTCTGGCCTTGGCTTGTCTCTTGGTGGTCTGTTTGACATTGGAAAAGTCATTTTTCTCTGGGCCTCGATTTCCTTGGGTGAAAAATGACACAACAATGTTGAACTGAAGGGTTGTTCCAATTTGGTGACATACGTGTGTTTCTTTTGTTCAAAATGGCAGAATCACATATTTGAATCCAGGTTGAACTCCATGCTTAGATACAAAGTTATAGGGAAATGGAATGTCAGGTCCTTGAGGGTGGGAACCATATTTTGCCTTTTGCAAAATATTTGTAATTTCTGTTCCATACTAGCTAAGTGACCTTGGGTGAGTCCTTTCCTCCTTCAGGGCCTCTGTTTGCTTCTCTGTAAAATGAGGCAAGTGGGGTTGAAGGATCTCAGAGCTCTTCAGTCTTATTTTCCTTTTTCTTCCCTTTCCTTTCTTTACTGATGCATACCAAGATCTCTTGGCTCCTTCCCGTTGTGGGTTCTGTTCTCAGGGTTGCGTCCTTTAGGGGTCATTTCCCCTTCTCTTTCCTTTGTCTCCAGGTTATTTCTGGATTGTTTCTGGGGGCTGAGGGTGGGAAGTGGGAACTTTCAGGGCTCTCCTTTGCTTCTGTGTCTGCCCTGGCTCCATCTCCCCTACACCAGCCCATGCCACGAGTTTCACTATTCTACAGAATTTACAGCCTCGGTGCCCGTCATTATCCCTCAGCTCAGGCCCTGGTTACCTCTTTGCTGTTACCTGAGACACAAAAGGTTTATAACCATCTTTAGTGCCCCCCATTCTTCACCTCCAATTAGTCCATCACCAAGATTCAAGGGATTTGCAACTAGAACAGACCTCTGAGAGAGTAGAATTCAACCTCTCATTTCACAAAGGAGGGAACTGGGAAATGAAGGGTCTTGCCCATGGTCCCCCAAGAAGTGGGTTCCCCCTCCCATCCCGGGTCTGTATGTCACAGGGCTCCTTCCCAGACCATCCCTTTCCCCTTTAAAATGCCTCCTTCCATCGCCGCTGCCGCCATGCCACCCTGGTGTGGCTCTTCCTTCCCTGCTGTATGGCTGGACCATTCACACACATCATCATCTCCTCCAATGCCCTCATCTTCCTGGAGTCCCATAAAGCGGACATGGCTGCTTCCTGCCCCATCTCCTCTCCTCCCTGCCTTATCTTGCAGCAGAATCCTAGAATCTTCAAGTTCTCAGAGACCAGATACCATACTGAGGCAGGACTCTCCTCAAGAACCCGATCCCGACATATGGTTGTCCAGCCTTCACTTGAATAACTGCCATGACTTGGGGAGCTCAGCAACCTCTTACATTTGCTGCTCACCCCAACTTCTCCTCTTAAGTCTTCTTAAGTTGACGCTCAACTATTTGTTTCTAGGTTGTGAAATAAGTACTCAGTAGAGACTTTTGAAAATGAAAATATTGTACCTCTCGGTGATTATAGGCACAGGAAGTGGGTTTAAACCAACCATATTATTAAAAAAAAAAATCAGACGCACCCTATTTGGAGCCAAACTTGTCCTAGTAGATATGACATTACTCAATAAAGCTTTATAGTGTCCTGAATAAATCCCATGAATTTGTAATTATGTGCATAAACATTTCTAGAACACAGATTGGTAGAATATTTAATGGGTGGGAGTATATACCAGAGAATATACGCTATTAGTGGGAGAAGGGGCCTGGGAGACCCCTTAAGCCAAACACCCTCATTTTACAACTGAGGAAACTGAGGCCCAGTGGGTGAGCCACCAAAGGACACACATAGTAAGAAGCAATTTCTGGGTCTTTGGATACTAAATACTCCTTCCACTAAACTAAGCTGTCTCAGTCTCTCGGCTCTTAAACGAAGCCTTCTATGTGCTGTTTATTCATTCTATTTCAATTCTTCTAGGGCTGGATGGCCACCTTATAGGAACAGTCAGGTCCCAAGCACTTACTAGGTGCCAGGCATTGCGCCAAGCATTGGGGGTGCAAAGAGAGCCAAAAGCAGTCCTTGACCTCACAGTCTGTTGAGGGAAGTGTCCATGTAAAAACTGGGTACATCTGAGATATATACAGAGCATTTAACTGGAAGGTGATATCTCAGGAGAAGGCTTAAGTACCTGGGGAAGAAAGGAAGGAAGGAAAGAAGGAAGGAAGGAAAGAGGAGAGAGAAGAAGGAAGGAAGGAAAAAGGGTAAGAAGAAGGTAAAGAAGGAAGGAGGGATGGAAATGAGAAAAGGAGGGAACAAAGGAAGAAAAGAAGGAAGGGAAGGAGGGAAGGGAGTGAGGAAGGGAAGGAAGCATGAATGGATTTATTAAGCACCTACTATGTGCCAGGCACTTTTCTTAATTCTTTATAAATATGATCAATCTCATTTACACAAGGAGATGGGAAGTGGAATGGCATACATGAAGAAGAACAAGTAGAAGGATCTGGCATTGTGTTATTCAAGGTCTCTTCTGACTGAATTTGCCAGATTGGCATTTGGATAAATCTCTTTGGATGAGAAAGGGCATAGTTTCTAAGTGTTCAAAGAATGAAGGAGCCATGCTAGATGGTAGAGATTGCTATTTACAGTTAGAACAAAAATATTTAAGGACCAAATATGACTTTTAGGAACTGATCTGTTGAATATCCAAAGGAAGTTGATCTGTTCTTCCTTAGGATGTTTTTACCCCCTTCAAACATGCCAGAACAATGGCTCCCTTCTCCATTTGTTACTCTTTGGGAGAGTTTGATATTTGGCTCTTTTTAACCTTCCATATAAATAAACCTCCCCTTATCCTGAGACATTTTTGTGTTTGTTCTGAACTTTTCTTCCAGTTTCTGTACATTCTTCTTCCCTTTGGGAAGACGGTCCTTTGTTTGCCACCAGATATTAATTCTTTTTCCCTGGATAGAGTTCCCAAGTAGATATGACTAATGATTCTAAATGTTAATCAAGGGGATTCCAAAATGGCAGAATCAGGCCTGTTTAGGCTTCTAACAGATTCCACGTGGCTAGAATCTGATTGCTTGCCCGTTTAACGATAGTTTTTCTAGATTAGGCTCCTTCATGTGACAGAGGCAGCAATTCAGTCTCATAGAGGCAAAGTGATTTGCCTATTAAGTGGCAAAGTCATCCTCAACATAACAGTGGCTAACATTTAGCCAGCAACTATGTGCCAGACACTGTGATAAATGCTTTATAAATATGATCTCATGAGACTTTAGAGGAGGACTTTCAATCTGGGTGTCAATAAATAGATGCATGCATGTTCCCTAAACATCTTTATTTAGACTTTTCACAATTTCCATAGTTCCTGTAGCTGAATTATTCTATGTCATTGGGTTGAATTCTGGTTATTTTTTGACTTGCTCAAAATCTGATATCTTAAGCTAAACAGCCTGCCTTGATTCTGCTTTAAGCCATAGTGTCCTGTCTGAGTTTGAGTTTATAAACCTCAAAATTCAGTTCAGCTGCGAGTTGTTATTGCCAGTAATAATAATCACTTAAATTTGTAAGCTATAATAATAATTTGTAAACTATAATAAAAATCACTTAAATTTAGAATGTGTAAAGTTTTCCCATCTATTTTATCATTCAACACTCAAAAGCCATGTAAAATAGGCAGTGCAGGTGTTATTATCCTAGTTTTACTTTTATACATAGGGAAACTGAGTCCCAGAGGTCGCGTGGTAATGAGGTTAGTACATAAAACTCCATCTCTTAACAAAATGATCCGCCTACTCTATCATGCTGCTTCCCAGATGATGGAAGCCTTCAGGTTGATAATGGATGAATGACCACTCATCAGGGACCTTGGAGAAGGAATCCCAGTTCAGATATTTCACACTAGATGGCTTCTGGGGTCAACGATGAGATTCTGGGATGCTTTACTGGAGCCACTAACATTAGTGAGAGTCAAGCAGGAAATGCACAAGCCCAAATAGCAAATGCTCTGGTCCTCATCTTCTGGTTTCTCTTTGCAGGTGACAGTTCTGGTCCTCTTTGCCTTGGCATTCCTGACCTGTGTTGTCTTCCTGGTCGTCTACAAGGTTTACAAGTATGATCATACTTGTCCAGAAGGATTTGTTTTTAAGGTAAAGCAATAAATCATCCAGGAGGCATTGGGGATTTATTATCACGTTGGTTCTTTTAGGCCATACTTCCCTCCTCCCCAAACCTGGAGTGTATAAACCCAGGGTCAGTCAAGGATCAGTATTGTTTTTCAGCATGAACATACGGCTTGTTTTTCCTTTTGAAAAGAGATGGTTGTTGGGATTGTCCCACATTTGGGATCAATCCATACCAAGAACTGATTTCTCTTTTCTTATTTGTGTTTTGGGGAATCCCTTGTTACTTTGGCACAGCCACCCTTGCAACATTTTGGAATATAAGCTCTTTGAAGGCAAGGACTGTTTTATTTTGTCTTGGTATCATTAGAGCTTAGCACAAATAGCCACTTAATAAATGTTTGTTCAATAAACCAGGTTCATACATTCTTAAAATTCTCAAATCATGGTGGAGAGAGCATGTAAGTTGAATGTTGGGGTTAAATGAGATAAATAATTTGGATTGAGTACTTGTTTGAAACACAGAAATGGGACTTGCATTAAACTAAGAGATAGAAGACCTCAAATTCTAACCCCATCTTTGCCACTATGTGACTGGCTAAATTATTTCTCTCTTTAGGCCTTCTATTCCTTATCTAGCAAATGAAGGAGTTGAAGATTTTTTTAGGCCTTGGAGAAAATCTGGTCCAACCCTATTATTTATAAATTTAGAAACAGAGGCAAAAAAACAAAATAAAACCCAGAAAGGAAGAAATAGAAAGGAAGTGATTTAGAATATGATTCTTGTAACCAAGGGATAATGTTCTAAATTGACTAAATAAAATTTTCAAAAAAAAAAAAAGGAAGTGATTTAGCTAGGATCACATGAACAATAAGGTCCAGAGATGGGCTTTGAACCCAGCTTTCTAAGGTTTCTTCTAGCTTTAACACTCTATGCCCTATATTCTAAGGATAATTTACAATTCTAATTTAATTCATCAAACATTGAAGAAAAGAGAAATCGGTTCTTGGTATGGATTGATCCCAAATGTGGGACAATCCCAACAACCATCTCTCTTATCAGGTGCCTGCCATGAGCAGTGCTGGGAACATAACTATGAAACTTTAAAGAGTTTATGATCTTTTAATAACTGTAATATTGGTGAAAATAAGGATATTGTAAATTTGTATGGTCCTTCAAAATTCTCAAAACATTTTTATATCCATTATCTTATTTGATTCTTGTAACAATCCTTGAGATAGGGAGGTGAAATATCCCTTTTTACAAATGGGGAACAAGGGCTCAGAAAAACTGCTTAAGAATAATATTAATAATACTAATAACTGACATGTATATAGCACTCTAGATTTAGCAAGGGGTGTGATATACATGATTTCATTTGAGTCTCAAGATAATCCTGACCAAGTATTATTTTTGCTTTTTAAAAAGTTTATTTTTATTGTCATACAAGACACTCTTTCTTCCATATTGTTCATTGTTATTAAGAGCAAAGTCAAATGTAACCAACCCCCCCCAATAAAGCCATAAATATACTGATGTGAAAGATGGCCACAACAGTTCTTTCCCTGGAGGTAGATAGCATTCCCTGTCATAAGTCTTTCAGGATTGTTCCAGATCACTGCATTACTGAGAGCAGCCAAGTTTTCACAGATAATCATCGTCCAGTATTGCTGTTACTGTGTATAATGTTTCCTGGTTCTGCTTATTTCACTCTGTATCTTTCTAGCTTTTTCTGAAATCATCCTGCTTCTCATTTCTTATAGCACAATAATATTCTCTCACCAACATATACCACAATTTGTTCAACCATTCCCCAAATGATGGACAGCCCCTTGATTTCTAGTTCTTTACCCCCACAAAAGAGCTGCTATTTTTGTACAAGTAATTATCTGTTTGGGATATAGACCTAGTAGTGGTACTACTGGATTAAAGGGCATGCACAGTTTTATGACCCTTTGGGCAGAGTTCCAAATTGCCCCCCAGAATGGTTGGATCAGTTCACAACTCCACCAACAATGCATGTTAATGTCCCAATTTTGTCAGATCCCCTCCAACATTTACCACTTTCTTTTTCTGCCATATTGTTGGCCAAGTATTAGATGAAGAAGCTAGGACAGAGTTGGTAGTTACTTGCCCACGGTTGTTCTGTAAGTGTGAGCTTGGAACCTGTCTTCCAGACTTCAATAGTTTGGCTAAAGTCACATGGTTAATAAATGATAGAAAAAGGACTTAACTCCAAATCTTATAGTGAGTTAGAAGAGTATTAGATATCAATGGCCAGCAAAGGTTACTATTAATTAATTATAAGTGGTAGTATGTGCAGGTTAATATTATCTTTTTTCACTGTAGTGTGTAGACAAATCATAGGATTTGCATACAAATTTCTTTCATGTGTTCTTGAACTTAGTAATACAGTTATGCGTTTAAAATATCTTTTAAGAATGGGGTAAAAACCTGAAATATGAGCTAGGAAAGAAAATTGGGTCTTCAGGTTTTTTTTCCCCCAAATTGAAAATATATGGCACAGAAGAGGGACAGATGGCCAGAGCTGTAGGCATTCTCAGGATAAGAGTTTATTCAGAAAAGGTTTATTGAGTATTACTGTGTGCTAGGGGTATGGGGGATACAAAACCGTACAAGACATGGTTGTCTACCCATAAACAAATGCCTTTGGCAGCAAAGTAGCAGCATGGCATCTGAGGTCCTTTCTGAGAAATGTAGTCACGTAAGCTGAGAGTTGGAAGGGATCTCCGTGTCCATCTGGTCCAATCAATACCCAGAAGGAATTTCTGCTATGACCTAAATGACAAGTAGTTGTCTAGCTTCTGTTGAAGAACTCTCCTGTCAAGGCTGGCCTTTCCACTTTCGTACAACTATACGTGGTGGGAAGTTTTTTCTTGACATGAAGCAACTTATACTCATTTTTTTTATTGTTGTTCTGCCCTCTGGTTCCAAAGGAATAAGCCTAGCGCCTGGTTCCACATGACTGCCTTTCAGAAACCTGAATATAGCCATCCTGCAGCCACTGAGTCATTTCTTCTAAATATTCCCACATTCTTCAATAATCTTCATACGGCATGGACTTAATAGGGATGACAAAAGTCTGGATAATAATAATAATAATCCTACTAGGATGCTCTCCAATAGACATCCTTTGGCTTACCAATAGCCTTCTTAAACTCTGGTACCCAGAAGTAAACAGGGCTCCAATGAGACCCTCTGAGGGCAGAGTGTGGTAGAACTCTACTTTTCTATTCCTGGAAGCGGTACACATCGCACTCTGAATCCTGTTCAGCTAGCAGTTCACCAAAATTCTGAAATCTTTTTTAGAACAATCATGTTGTTCTAATCATTGCTGCCCTATCTTGTGTTTGTAGACCTAGTTTTTGTGCCAAGGGCAAGACTTCACACTTATTCCTATGGAATCTCATCTTCTTAGATGCAGTGCTAGAGCCCATTAGGGTTTTGGGGGTCCCAATTCTTTCATCTGGCATGCTAGCTATCTCTCTGTTTTGTGTCTGTTACCTGTACGTTGGCTGGCACAAGAGTGTCTAGCATGGGGTGCCCCAGCTAGGAAGGGGCTATGCTCTAAGGGCAAAGTAGAGTTGAAGTAGCTCAAAAGAAATGTGAAATGAGCACGGCAGAGACATTTCCATCCCAAATGTTCTACACGGGCTATTTGTGTCCGACTTATCGTAGAGCCTTCCAAACTCTTACTGGCCCTAGTCAGACATGTTGTACATTGACCCCAATGTGGTGATGCCATTTTGGTCTTCTGCATATGAAAGACAATAACCAACCAAGCAAGCCTCTCCCAGTGTTTTTATTGAAGCCATTAACAAAGATATTCTTCCGTGACCCAGAACTCGAGAGTATGCTACTGGAGACATGCTACCATATGGGCATTGAGCCATTAATGACTGATATTCAGTCCAACCAGCCAACCAGTTTTGAATGCATCCAACCACAATGTTGTCCAGTCCAGATTTTCCCTCCTTTCTACAAGAATAATGAGATACTCTAGCAAAATCTTTATTAAAACTTAGGCAAATTCTATCTACAACATTCCTACCCTCCACTAGTTTAGAAATCTTGCCCCAAAAGGAAATGCAGTTAGTTTTTGATGAGAAGCTATGCTAGCTCCATCTTGGTGATCACTGTTCCTCTTCCCTAATTGGCCTTGGAGAATCTAGACTTTTCTGAATTTTTCTAGCCTGGCAAGGAATGAATTACTTCTTCTTCCCTGTATCTATCAAAAACAAGATAGAGCTGAAAAATAAATGTGTTTTCACAGCATTAGAGATCGAGAGTTGAAGCAGCATTTGGGAACCTCCCTATTTTACAGACAAGGAAACAGAGGTAGTAGAATATAGTGGATGGGGTATTGGACTTGGAATTAGGAAGACCTAGGTTCAAATTCTACCCATAAGACATTTGCTCACACTGTGAACCTGGGAAAGTAATATTGAATTAGTCTCTGAGCTTTCTGGACCTTATGGGATTGTAGAATTCTAGATTTAGAATGTAGAAAAATAATCATTAAGTCCAATTCATGGTAAAAAGAATGAGTCACAAATAGTTGAAGGGACTGTCTCATGGGCACAATGAATTAAAAACTAAGAATGGATCCTAAACCTACTTTCTCAGTGTCATTTCTGCTGTATTAGAATATACAGAAATCCACATCACATGCAGAAGGAACACAACTCATGAAAAGCCATTTCTTCTCATGCTCTCCAGAATCATCCATGTAATAGATCAGACACAGAGATGTGTTCTGAATGATAGGCTACAGTTAGGTAGAATCAGCACCAATTGCACAAACTCAAAGAGCAGGGACTAATTGATTGATTCAAGTTGCAGGAGGGAATCTATTGGAGTATCCCAGGTCTCGTGTCCCTGGCGTTTTCTATTCAATATTCTGATTTGATGATTGCCTTGGCTGAAGGGAAAATTGGGATATTTATCAAATTTACCTATGGCAAAAAGCTGAGAGACTAGTTAATCCATTGGATGGCAAAGCTGGCATTCAAAAAGATTTTCTGACAATTTGGAAGACTGGACTAAGTTGAAGAAAATAAAATTTAATAAGGATAACACTGTGCAATGTGCAGTGAAACTATATAAAGTCCTACAAATAAGGATAATATTCCTACAATGATGCCCCATTGAGGCATGGAGGTGACACCGAATTTTCTTTTCTTTTTTTTTTAATTATATTTTATTTGATCATTTCCAAGCATTATTCATTAAAGACATAGATCATTTTCTTTTCCTCCCCCCACCCCCCATAGCCGACGTGTAAATCCACTGGGCATTACATGTTTTCTTGATTTGAACCCATTGCTTTGTTGATAGTATTTGCATTAGAGTGTTCATTTAGAGTCTATCCTCTGTCATGTCCCCTCAACCTCTGTATTCAGGCAGTTGCTTTTTCTCGGTGTTTCCACTCCCATAGTTTATCCTTTGCTTATGAATGGTGTTTTTTTCTCCTGGATCCCTGCAAGTTGTTTAGGGACATTACACCGCCACTAATGGAGAAGTCCATTACGTTCGATGATACCACAGTGTATTAGTCTCTGTGTACAATGTTCTCCTGGTTCTGCTCCTCTCGCTCTGCATCACTTCCTGGAGATTGTTCCAGTCTCTATGGAATTCCTCCACTTTATTATTCCTTTTAGCACAATAGTATTCCATCACCAACATATACCACAATTTGTTCAGCCATTCCCCAATTGATGGGCATCCCCTCGTTTTCCAGTTTTTGGCCACCACAAAGAGCGCAGCTATGAATATTTTTGTACAAGTCTTTTTGTCCATTATCTCTTTGGGGTACAGACCCAGCAGTGCTATGGCTGGATCAAAGGGTAGATATTCTTTTGTCGCCCTTTGGGCATAGTTCCAAATTGCCCTCCAGAATGGTTGGATCAGTTCACAACTCCACCAGCAATGAATTAATGTCCCTACTTGTGACACCGAATTTTCAAAGAGCAGAAGCTTTAATAGAGTCTATCAAGCTGGAAATGTTTTTGAATATAGTTTTAGCAAAAGACCAGGTCTACCTTCCAAGGACCAGCCTAGATTAATATTGAGTGGCTCCTCAACATTGGACTGGCCCCATGATAATGAATTCTATGGACATGGCAACTAATGAAACAGAAAAATACAAAATGGCCCTAGGTCCTAAGTAACTCCTCAGGCTTCTGCAGTGACACTTTTCATTCCATCTATAAAGTTTGCCATGGCTATTAGTGTTCTAAATGCAAAATTCTTGTTTAAAGAGCAACAAATGGACATTCAAATACTCTTAATAGTTGACATTTACATAGATGTGCTCATAATTTTACATAAATATTATCTCCCTTGAGTCTCACAAGCCTGTAAGACGTTATTCTCATTTTACCAATAAGGAAGATTTTTGAAGGATGCATAGTAAGTTAATAAAGCAGGGTTTGAACCCAACGCTTCTCAGATCCTAAGACCAGTGTTCTATTTGCTATACCACGCTCATTCTCTGGGATGTACAAACAATTCATGTGAAAATGACTTGGGAGTTTTCACGGATGCCTCTTAAAACTTTTATCAATTTGACATGGCAACCCAAGAATCTAATATGATTTTTATGCAGCATTTATAGATTTATAATGCCTAGAGTAAGGGAGAGTCTATCATGCTGTAAACATTCTGAGTATGGCCTCCTTTGGACTATGGTATCTTTTTCTTCTGTTCTGATCACATAACAATCAGAATTATTTTCTCCAGGTCTAGGAGACATTCTAGGAATATTAAAATATTGAAAAATAAGAACAAATCCTTAGAACAACCCAAATGGTGACCTCTCTCGGCCTCAATTTCCTCATATGTAAAAAGAGGTTGGAATAGATTTATAAAATCCTCTCCAGATCTAACACCAATTCCAATTCCAATAGCTGTTTGTTTCAAAAACTAATAAATGATTTAACTATAAATGAATTCTGAATTCCATGTGCCACCAATTTGAGAGTTTCTTTCTCAGTTCAGTGTTCTCAACTAATGGAAATATTTGGCTTTAAGCACAATGTTAAATGATAAAACTACACACATGTTGTTTGTCCTTTGTTTTGAAAAGGACCAATGATATCAGAGGGTGATGTTTTGACATGTGTGAATTGGATTTAAATGAGGCGGTTGCACAAAGTTTGTGTGTGTGTGTGTGTAGAGAGAGAGAGAGAGAGAGAGAGAGAGAGAGAGAGAGAGAGAGAGAGAGAGAGAGAGAGAGGAAGGGAGAGAGGAAGAAAGGAGAGGGGAAGAAAGGAGAGGGGAAGGGAAATGGGGAGAGGGAGACAGAGAACCACACAGAGAGAAACAGAGAGGAGGGAGAAAGAGGAAAGAAAGGAGAGAGGGAGGAGTGAAAGAAAGTGGAGAGAGAAGAGAGAGGGAGAGAGACAGAGTGAGAGACAGAGACAGAGACCGACAGAAAGAGAGAAACAGAGAGGGAGGGAGAATAAGAAAGGAGGGGGAGAAGAATTTTATTAAGGAGAGAGATTTGGACATGGTTGTAGGAATTAGGGATAGAATAAGAAGAACAAGAGCCTGAAAATTGGAGAGAATGCAGGGTGATGGTCATGGCTACCATTTGTTGGAAAGATGGTAGATGATGGAATACAGAGGAAGAGGCATTGGCATTGGTAAAGTAAAAGGCTTAACCTCTTCATCAGAGACTGGAATGAAGGAGGAAATAGTGAGGGATGTCAGTGAATGAGGTAGGAGAAGGGGAGAATTTGTGGTAGACTTCAGTTTCACTTGGGTCAAGCCTGAGGTGAGTCTTTTAGCAGAGGGGGTTAGGGGAAGGGATGCTGTGAGAATCTTGAGAAGGGTCTGTTCAGAACAGCCACTCCAGTGACTGGGACAATCATCTTTTGTTGCAATAAGGACTCAGTTGAGATAGTGACTCATTAGCACTGAACCATTTAGAAAGAACCCTGCATCTATTTTTCATTTGATTCTTATACTACCACAGACCTCCCTATTCCAATACAATTTATTTTTCAACTTCATCCAGTCAGGTAACCTTGATAGGTCTGAATTTCCTCATCTCAAAATGAGATTGATCTATATGTTTGTGTGTGTGTGTGTGTGTGTGTGTTTTATGACTCTTGCCTTCTATCTTAAAATCAGTACTGTGTATAGAGCAGTAGGGCTGGGGCTTAAGTGACCTGTCCAGGGTCACACATTTAAGTGTCTGAGGTCACATTTGAACCCAGGACCTCTTGTATCTTGGCTTGGGTTCAATCCATTGAACCACTTAGCTGTTCCCCACTCATATGCCTCTTTGAGATTTATTCCAGCTTTGAATCTATGATTTTATGACCCACACCTTGACCTCAATCGATGGCTTTCCTTGCTTCAACCTTTTAGCATATTCCTGCCCCCACTTAGTTAATTTAGATTCAACATACACTTATACAGGGCAGGGTACCCTGGCTACTACAGATACAAAATACAAAAGACTGAAAAACACAAAACTAAACAAAATAAAGACTATAGAAAAAGGCACAGTGTTTAAGGAGAACCAGTTTTATTGGGAGTGAGGTATAATACATAAATATATAAGGACATAGGGGATGACTGCATTTACTTACCTACAGTTAGGAAAAATGGGCAGAAGAGAGCCCTAACGCCTCAAAAGGCAGCTTGATATGGTGGAATGATTGCTAGTTTTGGAGCCAGAGGGTCTGTGTTCAAATTCCACTTGGACAAGTGACCACCCTTCCTCGTCTATACAATGGAGGCTAAAATGTAGTCTGTAATCCTATAAATTCTATTTGTAAAGGGTTCCTTGCTTATCCTGTAATTCAGAGAATTTTTGAGAGACAAGATGGCACAGTGACTAAGAGTCCTGGACTCCAGTCATGCTTCAGACACTTCTTAGCTGTGTGGCTCTGGGCATGATGGCCTAATAATGCTCCTTCCTGCTCTGTCTGTGACCCCATGCCCAAGGACCACTAGGAAGGGCTTCCTGCAGGTGCCCCCTGGCCGCACTTGAGGAAAGCTAATGATTATTACTGGTAAGGATCAATATGAGTTCCAGTAAGGGGGTTAGCTAGTGAAAGGGCATGAAGAGGGGGCAGCTAGATGACTCAGTGGAGCTCTGCCTGGAGATGGGAGGTCCTGAGTTCAAATTTGGCTTTGGACACTTCCTAGCTGTGGGACCCTGGGCAAGTTATTCTGCCTCGACTGCCCAGTCCTTGCCCTTAGTTATTACTAAGACAGAAAATAGGGTTAAAAAAAAAAGACCAAGGATGACTCCAAGACTTCAAATCCAGGAGCGTGGGAGACTGTGATGCCCTAAATAGCAATAAATTAAAAGGTTCAAGTGTGTTAAAGGGAAAGAGAGAGATGATGAAAGGAAGTGAATGCAGGGGACGTGGCTGACTTTTCCTAAGAGTTTGGCCAGGAGGAGAGATTTTGGATGAAGGCTTGGTGTGGTCTAATAAAGGGTTTTTGAGGTTGGAGGAGTCTTGGGCATATTTGATGGCAGCAGAGAAGGAATAATTCTTCACATTTGTTTTGTGTTACTTTTTAAAAAACGCCTTACTTTCTGTTGATATTAAGTATCTGTTCCAAGGGCAAAAGACTAAGGTTAAAATGATTTGCCCATTGCCTCCACCTCCTTTTGTGTTGTTTCCCCCTTGAGGCCAGGAACATTTTATCTGTTTCCCCAGCGCTTAGCAAACTGGCATATTTGTTGTTGTTCAGACTCTTCAGTGATACCCAACTCTTTGTGATCCCATTTGGGGATTTCTTGGCAGAAAGACTGGAGTGGTTTGCCCTTTCCATTTTACAGATGAGGAAACTGAAGCAAACAGGGATAAGTACTTGCCCAGGGACACATGGCTAGGAATGATCTAAAGGCCAGATTTAAACTCAGGAAGATCTTCCAGACTCCAAGCTCTTGGAGATTCCAGGCTGGAGGGCTGTCACTCAAACTCTTTGCAGCTTCTGTGCCCTTTGTAACTTCTCTTGCTACAAACCCCGTGTCCTAGGACACTGCCTGGCACATGGTAGGTGCCCCCAAACTTCAGTGGTTCCTCAAACTGGTATGGAAAGCTCTCTCCCCACTGGTCTTGACAGCTTCCTGGTTGGCACTCACAGAACCACCTACGGGCATGTTATGGTTCATCTAAAACACTACCCTGCACCCCTCCAACGTGCCCCTTGGCACTCTGGCATCTCTCTTCCCTACTTACACACCTGGCCCTAATTCTCTCCTGATCTGTTTAATGGCACGTATCCCTTCCATCTCAGCTCTAATACTACGTGCTTCAAGAAGCCTTTCTTGGTTTTCTGGGTGATTTTTGCCCTTGGGCTTCCCATAGTACTTTGTAACTCCTTCATGCTTTTTTTCACATTATATTTTAGAGCTCTCTGTGTCTAGATCTTATTTGTCCACTTAATTGGAGGAGAAATTCTGTATGAGGGGCGACTACCCTGATTTTATCTCCACTTTTCATCTCGGCCAGTGGGTAATAACACCCTGCAGTGCACTTGTAGGTACTTAATGAATACTGGCCAGTCCTCACTCCGGTACTATAAGCACAGGAGCCGTCCACATTTCTGGGCTTTAAGGTTGTAGACTGTGCAGTAGCTGGGGTCAATGCGTCGAGGAATCTGAGTCTTGGCTTCTCCTAGGAGATAGCTAGTGTGAGTAAGTGCTTGAAGCCCAGGTCTCCTAATTCCAAATCCAAGCTGGGTTTCACTTCTTCCTCAAAAGGAAGGGACAGAGGGGGAATAGACTTATTTACTACTCTGTGCCAGGCGCTTGGCCAAGTCCTTTACAAATATCTCATTTGGCAAATAAAGTCAACCCTGAGCCAAAGGTGATGTAGTGTCTATGGTAGACTAGTTGACCATTGGCTAGTTTTAGAAAAACATTTTTGGGGGGATTTCTTTCTTTCCAATCATGCTGCAGATTAATTGCAGTTAATTTCTTCACTAGTTTCATGCCCAAGATTTGTGGTGTATCATAATCTGCCTCATCAAGAGAAAAAAGTTCAACATGGCTCTAGTACTCGGGCCATCTTATTCATCCATTGGGTTAGGGGCAAGAATTGATGGTAATAATTTCAAGTCCAGAAGGCAACCAGAGAGTTCACTTAATCCATGCACTGCTTTGAGGAAAGAGAAGTGAACGAGAAAGGAAAAGCATTGGCTCAAATAAGGATTTAGCCATAGAATGGAGCTTCCTGATCATGCTCCAGAATCAGCATTCATTTGTTCCCATCTCCCTCATGTACAGTACAGCACAATCATCACTGATCCTCAGACACTTGCAGATAATGGACTATTGTTTTTTTTAAAAAGGATGAATTATGCCTTTTATTTCTTCAGACTGAGCTGAGAAATTTTTTTGCCAAGAAAATTCCATTAGCTTAATTAATTATTATTAATCTATTGCATAGGATTTTAGAGCTAGAGGGGTCTCCAGTATGATTTTGCCCAGCATTCTAATTTTGTAGATTTGGTCAACAGACTCAGAAAAGATCATACAAATAATAAGAAAAAGAGCTGTGATTTGAACCCAAGTCTTCTGAGTCCAAATCCTTTGTCCTTTCCTACTGGACTGTCATTCTTCAATAGCCTGAAACCACAATGGTTTTCTGATTAATTTGCAGTTAGCCTTAATCTGTGTGAATTAATCTTATGGCAAGGTAGTACTTTCTTCTATTAAGAAAAGTGCTATTAATATAAAGTGTTTTGCTAATATCAAGTTTCAGTAAATAAAATTCTGCAAACATTTAAAAATCTAGTACATGTAGGGCACTGTACTAGTTATTGGGAACAATACAGAGATACACACAATATAGTCTCTGTTTTAATGGAAGTGATAATTTTTTAGATATGAAACACATGCAAAGAAGTAAAATAATAGTGGAAAGAAAAGCGAATACTTGTCTGAAGAAACAAAGTTTATTTCCAATGGGAAGAGGGTATGGATTGGGAAGGAAGGAATCAAACGTTATTAAGTACCAGGAACTCTGTTAAGTGTCTTGCAAATCTGATCTCATTTGATTCCTTGCAATGACCTCAGGATTATTCATCATCCTCATTTTATGGTTGGGGAGCCTGAGGTTAGGTAATCGATTTGCAAGGGCAAGAGTGGTCACTCAGCTAGTAAGATGTTTGAGGCTGGAACTGAACTCAGGTCTCCCAGACTCCAAGCCCAGCACTCTATTTGCTGCACTACTGTTTACTTGGAAAGGAGGTTATTTCATGTGAGTCTTAGTGGACAAGTCTGATTTCAAAAGAAAGGAAGGGAGGAAAGCTTTCAAGAAAGTTTCAAGTGTTGGGGCTTATGAGAAAATGTAGGATACATGCATTAGTGAGAAATAAGATGACAGAAACCCAGAAATAAGGCTACGGGTAGCATCAAGGAAGGAATGAAGTTTAAGAGGGTTCCCTAACCTCCCAGAGAACAGAGCCTAACTTTAAAAAGGCAGAGAAAAGGAGCAGATATCAAAAAACAAAAACCAACACCTTACTATATTTTTTTTTTTATAAAACCCTTATTTTCCGTCTTGAAGTCAATACTGCGTATTGGCTCCAAGGCAGAAGAGTGGTAAGGGCTAGGCAATGGGGGTCAAGTGACTTGCCCAGGGTCACATAGCTGGGAAGTGTCTGAGGCCAGATTTGAACCTAGAACCTCCCGTCTCTAGGCTTGGCTCTCAATCCACTGAGCTACCCAGCTGCCCCCTACTATAGAGAATTTTTATGGTGACAAAGAACAAGGTACAGATACAGAAGAGAGTGAAAGCAAAACAGACACATGCAAAATCCAAAAGAAAAATAGGAATTGGACTCAGATTCTGGAAGAGCTCAAAAAGGATTTCAAAAACCAAGTAAGAGAGGAAGAGGAAAAATAGGGAAGAGAAATAAAAACAATGCAAGAAAAAATGGGCCAAATAAAAAAGCTGATGGAGGATAATCATTCCTTAAAAATTAGAATTGGGCAACTAGAAGCTAATGACTTTATAAGACATCAAGAAACAATAAAACAAGAAATGTGGTGGGGAAAATAGTGGTATTGAAGAGGACTTTGTTGTGGTACCATTTGGGCTTTCTTCTTTAGGCAATGGAGAGAAGCCATGAAGGAGGCTTTTGATTCTGGTTCAGGGAGCATAATTTTCAGATCTGTGGATCAGGAAGAGTATAGGGTGCCCTATGAAGGAGAGGTTGGAGAGGGCAGAGGGCAGAGCAGGAGATACAGCAGAGATAGGAAGCCTTAGTCCCTGAGAGTTAAGTGACATTCTGGCCATGGTCGCTGGCAGCTGGAGGACAAAGGAGAGGATGGTTATGAGAGATTGTGATGGAAATTCAGCAATGTCTGTCTGTTTTGAGATAAAAGGTTGCATCCAAATAATCTGTTTTTCTTTCAGAATAATCAATGCATTCCAGCAGGATTAGAGAACTACTACTCCGAACAGGACTCCAATGCCCGGGGGAAATTTTACACAGTCATAAACCACTACAACTTGGCCAAGCAAACTATCACTCGCTCAGTGTCTCCATGGATGTCAGTGCTGTCAGAGGAGAAACTGTCAGAACAGGAGACGGAAGCAGCTGAGAAGTCTGCTTAGTGGGATAGGCCCATTCTTTACGATATGTCATTTGAAGGTAACCAAGGGACTTTAAGGGACATTTCATTAATATAATTATGGATAATTTAGAGGTTACTCATTTATGGTGCAACTGCTTCTGTCTGCTGATACTGCTTTGCAAATCAAACTTGCTGCAGAACATTCTTGGGCATCAAATCAAGCGCATATCAGCATTGCTTAAAGAGCTCTAATGACATTCCCCACAATAAGAAATCCTCCTCAGTTAGCTAACCCAGAGAGGGCCCGGGATTTAGTGGATGTGGTCAGAAAACAAATGTACACTGGATTGGCCAGGTTTTGGAACTTCAGATAAATCATGCATTTTACCTGTCTGAATGGATACACCTGCTGTTTTTAATCACCCCAGCCATAATTAGAGTGATCTCTCATTCAGTTCAGAGTGAGCTGAGATTAAAAAAATAATTTCTTTCCAGCTCAAATTCAGTGGTAGTGCTGACACCCAGGTCGTCTAGGAATGCCTGGTTTTAGAGGCCTTCGGGGACCATCAGGTGGCATATTTAATCGCATTTCCTCTTCTGTTGTTGATTTGTAAGTGATGATGAGGTTCTCTGCACCCAGGCATGCTCAATGTGGTTTTCTTATCCCTCTCAAGTGAACATCACTGCATTTCCTCTGTGGTTCTGGCACCTCGGTAAAGAGGTGAATTGAAACACACATGTGATCGCTACTAAAAAGCATGAACACATTTCACTATGAATGTACTCGGATGGTGTGAATGCATCTAGGAAATGGAGGGTGTTCTATTTAGATCCTGGGACAACCCTCTTGGATAGTGAGGAAACCCCTTTTTTTCTGTAGATAGTCCATGCTGTAATTTATCTGATAGGAAAGGAAGTCTTTGGTCACACTGGTTCATTTTTATATTCCATTAGAAATTGGTCTACACTGATCTTACTGTTTGCAAGTTAATTGTGAAACACTGTGGGGCTTGGGAGTGGGTTGGGGAGGGAGATAAACATGTAGTGGCTGTTTGAATCTGAGCTTTTTGAATTTCTGAATTGCAAGAACTGAGACCAGGTCTAATAACCCCGAAGAGAAAAGGAACAGGTTCAACGAAGACCAGTGTTGTACCTGCAGGTTCAATTAGTAAAGTTCATTTCACAATCTCTGTAAGAAAATCATCTTTCAATTTTATTCTGAACATCAAATATATGTTTACAAAGTTGCCAGTTAGACATAATAAGTGTGTAAAACAATTAAATATAAAATGATATTCACAGATTTTTTTCCCTCCATGTTATTTTGAAAGTGCTGTTTCTAGTGGACATGTCAAAAGTTTCATAGTTTTTAATAGCTACAAAAATAAACGGCAAACAGTAGTAGGTTGTTCTCCCAGATTTATAGTCAAACAAACATGGTGAGCATGGTCAATCCTATCTTAGGTCCCTTCATTTTTCTTCTAAGACGAATATATTTTATTATCAAGAATGTTTCTAAACAAGGACCGTGCTTTGTTAATTCTATTGTTTTAAGTACCAAACATACAATGAGGGTTCACTGAACAGTTATGTACTGTAAAAGACTCTGAAGGATGTTGCTAAGCTGTGTGGAATGCATAAAAAGCAATAAATTCTGTGCCAAAACTTTTCCTGCATAAAAAACCTGAAATCCATGTAAACACATTATTAAAACAAACCATGTTTGTATTTTTTAGTAGATAATATACTTTATTGACTGTAAATCCAATCGCATGTAACTTTTGACATTTTCACTCTGTGTAAATAAAGTACAATAAGGATATCACTGGCTGCCTAATATCTGTTTCAAGAGACCACATGCATTTCCCAAACATTACAGCAGAACAAGGTTCAAGAACATACTGACAAAGAGGACATGGCAAGGCTTCTTGTCTTGGGGCAGCCCACACAGAGGTGGCTCACAGATGTTGGTTCCTTCAATCAATAACTAATCTTTCCAATTTCTACTCTCTAGGCAGCCAGCTGCTGGGGGATAAAGTAGGCCCAGGACTTCCTTCCAATGTAGATCTCCTTCTCTGTACAAAGAATTCCTCTGAACGCAACTGCAGGAGACTGAGCCTAAAATGAACTACCTGCCGGCCCTGTCACAAAAGCATATAGTGTGATATTTCCATTCAGGAGCCAGTTCCAAAACAGCCCCTAACTTCACTACTGGTTTTTATTTAGGAGTTTACGCCTTGATTCTACCCTAGAAATAAATATTTGCCAAGACTGGCTTCTACAGAGGTGATCTTTGGTGCCACTGTAGCATTTCAGTACCTCATCACTACATGATACATACTCTAAATGATCTATAAATCTTCATTTTTATACTTTTAGTCTATAATAAGCTAAATCATGTTAAATAAATTCATAAGATTTAACAAGTGGACTATCATTTTTCTTGTTCTACAAATACAGTAAGTCTTTGTGAATGAACAATTATAATTAAAAAAAAGATGAGAAATAGCAAGAAGTCAAAATAATCAGTTTGCAGGGAGATTACATATTTTCCCTGAGGTTAAACAAGATGGGAAATTAGGCAGTCTCTCTGCATGATATCTCCATCAAATTAATTTCTATGCATTTTCTATAAACCCAATATACTTTTTATTTTATTTTGATAGGAAGCTGAATTTCTCTACTAGAGCATCGTTTTACGTTTTTAAAAAGGTTTCAGTCAATGATCCATTTTACTTTTTATTACTAAGCTAAAACCTTCAAAGTACAAGAATTCATTGGGTCTACTAAATATACTGAAGTCATTTGAGGATTCTCTTTGTGAGTGTACAGTGTATATACAAACAACCATAATCATAAAATTCTTGAGCCACGATTGTATGACAATTGTATAAAATACCATATAGTATATTCTGCTTTGTTCAAAGTGAAGTATTCTGTGATTTAATGTTCAGATGAGCAAAGAATCAAGGCCTTCAGGAAGAAGACAATCACCCCACCCCCAAACCCTCAAAAATACTCAAGCCAACTAGCTATCATACCAGTCCAGGAAAAGCAAGGAGAATGAACACATCACAAGAAAGAAAAGAATCCAGACACGGAATCCTGCATTGTTTTTAATTGCCTGCAAAACAAAACATTCAATCACTTTCCCAAACTTAAATTTTTGAAAAAGCACAAACATATCCTTTTTGTTCTCTATGTGACCTCTTTATCTAGCTCAAAAATTCTACAATTCTGTGAAGCCCAATTTGGGCAGGAGCCGTGTTCCTCCAAGCTGCTGTGGAAGTCTATTTCCTGCCTGTAGGCCAGGGGTCTCATGGCCTCTCATTAGTTCACACTTTTTAGGCTGCATGGGCTAAGTCAAATTTTGTTTTCAAGCCTTGGCTTTAAGATAAGTATTTCTGTTCCATACCTTCATTTTGAAATCAAAGACACTGCAGCTGAGGGAAGGCTGAGGTTACTTGCCAAAAGAAGCAGAACCAGAATCTGAACCCATGCTGACAATGACATGTACTTTGGCATGTATTTCCTTTAAATACTGAATTGAATTAACTAATAAAGGTGAGAGGCATGTTTAAATGAGTCAGAAATTATACCAGGAAACAAACCAACCTCTCAACAACCAGAAAATAGCCATGCTAACATTAGGTCCCCTTGAGAAGTCTTACAACACTTCTACAGTGCTTCAGCAGAAGCCCTGAAGCTTGATTTAAAATTCATGAACATGCGTAAAAAATAAAATGAACAATAATGAAAGTAAAGTTTGTACTAGCAAATACTTGACAATAGCTAGAAGTAACTAGAGCCAACCTTAGAAAATGAAATAGTGATGATATAAAGCAAGGTTTTGAAAATTAAGCTCGACTTTGCTACTTCCAATGATAAACTGTGAAGAGGGCAGGCTGCAGGCCTGAAGCACAAACTCTTCTAGTTCAGCTCTGGCACCAGGTGAGTGTGTTCCCCTGTAAGAGTATTTTTTCTCTCTGTTTCTTGTTCCTGATTGGGGTTCACAGAATCCAGGGTCTAGCAGGCGAGAACACAGGTCTTATCACACAGGCTCAGAGTTCAGCATATGACTATGAACAAGATATCTCAATTTAGATACTGCATCAGAATCTCCCTAGTAATACCTGGTATTAATATGAATAATTATTATCTAAGCTGTCTCTAGTCTTCCCCCAGTGAGGACAGGTGAGTGAGTAGTTAGGGCAGCACTAGGAATGAGCGCAAAGATCACATCCCAAACCAGATGTCACAAACAGGAAAATTTATCCACAGATTTCCTTAGAACATTTACCTACCTCTCTTATGTCTTCATTACCTTCCTTAATATTCTCTGTTGCACCTACAACTAGCTGATGAATGTTGTCAATCTCAGTTTCCTGTTACAGAAAAAATGTTAGATAAATGCATTTTTAGACAAACAAACAGGTGAATTTAGGAAAAAATGTAGATCTAATAGTCTACTATGGTTTCCAATTACAAGCATGCAATGGCTAAAAAAACAAGCTCAAACCCCAAACTAGATGATTTTTGGCTAATGGATTCTCTCTCTTCTCCAAATATAGTTAAAAAGTATTTATTTTATAAGTGAATGTCTCCTCATTTCTCTTCCTTCAATACTCCCTGCAAAACCAGTAGGAGCAATATTTATACATATTTTCTCATTTGAGAACCCTTTCTTTCACTTTCCAACTCTGAGATTGTGATACTGCTAACATTTAGTTTGAGATAACACAAACATATAAGTGGTGTAATTACAAAGCATATATTACACATTCTTAAGAATAGCATTGAAACTTGATAATGCTTTTATCTTCTAATTATGGTTCTTTAAAGAACCTTAAAGCAAAAGCTAATTAGTTACCAGAATATTAGTTTTCCTATAAGCTTGATCAATATTAATATTCTTGCCATATAGATAAATGAAGGCAGACATTTGCTGCAGGTCTCAAAAACAAAGACAGGATGTAGAAACTCTAAATCCAGTGCTCTGTCAATTTCAATTCTGTGTAATTCTACAAACATTTAAGAAGTACCTAGTGTGCCCAGAGCACTATGTTAAATGCTCTCTTCCGAAAACATCTCCCCAATCTTAGGAGGATCTCCAAGACATGCAATAGGCAAGAGTTTAAAAGAATGAGGCAAATTGAAGAAAACAGCCACTATGAAGAGACTTCTCCAAATCTGAATAAACTTCTGAAGGAGATCAAAATTCATGCATGGTAAAAAGATTATTTCCTTAATTAAGAAGTTGGGACAATTTAGATAAGAATAAGGTTGCAATAATGTGTGCATTATCTATGAAAAAAATTTGCTAAGCAAATATTTTTGAGGTAACTTTTAGCATTTTACGTAGGTGAACAAAATCCTGATGTTTTGGCACCACCATTCTCATACAGTGCATAAATGTGTTAACTTTGGCCATTCATCTAAGGCCTGGGGTTACAACATATATTTAAAGATATTCTGTAATTAAAAATTTTCACCACGACTTTTAATCAGTAAGTACATGCCTTTCCTGTCATTCAACCCAACTGGATAAATTTTTATAATGCACAAATTAATAGCAACAATGGTTATACATGAGAGGCATTAGTTAGAAAGACATACTCCATGGCTCATAGTATTTATTAGCTGTTCTATTAAAGTGACCCTGCACATTTTTTAAACTATAGGCATGTAACAGATCTGTTTTCCCCACAATAAAAAAAATTAATTTCTAATTGCACCACAAACCTGGGCTAATGATATACAAATGTATATTCTACACAAGGGCAAGTCTACTAATTCTATGATGTTAACCGTATCATGTATATGAATAACACTTTAAAATATTATTAGATGCAATGCTTGGTTTAGTTGAAAACACCATCTGTTATTAGATTTTTTAAATGAAATTTAAGATCTGATTCATTATTGACATGTAGCTTAAGGAAAATAAATGTTTTGTTTAAAATTTCTTTTATCAAAATTGCCTACCCTAACAATTAGCAGAAGAGACATTTTGCTCTTCTGAATTATTAGCTTTTGAAAATTAGAGGCATATGGCAGAATTATCAAGTGAGATTTTCTAAGCAAAACAAAATATTTACCAGTTATCTTTTTTTTAGGGAATCTCAAGGTTTCAGGTATGTAATAGGCCACAAAGTATAAGTCATTCTAATAGAAAATGAGATTTTTTTATATATTAAACACTATACAGTTTAGGGAGCAGTGCCATCTTTCCTAATTCAGGTTCTGTTGAACTCCCACACTTTGCCCTTGTATTTCTAGATTAATTTTTATTTTTCAATTACTTATTTTATTCACATGATCCTTCAGTAGAATTATATTTAGCACTTTAATTTTCAATATGCTTTATTAGTTAAATTAAGGCTTATTTTCAATTAATACTGTTAATCTGTTCTGCCAAAATACCATGTTAGGTGAGAATGGAAATGGGGGATGTTTGTCCCTTGACAATATTGTTTAACATGGGGATAGACAGTCAACAAAGCTAAAGTTGCTGGGGTTCCCTCACTCATTTGGCTCATGACCAACTATCTGATTTGTACTGTGAATGATTGTACAGAAGAATTTCATGCTCTTATGAAGACTTGCTTGTGATGGATTAAATATATTAATTATATTAAAAAGAACATGATTTAGAATGTTATAGAGGATATAACAGTATTAGGCAATATCAGAAAAATAATGTGATTAAGAAATATGTAAGTCATTCATGATAAGAACATTCCAGTTTTAAACAGGGATATCTTTACCTGTTGCAAAACTTTTTCAGTGAATATCTCCTGAAGTCTGGAAATTTCAACCACTTTTCCTTCAATTTGCCTTCATAAAAAACCAGAAAGGATTTAACACATTATATGTTAACTACAAAATATATAGACTGATATATATCAAGAAAGAGATAAAATTTCAGTGATAACCATCAATCCCCATAGTAGAGTTAGTGATAACTTTGTCAGAAGTTATAGATCTTTAGTGACCCCCAAAGAAAGTCTTTCCAATGTGATGGTGGATGCAGGCTAGAAAAATCCAAAATAATTAATTAGATAGACAAAATGGCAAGGAAGATTAATTTTAAATATGGTTTTAAACTTTAATTCTTTTTTACTCTTTATCTAGTTTTCCCCATTTTAGTAATCTATGCTGATCCAATGATTAACCTGGCATTCATCAAAAAAGAAGATGGATTATACAAACATTCTTTCCATTGTATGATCATCCTATGAATGAATGTATCAACACATATTTAAATTCTTGCTATGGATTGTTAGAAGGTCTTTGAGAATGGACCCAATGGTGGACTATATATATGTTTTGTCACCTGACTTAAAAGAGCCAGATTCTTGTATGAAGGATACATATAAACTTTTACATTATATGTTTTTCAAAACACACAATCAATTTTATTTTCCAAATATTTGATGAACAATTAAGAGAGTTGTGGCAGGATTATTCCAAACTACACAATACAAAAGATTCCTTAGACTCCATATATATATATATATATTTTTATGAAGGACCTTTTTTAAAAAAATTTTATAAAACCCTTACTTTCTACCTTAAAATCAATACTATGTATTGGTTCCAGGGCAGAAGAGTGGGCAGGGCTAGGCAATGGAAGTTAAGTGACTTGCCCAGGGCCACACAGTTAGAAAATGTCCCAGGTCATATTTAAATCCAGGACCTCCCATCTCTGGGCCTGGTTCTCAATCCACTGAGCTACCCAACTACTCCCAGGATCTGTGGTTTTATCAGTAATCCCTTCTCTAGGGAAGAATCCACTTCAAATAAGCACAAGTTACCAAGGGCTGAAAAAATGTATCTATCGAATGGCAATCAGCTTTCTGATCATGACCTTTCTTGGATGTAGAAAGGCTGGTCTTTGGGTGAAAAATATACTCTATCTCTGTATCTGCATGCAAAACCTTACTTGCTTGGTAGGATCTTTATGCCAAAATAAGGCATTAAGGGAAAACTTGAGAGTCAATATTATATAATTGTTGTTAATAATAACAATGACTATAATTTCTTAAATACTCTATTGGTGCTCTGCTTTCTGCTTTTAAGTACTCACAACAGGCCAGCTATAAGGAAGATCCAAATTCCAGCCTTTTTAAACTCCTTGGTCTATATGGTATTTTTCCCATCAAAATATCACAATAAACATAGAGGCTAAAATTGCTAAGAAAAAATCAAAGTATATTTTGAAAAAACAGGTTAGTTGTCATCAGCAATAGAGAAACATACCTCACTTCATCAAACAAACTGTTCATTTCACCAACAAGTCTCTGATTTTCTTGTTCAAACTGAAAAGGAAAAAGACACACCTTATGGATTGCATCATATTGATTTCTACTCAAATCCAGAGGAAGCAAGAGGATAGATAGTGTGACAAGCAAGTGTGACACACTGAAAATCAATTTGTATTTCAGCAGCCATTCAAGATGTACTTGATGGACATTCCAACAGCTTGAAAAATATTAGGATAAGTCTGGGATTTTTTGTAGTTTCATTTAAAAAAAAAAAAGGTGTCAGTTATGTTTATGGAACCCCCAAGTTGACTGTCCCCTCTTTTGGGAAGTTGCCTTAAGGGAAGTCCCAGACCGACCTTGTCTCAGACTGTACAATAAGCCTTAAAGTATCCAAAGATCTCAGCTTAGATGGAATTAGTAGATATAATCAAATCTTGAGTACCCTTTTGTCTTAGAAGTTGTATCAGAGGCCTCTCCCAAATCTAGCCTCAGGTACTTGCTAGATATGTGACTCTGGGCAAGTTACTTGACCTACGACCATCTCTGTTTCTATAAAACGTAAACTTATAGCCCAGGATTGACATGAGAATCTAATGAGATCACATTTTGAAGAACTGAAACCATAGAGAGTGTTCTATAAATGCTCGCTGTTCTTATTACTTAGAGGGGTTATGTTTCTGGCAACTTGGAAAGAAGGAGAAGAGCACTTGCTCTTCACGCAGAGAATGTGCTTAATGTCTCTTATTCCCCCACCAGGCTGGGAAGAGACTAAAAGATGGGAGTTGAGGGTGAATTCAACCAGCCCCTCTGACCCAATCACCAGAGCAGCCACCTGCTACTTGTGACGGTCTCAGAGAGCCAGAGATGGTAGAGGGCTGATGCCAAAGGAGGACCATCCAGAAGTGAGTCCAAGGTCAGCGAGACCAAAGTTCTTAGGGGAGTCGTGACTTGGAGATTTGGAGCCTGAGAGCTGAGTGTTTGCTTCCCATGTAAGAGTATCTTTTGTTGTTTGCCATCTCCTACCCTCTCAGGATAAACTTAAAGAACTGCCACAAAATGCAAAGTCAGCCTGGCTAGGAGGACCTGAACCCCAGCCCTTTACTGACCCTGATGAATGAAGAGTCATAACCATTTACTAAATCAGTTGGCACTCATTAAGTGCCTATGTGCCAAGCATTGTGCTAAGTGATGAGTATACAAAGAAAGGCAGCAGGTAGCCCTGGCCTCAAAGGCAGAGAGCCTGCAAATGACTATATAGAAATAAATTTTTAAAAAGCATAAATGAGAAGTAATTAAAAGAAAGAAGGCACTTGAATTAAGGGGCCTGGGAAAGACTTCTTGTAGAAGGTGGATTTTAGTTGGAACTTGATGAAAGGGGGAGGCCAAGGTAGCAGAGATAAGGGAAGTCAGAGAACATTCTCAAGAGTTAGGAAATGGAGAATCTTCAGGGAATAGCCAAGAAACCAGCCAAACTGGATCATAGTGTATGTGGAAGAGTATAAGATATGAGAAGACTGCAAAGGTAGGAGTAAGAGGAGGCTTATAAATATCAGACCTCTGACAGATCACTTTTGACAGCTGAATGGAGGATGGACTGACATGAGGAGTGACTGGAGGCAGGGAGACCAACCAGTAGCTATTGCAATAGTCCAGGCATGAGGAGATGAGGGCCTGAACTAGGATGCTATGGGTGTGAGAGAGGGAGTATTCAAAAAATGCTATAAAAAAAAAATAACAGGCCGCGGAAATAGGCTGCATGGGGGGAGAAGTAAAAAGCTGGGGATGATCCCTGGGTTGTAAGGCTGGATAACTGGGACAATGGATGGTTCCCTCAAGAAGAACAGGGAAGTTAGGAAGAAGGTTCAGTTTTACATATGTTGTGTTTAAGATATCTAAGGGACAGGGTTGCTAGGTGGCTTAGAGGTTAGAGACAGGTCTGGCGACAGGAGGTCCCGAGATCAAATATGACCTCAGGTACTTCCTATGGCGTGACCCTGTGCAAGTCACTATTGCCTAACCCTTACCAGAATTTATTTTTAGTATCAATTTTAAGACAGAGGGTAAGGGTTTTGAAAAATGTTTATGAGGATATATGGTGTGAGATGTCTAACAGACAGCTAGAAATGCAAGATCGAAGGTCAGAAGAGGGACTGGATTAGATTTGAATCAGCACAGACATGATGGGATCACTAAGTAAAAGGATACATAGAGTATACATAGAGAGAAGAGGGACTGGGACAGAACCCCGGGGACTCAAGATTATAATGTAGGTCGTGGGCATGACGTAGAGGAAGATCCAGCAGGGGGGCCTGAGGAGTGGTTAGATGGACAGGAGAACCCAGAGATATTAATGTCCCAAAACCTCAAGAAAAAGAAAGTATCAAGAAGAAGGTGAGCAGCAGCAATGTCATAGTATGTAGAAGGGTCAAGAAGGAGGAGAATTGAGAAAAGGCTTTAGATTTGGAAATGAAGAGATTTTCAGTGACTCTGGAGAGAGCACTTTGTGTTGAATGATGATGTCAGAAACCCGATCATAGAGTTAAAGGGAGGGAAAAGAAAGGAAGAGGGAGCACACATTATGCTCAAAGTGCTGAAGAGATTTAGGATGAGTCTGTGGGGACAGACAGAAAGAGGGTTTTCTGAAGTTGGAGGAGGACATGGGCATGTCTATGGGCAGCATGGAGAGAGGTCTGAGACTGAAGATAAGTGATGGTAGGGCTGACAAAGGGGACAATCTGCTGGAGAAGAATGAAGGAATATTATATCATAGTGAGCCAGAGGTGAGGGCAGAGACAGTAACATAAGCATGCAGGTGATGTGAGATAAAGAAATCCTTGATTTTTTTTAGTCAAACATAAGGCAAGATTCTCTACTGAGCAAGGGAAAAGGAAAAAGAGCCACAGAAAGTCTGGTGAAGCTGAAAAATTTTAGAAGAGCTCCTGTGGCAAGTGGGATAATGAGCTAACTTTTAGGTTGTGTAGAAGGGCTGCTTTGCAACAGTGATGGCCCAGTCAAAGTTCAGCAACACGAATATGTAGTGGACCCAGGCAGTATAAGTTTTGTGATTTTTTTCCAACTTGGTTCAGCAGCACATGTGCAGGAGTGAAAGCAGAAGATGGTGAGAGTGATCCAAGGCTGAGGCTTGGCAGGGAAAGATCACTGCTCTGACAAAGGGCCGGGGACTTGACAGAACAATGGACCGAGAACTCTCAGGGTTTGGAATGACCAATCTTGGAAGTTGACTACTCTAATGTTATGCTCAATTATCATGGAAACTAGATGATATCCCCACACTGACCAGTTCTCTTCCCTTTTACTACAGCAATCAAACTTTCCATCTCTTACTCCTGTGACTCAATTGACATATACTGAGGTGAAAATCCCTTCCTCTACTGTCTCTCACTGAGAGGCAGGGAAGTTTAGTAGAAAGAACACAAAACTTGGATTTGAACTCTACCTGTGACACTGACTAGCTATATGACCACAGATAAGTCACTTAAATTTGCTGAGTCTTGGTTCCCTCATTGTAAAATAGGAACATTACTTCTAGTGCTGGCTTCACTGAGTTCTTGTAAGGATTAAATAAAAAGAATGAATATAAAGTACTTTGTAAAGCCAATTATATATCAGCTATTATTATTATTATACTCTTATCAGTATTTATTTCAGTTCTATGACTCTACTATTCGTATCTTCTGTACTTCTGTGCCCTCTGGAACCCCGAGTCTACTGTTAACAAAATTCTCCTCATCTCACATCTCTTCACCTCACATTTCTTTCATCCTTCAGCCATCAAGGAAATTTGGTTTCTTCTGGAAGACATTATACCGTAGACCACCATCTTCAGTAACTTAAGCCCCTGACACACTGGAAGAGGAGACAGTGGGGCATATTCCTTTCCACAAATACCATCACTGTCACCACAATTCACCAGCTTCTCTTCCTCTGAGATTCACTCCACCTAACTACACTACTCGGCAGAAGTACCTTTCCCAATCATCTACCAGTCAGTCAGTTGGTCACCAAGCAGTGATTAAGTGTTTACCATATATCAGGCACTGTCTTAAGGACTAGGAATACACAAAAAGTAAAAACATAGTTTTTGCCCTCAAAGAATTCACGTTTTAATGAGGGGAACAACTTGTAAATGGAAGGCATATACCCATACAATGCAAATGAAAAGTAATGTCAGAGAAAAGAACCTATGGATAGGGTTGGGGAGAGGCCACCCCACCTCCCTTCTTAAATAATGTACCTATGATCTTCCTCTTCATTCTATGTCTTCTCTTCACATCCAAGAACTTCAATCACCTTGAAAGCCTTCCAGTTTACTCTAAAACTCAAATATTTCTTAGGCTTCCTTAGATAGGGTCCAATATTGATTAAAAACATACGATAGTATACAAGTGAAATTATTTGAACTCTTGGCCTGCTCAAAAATTTTAGCATTTCTGTTTATAATCCTAATGACAAAATGCTCCTAATCCATGTTTACAAGTAATATGGGTATAATTTAATACTGAAATGTTCTTCACAATTCCAAAAGATTTAAGATGAAAAATGCTATTGTCTTTAAAAAAATAAAAGAAGGGACTGATGAAGTCTGAATGCAAACTGAAGTATAACTTTTTAAACTTTCTTTTTTGGCCTGTTTTCTCTCACAATATGACAGATATAGAAATAAGTTTTGCATGACTGTTTATGGATAACCTATATTAAGCTGCTTGCTTCTCAATGAATGGGGAAGGAAAGAATTTGGAAATCAACATTTTTAAAATAATGTTTAAAATTCTTTTTACATGTAACTGGAAAAAATTTAAATAAAATCTTCTCCACATATTTTTAACCCCTTTAATGCTAAGCACAAAGTTTCATTTCTTTTTAAGATTCTCTGCAGTTGCAGTTTCTGAAAACTATTGTTAGCTCCTGAGGGAAGAAAGGGACCAGACCACAACATTTAAAATTAATAATCAGATTTAATTCTTTTTAAATGTTTTGATGTAACCTGGGCAAATACCTAATACCTCAGCCCACAAGAAAGAAAACCATCTCAATGGAATGGATACTTAAAATTAATAGTCAGGTGCTTTAAGAAGAGAAAAAAGGCTTAAATTCAAAGTGCAGCTTTTGTAGAACACTTAGTGTGACTGCATGAGAAGGAATAGACAAAAAAAGAGACTACAATGAAAGGGCACTTACAGGGCTAGCATAGACTAAAAAAAAAATAAGATACTGACATCAACCTTTATTAGGTTTCTGAATGATTTAAAATATTTCCTACATTTAAAACCAATAATCATACAATATGGTAGGAAAAGTACAAATGCCAGATGCAATCTAGTAAAAGATCTATGGATACAAAACTGGTAGATATAGTTCCAATTTTAACAGAAAGAGCTGAAAGTGAAGTAGGAAGACTTGGGTCTGAAATGCAGTTTTCTACTTGCTATCTGTGGAACTGTGGGTAAGTAACTATCTTACTAGGCTACAGGTGACTGATGGAGTTAGACTAGATAGCTTTTAAGGTCCCTTGTGGATCTCAAATCTAAAATCTTAGAACTCACTGCTGACTTACTGTGATTTGAATGTGTCACTTATGTGTAGCTCAAATTTTCCTTGTAAAAAAATAAATTGATGTATGGGGCCAATTCTAAGGTTTGATATTAAGGTCTGAAAGGATTTTGAGATCTTAGATATAAAAGTTCCATGTACATTTATTTCAGTATATCATTTTTGCTATTACAAAATAAGGATAGTGATGTAATATTAAAGTGCTTGCATAAACTTTCCTCATTTTCAAAATATAATCACTATACTTTGTTCAGTAAAATTAAGAAATAATTTCCAGGTAACACTGTATTGAGGGCATTGGTCAATACCTTAAGTTAAGGACTTCTTAGATCCCTCATAACTTTAAATCTATGATTCCATGACACATGAAAATGTAGTCATGGGGCAATTGTTCCATCTGCTTCTTTCTTGGCTGGCCTTTAGAAGAAATTATCAGGCAGGGAAGTAAAACTGATAAAATAATATTATTTTATTAATAATATTAGCAGATTTTATCATAATGATATTTGCATATCAAATAATATCAAAATGGTATTTGCATAGGGAAATTTATAGATTTTTTTTTTCCTGAGACAGTCTAGTATAGTAGCCTTTTAGTCCTAAGGCTTCAATTTGTTATCAGTTCTGCCATTGACTAGCTGTGTTCATATACTTGGACCATGTAGCTCTCAGGGTTGTGGTGAAGAAAGTGCTTTGTAAACTATAAAGCACTCTATAAATGTGAATGAATGTTATTTAAATTTGACTTGGTTTCAATATCTAAATGTCTGCTGGCAATGATTAGTCAGTATGGAGAATCATTAAAGTGGTCCAAAGTGTACCTTAACTGCCACTTTCCAAAGAGTCACTGGTCACTGGATCAACTCATTTCTCTCAAGGCTATAATCCAGTATGATATGGGATTTTTTTCCCCTTGAGCCCAATGGCTTTGGAAGTAGGAGCTAATTAATAATAGCACTGTGGATTAACAAAAGTTTAAAAAGATTAAATTAAAAAATTAAAAAGACAATGGAAGGTATAAAACCAATCTTAGGCTAGTTATTTGCTGGTTGCTGAGGTCAGAGGCTACAATGTGTGGGAATCTGCAGAGCTCTTAACTTTTTTTTGCTCTCTGTTGGCACAGGTCTGTTGCTGACCAGTGTCTTTCCAAGTAATTTCAAAGTTTATTGGGATGCCAAGGGTTCCCCCTAACTTCTCAAAGAACCACAGAACTAGAACTAGAAAAGACTTTAGGATCTAGTTCAGTCTCTTCATTTTACAGTCTTTGGTGGTGGTGGTGGGGAGGTCAGGGGGAAAATGGCTGTTTTAGCAATCCAGACAGAAGTTTTGGTATTCTGCTTTATCATTGATCCTAGAAACTATAGGAATGCTCCACCTAATATCATTCATTTCTTCTAAGAAAGTAAAGCCTCCCACCAGTGAGAAGCTTTATGGTAGGAAAATAGAAAAGGGATAGAAGTTTTGGATCCCGCGAAGGGTGTGAAGGAGCCAAGCTTTTGAGATGTCAATAATGAGTCAGTAATCAAATATTATTAATATTTGGGAGCCACAGCCATGCTCCGATCAATGGACGTCACTGAAAGGCTATTTTCCGCCCAGAGATCCTGTTTAACACTACACTGGTCAGAGATGATATAGCTCAGCTGGGAGAATGAATAGAGGCTAATAGAAATAGAGAATGCTATGTATTAGCATTGGAAAAGAAAGAGAGACACTGGCCGAAGGCCAGGCCTCAGGTAAAGATAGAGAGGAGAGAGAAAGGTGGTGATAGCAAACCTGTAGCTCGTCCAAGAAGAAGCAGGAGAGAGAGAGAGAGAGAGGAAGAGGAGGAGCTGGCCACAGGCTTCTCCATTTATTGTACCTGGGATATGCAAATGAACTCAATCCATATTGATAAGTTACATAATGCCTCAATACATATAGATGAGTTACATAGTGTATTGCCATTGGGTAATTGCCAATTAGGACAAGGTGAAGGTGGGGTTTTTATCCTCAGGTGTGTGCCAGGCGCAGAATGGCCATGTGCCTATTCACAAACCTTGTCTCTTTATAACACCTGTGGGCTGGACTGCTACAGAAAGCACAATATTAGGTGAAATAATGTTAAGTAAAATGACATTACAGAAGCAGTTAACTTCAAAAATGATGTCCTAAATGTGAAGCTGACCAAATGACACAATTAGTTTGGAGGTATTGCATAAATGGTATTGTTACAAAACAATGATGATTGCAGCACTCTCATATGGGGTCTTCTCCATTTAGGATGAAGCTACATTTTTATGAATATCCCAGTATTGGAGGGAAGACTCACTATTAATGCATGAAAGGTTCATAGTCTAATTAAAAGACTAAAAAACATTTTCTAGTTAAATCCCTTCTCAAATAAAGGGGAAAAAAAAACCCTCTGCCTTTGGGATAAGTCTTAAGCTGGGGGACTCTTTCTACTCTGTCAAACAACTCCTGTTGCTTAACATCTCTGTTATTTAAAATGATGAATTATTTAGGTTGCAAGATAATATGCTATGAGAAAATATTCAACTCAATAAAAGTAGAGAATCTACTACCAAAAAGATAGAACAAGGTGACAAATTACATAGTGTTTATCCTGGATTTAATGAATAAAAATAATATTTGTGCTTTTTATTGTCTTAATCTATCAATGAATAGATGTGGTTTCACTCAAGACAAATAAAATTAATAGTTTAGGAAAATCAGACATTTTCACTACTGTAACATCAGAAAACAATTTTCTTCCACTCAATCTGACCACAAGACAGATGCTTGTTAACTCTAGACCATTAATATACCTATACTATGGTTAATAAACTGAAATTTACTGTGCAAATCATATAATAGCCTGCAACTATTTTGGACTATATAATGATCCCTCCTATGGGTGACATAATGAATTAAGTTGCTGTTGTAGGGTTTAATTCATCGTACTACCCTGAGGAAGAATTTGGAAACACTAATTGTGAATTATAGGCATAATTTCCTACAACACATTCCAATTTAAAACCAATAGTGAAGTTTACATAATATTTCTTGGTTTTCATTTCCAGGATTGAGTTTTTAAAATAAAGTTTTGGTTGGCCAGACTCTAAGATATAGTACTTAACTAGTGTTCCCAATTAAGGAAGAAATGAAAGGAACATTAAATAGCCTACCATAAAAGAGTCTTAAAGCTAACTTATCAATAAAGTCTATAAAAGTATAAGAAAGTTCTTCTGTCTTCAAATAATCGCTTGTGCACTCTACCACATCAAATCAATGAACATTACTAGGTAGCCTACTATATCAAATCAATGAACATTACTAATACCAATCTATCAGGCTGCTCTCAACTGTATTTTTTTTTTTTTGGTCATATGAGTCTTGATTGGAATGGACTTCCCTCCCCCTATTATCACCTACGGAAGATCTAACATGTTTGTCACTTTCTCTAGGAAGGTGATACTCGAGTTGTAAGGTGATCCCTGCCCCCCGTTTCTTCACAGTCCTTTGACTCTATCTTTTGTGCTCATCACAGGCTGCTTTGTAACTATTTCTGTATAAAGTTTCTGCTCCTAATTAGGTTTATAAATTCCTTGAGGACACAGACTGTGGCCTTTCTATCTTTATAATCCCCTGGGATTGGCATTGGTACTGGCACATAATTTCTTGAAATGAACTGGAATATCACCGTATTCCTTCCTAATGATTTAAGGGACAAGTTTGTTTTTTTAAGCTTAAGATAACTATAAACAAATTAAATACCAGTGATATAGAAAAACATATCATTGCAAAAAAGGTTTCTCATGCATTTAGTTAAAATACCACATTGGATATGATGCTAGTACAGCCAATACTACCTCTTAAAGAACCAGTGTTAATTGCTCTGTCTGACCAATTAGCTCCTCAAGTGATTTTCCAAAAGCACAGGCCCAATGACTATGTTATGCTCTTCAACACACTCCTGGAATTTTCTTTACTGGAACATCAAACACAAACTCCTCAGTTTGGCATAGAATGATCTTCTCAACCTGTCCCTCTCCTCCCTTCTGGTCTCCCTCCAATATCTCCTGGTGCAGCCACACTAAATGAATGGAATGGAAGCTCCTTGAGGGCAGGTCCAGGTGTTTTTGTTTTTTTGTATCTCCAGCACTTAGTATAGTATGTGGCTCATAATAAATACTTAATAAGGTGTTGCTGATCAACTAATTCCACTGATGCAAAGAATGGTACTCAAAGCAAAACAAAAAAAGTAACTACTTTCCCAGAGGGCTAAAAGTGGTTCCCTAGTTTCTGAAACCAGAATGTTTTCCCTAGAATCTCCCTGGGATTAGAAAGAAGAGTATGATTCCAGCCAAAACATGAGCAGATAAGTTGGTAATCAAGAAACCAGAAAAATAAGATGACTAAATAAGATGATTTTTTTCCTCAACTGACAAAGTCAGATAATTAGTGAGAAACTCAATTTTGTTATTGTATGGTCACAACTAATTTCAAGCTTCCTGGACAAATTTAACACACTCTCATAGAGTTCTTTCTGGTCAAATAAAGACCACAAATGAGGACTTCCAAAATTGTTTTGCCAGACTATCTAGCTCTATATTGAGGGATTTGTTTTCTGCTTTTAATTTGCTCACATGGTAAGGATGACATAGTGGAACTGATATGGGGTACAGACTTCCCCTAGACATTCTAACACCCTGATTGTGTAGCATTCCTGAAGTCTAGGAGGGTGACTTTGAGACCTTCTGGCCTCCCCCTTCATTCTTGATGAGCACAGATAGGAACCTCCCAGCTTGCTCCTGATAAACATCTACTTTATGATTCCAGATATCTGATTATCCTCTAAACTGAACAGTTCACCCCCTTTTGACTTTTAGGCATAGAACATAACCACATGATCTATCTCGGGTTCCAGAGATCCAGTAACATGTCATCATCATCCTTTCTCTAGTCATATAAACCCTGTTGTCAATAGGATATATGAAGCCCCAAATCCATCTCCTCTAGAAGGCAGTGCTCTGCCTGCACACTGTCTTCCCAGGCATTTCAACATGAATTCCAAATTAATAAATTTCTTTTTATTTTTAAACTAAATTTTGGAGTCTTGTATTCTTTCAAAGGGTACCTGTCACAAACCCTGGGTTTTTATCATAAAGCTCTCCCACAACAGAACTATTAAAAATAACCCCCTTTATATTTGCTAAAGCTGGAGTTTGTTCTTCTTGTGACTACTCCATTCCCAACTATTTCTTCTTAAACATCTCTGTTTGTCTCCACCTGCTTTCCTATTGAACTTAAAGTATTTCTACATCAAATTCTCTATGTGTATACCCTTTCTTTATCCGTTTCAGATGAGTGAAGAGTCATTGAGATATACTTCCTCCTCTGTGTTGAGATTTTTCTCATATCTCAATTACATAGTATGTGATATATATATTTACATATATATTTATATATGAAATTCCTCTCCCAACCTCCTCATCAATTCCCTGGTATATTCCTTTTCCTCTCTCATATTTTTTCTATTAAAACAAACAAAACAGAATACAATCATACTATAGACTATGCATATTTCTTTCCTGACTTCCTAAATGATGCTAAAGAAAAAAGATTCTTGTCTCTTCTCTCACTATAAGTATAAAAATATTTGGTAATATTTAGCCTCTTACATTTGTTCAAATGTATTCTTGTTTTTCAAAGTCTATATGTATTCTAGTCTTCTTGTATTTCAAAGACTATACCCAACTCTGGTATTTTCATTAGGACTGCTTGAATGTTCTCCATTTTAATAATGGCCCATCTCCCTTTGTAGAATCATAATCAATTTGTCAGGATAGCTCATTCTTGATTTTAAATATCTTTATTTTGTCTTTTAGAATATTATATCCAGGATTTTATCTTCTCCAAAATTTCTGTGGACTAGTTGAGTGATCCTGACTGATTCCTTGTGAATTCCCTGTGACTGCTTGCAGTGTTTTTTTCTTAGAACCAGAAACTCTAGATTTTGGTTATAAAGTTCCTGTATATTTTCAATTTGATGTTTCTATCAGAAGAAGATTGGCTTATTTTTATTTTGCCTCTACCTCTAGCAGATCTGAGCAATTTTCTTTTATGATTTTTTCATTATGGTATCCCTTTTTTGAAATTTGGCCATAGCTTTCAGAAAATTCAGTGATTCTAAAATCAAAACCCTTCAACCCAATTTTTAGGGTAGTTGTTTTTGAAAGTAGGTATGTTCTTCAGACCTCTCAGTATTTTGATGTTGTTCTAATATTTGTTGTCTAGGTGGATTGCTGAGTTCTACTTGTTCCATTTGCTCTATTTTTCATTACTGAGTCTACTATTTAGGTAAAGTTTTTGGTCTTCAGTTCCAAGGTATTCTTCCAAATTTTTCCTTAAGAATTCAAATTTCACTTATTGATGACTTAATTTTCTTTGATTGGGAAGCTTGAACTTGAGAAACATGGAGTCCTTGGCTCACACAGCTCGGATAGGTAAATTTTTTGTCTTATCTTTTGGGGAGCATGCATGGACCCAATAAAACTTGTAGCAGCCACTATCCTATGCCCTCAAGTGAGTATTCTTCCTCCCCATCCTGCTTTCCAGTACCCTTTTATGTGCTGTTTTCTCCTTGTTAGCATGTAAGTTCTTCAGGGATAGGGACTATCCTACTTGTTTTTATTTGTATCACCACTACACATCCCTAACACATAGTAAGCACTTAATAATTGCTACTTACTCACTTACTTGCTCGCTTGCTCTACCTACCTACCTACCTACCTACCTACCTGTCTGTCTGTCTGTCTGTCTGTCTATCTATCTATCTATCTATCCATCTGGTCATCCATCCATCCACCCACACGCCTTCCTAATCTATGTGGAGTCCTAGGTGCCAAGTACATTTAAAAATTTTCTTGAGGCTCTACTTATACTCTCTGTAAAGTTAGATTTACCTCTTGGGCTGCTCATCACTTTCACTGTGTTCAATTTTCTTCTGTTTAATCATATGACTAACCTTAGTTTCTGGCTTGAGATTTAGTGCAGGCTCTATCCTCTCACAGTTCCTGTCAGTCTGGATAGAGAGCTTCTCTACTGTCTTGGACAGAATGACTAGGACTAGACCCCTGCCTCCTGATGCATTCCTTAGTTTCTGTCTTATCTCATGGCCGCCTATTATGGGTGCTTACCTTGGCCTCATTTCTTTCTTTTTCCATATATAATTACTGACTAGGAGTTGGTTTTGTCTCTGGGTATGGCCCTGACTGAATGCTAAGTATTATGCTGGTCTAAGGCCTCCTGGAAGGCTCTTAGAAGTGACTTTCTGGTGTTATGCCACATTTCCTCCCAGGTAATCACCCACTAGTAACAGGCATGTGGATGATCAGGCTCCAAAGGCTCTGCTACAGGTCTGGAACAAATAGCCTGCATGAATGTTTGGGATGGAGATGCATCTTATATTTCTTTTGAGCTACTGAAATTCTGCTTTGCTCATAGAGAACAGTGTCTTCTTTGAGGTGGGAACATCATTTTGGATGGTCCTCTGCCAATATCTCCCATGTCTCACAATAGATACTAAATTTCTTCAGAGAGACCTTGAGAGTGTCCTTGCATTACTTTTTCTGACCCCTGTATGAGTCTGGCTTTATGTGAGTTCTTAGTAAAATAGCCTTTTAGACCAAGTGTGATTGACATTTGAACAATACTACAGCCAGCCTATCAGAGTTATATACTCTGCAGTAAAGTATGACTTCTTGGTAGTTCAGTTCAAGAAAGGATCTCAGTGTGCAGTGCTTTATCTCACTAGGTGATCTTCAGAATTTTCCTAAGGCAGTTTAACAGTTCAGTTTCCTGGTATGAAGCTGATATACTGTCCAGGTCTCACAGGCATACAACAATGAGGTCAGCACAACAGCTCTGTAGATCTTCAGATGGTGCTTTCTTTTGGAGCCTCCCCTAGCTCTGACAATGTATGTGTTATCTTCACCATCTGTGTGTTCATAGTATACTGCCAGGGTAAGTAAACTTATCTACAACATTCAAAATTTCTCCATTTGCTGTATCAGTGGTTCCACATATGGAAGTGTGGTGCTGGCTGGTGAAGAACCTCTATTTTCTTCGCATTAACCAAGGCCAAATTTAGCACAAATGGCAGAGAATCAATGCATGCGTTGTGGCATCTCAGGCTTAGAGTCTGCGATGAGGGTACAATTGTCTGTGAACAGAAAGTTGTGCACCAATTCCCCCTCCACTTTAGTCCTGGCTTACAGTCTTTTCAAGTTAAAATTAACTTATCATTAGTGAGGAAACTGACCTTGAGACTGACTGAAGGCATCTGACAATGCTGAATATATCATGCTAAAAAGCTTGAGAGCAAGCATATATAGCCCTATTTTACTCTACTGGTGACAGGGAAAGCATGAAAGCACTGTTGATTATCCAGAAGCCATGCTGGCATGCTGTCAAGGAGCTGCCTTATAGCACTGATGAACTTCTCTGGGCAATCAAATTTTGCCATGATCTTCCATAAGTCCCCATGACTGAGTATCAAAAGGGCCGTAGGCAGACTAACAAATGTGAACAGACTTCTGTTCTATTTCTGGCACTTTTCCTGGAGTGGATGGGCAGCAAATTCCATTCCTTGGCTCTGAAGCCATACTGGCTCTTGGGAAGATTACCATCTTCTAGGTGAAGGATCAGCTTGTTAAGGAGGACCAGGACAAGAATCTTTACGGGGTAGAATAAAGGCACCCTTGATATACTAGGGGAAAGCCTCCTCTTTCCATATAACCTGGAAGATTTCAGTCAGTTTTTGAATGAGCAGTGGATCCTCTGCCTTGTAAATCTCTGCTGGAATGGAATCAGCAACAGGTGCTTTGCCACATGAGAGAAGCCTAATGGCATTCCAAACCTCTTCTTCAGTTGTGCCTCATACCTTACTGAGGAAAGAGACTATTTTGCATCCATGTCAATGATCATTAATTTTGGGCATAGCCCAAGACTTTGTCCTAGGCCCTCTTCTTTTATCTCTTTATATTCTTTCACTTGGTAATCACATCAGCTCCCTTGGGGGTAATTATCATCTCTATATAATTGATGATCAGATCTACATATTCAGTTCTCATCTCTCTTCTGAATCCCAGAATCACATTATAAACTGCTGATTGAAGATTTCAAACTCAATGTCCCACAGGCATCTCAATCTTAGCATGCCCAAATAAACTCTCTCTGTCTCTCTCTCTCTGTCTCTGTCTGTCTGTCTGTCTGTCTGTCTGTCTCTCTCTCTCTCTCTCTCTCTCTCTCTCACACACACACACACACACACACACACACACACACACACACACACACACACACACACACACACTTCCTTCTCACCTCAGCTTCTAAGAATTATTATTTTCTTTCAAAGCTCAGCTCAAGCACTACATGAAGATTTTCCTTATACTTCTAGTGGCTACTGCCTTCTTCCTCAATTATCTGAAATCTGGCTTTGAAATAGACTCTGAGGGAAGGGCCCATGTCAAGTTTGTCTTTACATCTTCAGTACTTGGTAACTGTTGGGCCAATCATGCAAGGAACAATATTTTGTCTAGTAAATATTTGTTCCTAATTATTTTTAGATTAAAGTGCTTCTCCCCCCATTTCAGTGCAAGAATGGAGTATAAAAAGACCTGATTTTTAAACAGTTGACATGATACCTAAAAGTAAGCTCTTGCCAGTGCTACTGGTTTCTGCTCTACAAAAGAGCAGATAGCCAGAAGTTATCAACTTTATGTAATCAAAGAATGGAGACAAAACAATTTAAAATTAACACTTAGAATAAATGTATATTGATTTGTTTTTAATTTTCCAAACATTATTCATAATCTGATCAATTAAAAATTAACAGCAGCAATTCCAAGAGAACCATTTAAATTAATATTTTACTGTTAAGAAAATACTGTCACCTATTATTAGTATAATGATCCCACAGAGGGTACTATTTTAATTATATCACCATACTTCAAAAGACCTTTGATTTCATTGGTAAAGGTTCTCACACTATCAATGAAAATCACATGGTTACATGACAAATTCTGTGCCACAGAATTTATCACCTGGTGAATAAATCTTTAGTGATGAATCTCCCCACAATTAATTCGGCTGATCTTTTAATAATTCTCACAGGATTAATTATTTGGCCTCTAGTTCAAAGCTTTTGCAGGCTAACAGGACTTGCCAGGATTCCACTACCCATCAAGAGCCTAGGGTCACCTTCATGCCATAATAATATCTTAGAGGAGGAAGGGTTTTGTTGGTTGTCTCTTGAACCGAGGATGACGATTGTCTTTGTGCGTTTTTGTGCACAAAGACACCTGTGCATGAAGATTTAAGTGGAAAAGTCGATGCACAGAGACAGTCCAAGGCACAATGAACATTTTAAAAGACAAGTAGAAAAGCTGTATTTAAAACATTTATTATTCATCTACTCAATATAAAAAGAAAATCATGCATAAGAATTTTTATTTAAGAATAATATGCCCTCTTCCTAATCTTTGCCGAAAATAAATGATAAAATATAGAATAAAATTACCACTTGTATTTCCTCTGGGGACAGTTCATCTTCTCCTCTGCCATCTCCCCACAGTCCAAAATTAGACTGAGATTCTTTCAAATTCTTATCTACAGAGAAAATACATACAGACTGACTCAGAACAAATGAAATTGGTATAAAGCAAAAAGAATTTGCATATAAAGCAGGATAATTTATTTTTTGAATGTATAAAATAAAGGAATTCATTTAACTTTACAGATTAATTGTTTAATCTAATTAATTAATTAATTATGATTACTGATATCAGTTACACAATATACACAAAATGATTCTTCCATAATCTTTATTTACTAAAAGTGTTTTAATGTGCAAAATTTAAAATTAATAATTTTATGAGGACTTTTTTTAGTTGACGTAACTGCATAAGCAAAACAAACAAATAAATATTCACTAGGGTTTATTTAAATTAAAGGTATTCAAGAATCTGAATATATTTAATGTAATTTTTTAATGGTCCATTATAAAACTCACTTTAGCCTCCCCTCTCCCTTAAAAAAATGACTCTTTTGTTATTTCTTACCAGATATATTTCCTAGCTCCAACAACTGGGGAATGGCTAAAAAATTTTAACTGAAAACTATTACACCAAAATAAATGATGAAAAGACATAGAATGGCATAGTTAGTAAAGAGTCAGCTTCAGAATCAGGAAGACTTTAGTTCATGTCTCACCTTACATATAGTAGCAATGACATGTCACTTCGTAATTCAACAGGCATTAAAGTGCTTCTTATGTAGCAGCAGGCACTATGCTAAAAATGCCAGGGATACAAAGAAAGGGGGGGGGGAGTCCTTGTTCTCAAGGAGCTCACATTCTAATAGTGGAGACAGAATGTGCAAATTTGTGGACAAGAAGATATATACATAGCATAAATAGAAGGAAATTATTATGGAGGTGGTACAATGGAGGTGAGATTAGAAAAGGTTTCCTAGAAGGTGAAATTGAAACTGAGTCTTGAAGAAAGCTAGTAGGAGAGAGGTGAGATGCAAGAGAATTTCAGATGGACTGTCATGGCTGAAGGAAAGAGATGAGGTAGGAAGACAAGGGGAGATGGAAGGAGGGGAGTAAGTGAGAGAGGAAGCAGAGGAGAAAAAGCAAGAGAACAAGAGAATGAGGGAGAGAAAAAAAAGAGAGGGAGAGAAAAGGAGAGTGAGTGAGTCAAGGACACAGAAAGGTTTCTCCCAGCAAAGAAGAGCAACTCTTCATCATGGAAGATAGAGGTGAAGGAGATGTTTGAGAGATATGATATGAGCAGTACGGTTCAATAAATGAGAACTCTTACTGAATGGCATCATTTTTTAAAATTTCTCTATAAAGATTTTTTTAAATTAATTAATTAATTTGGTCAATTTTAGAACATTATTCCTTGCTTACAAGAATCATATTCCTTCCCTCCCTTCCCTCCTTCCACCCTTCCTGTAGCTGATGTGCAATTCAACTGGGTATTACAAGTGTCCTTGATCAAAACCTATTTCCATGTTGTTGATGTTTGCACTGGAATGTTCATTTAGAGTCTACATCCCCAGGCATATCCTCTTGACCCATGTAATCAAGCAGTTGTTTTTCTTCTGTGTTTCTACTCCCACAGTATTTCCTCTGAATGTGGATAGTGTTCTTTCTCATAGATCCCTCCAGGTTGTGCAGGATCACTGCATTGCCACTAATGGAGAAGTCCATTACATTTGATTTTACCACAGTGTATCAGTCTCTGTGTATAATGTTTTCCTGGTTCTGCTCCTTTCGCTTTGCATCGATTCCTGGAGGTCATTACAGTTCCCATGGAATTCCTCCAGTGTATTATTCCTTTGAGCACAACAGTATTCCATCACCAACATATACCACAATTTGTTTAGCCCTTCCCCAATTGAAGGGCATCCCCTCATTTTCCAATTTTTTGCCACCACAAAGAACGCAGCTATGAATATTCTTGTACGAGTCTTTTCCTTTATTATCTCTTTGGGGTATAAACCCAGCAGTGCTATGGCTGGATCAAAGGGCAGACAGTCTTTTAGCATCCTTTGGGCATAGTTCCAAATTGCCCTCCAGATTGGTTGGATCAATTCACAACTCCACCAGCAATGAATTAATGTCCCAACTTTGCCACATCCCCTCCAGCATTCATTACTTTCCATTGCCTGTCATGTTAGCCAATTTGCTAGGTGTGAGGTGATACCTCAGAGTTTTGATTTGCATTTCTTTGATTATAAGAAATTTAGAGCACTTTTTCATGTGCTTATTAATAGTTTTGATTTCTTTGAAAACTGCCTATTCATGTCCTTTGCCCATTTATTAATTGGAGAATGGCTTGATTTTTTGTACAATTGATTTAGTTCCTTATAAATTTGAGTAATTAGACCTTTGTCAGAGGTTTTTGTTATGAAGATTGTTTCCCAATTTGTTGCTTCCCTTCTAATTTTGGTCGCATTGGTTTTGTTTGTACAAAACCTTTTTAATTTGATATAATTAAAATCATTTATTTTACATTTTGTGATTTTTTTCTAGCTCTTGCTTGGTTTTAAAATCTTTCCTTTCCCAAAGGTCTGACATTATACTATTCTGTGTTCACCTAATTTATAGTTTCCTTCTTTATATTCAACACCTATTCAGAGTTTATCTTCATGTAGGGTGTGAGATGTTCATCTAAACCTAATATCACCCATACTGTCTTCCAATTTTACCAGCAGTTTTTATCAAATAGTGGATTTTAGTCCCAGAAGCTGAGATCTTTGGGCTTATCATAGACTGTCTTGCTGAGGTCACTTATTGCAAGTCTATTCTACTGATCCTCCTTTCTGTCTCTTAGCCAGTACCAAATTGTTTTGATGACCATTGCTTTATAGTATAGTTTGAGATCTGGGGCTGCAAGGTCACCTTCCTCCATTTTTTTTTTCATGATTTCCCTGGATATCCTTGATCTTCTGTTCTTCCAAATGAACTTTGTTATGTTTTTTTTCTAATTCAGCAAAAAAGTTTTTTGGTAGTTCAATGAGTATGGCACTAAATAAGTAAATTAATTTAGGTAGGATTGTCATTTTTATTATGTTAGCTTGTCCTACCCATGAGCAATCAATGTTTTGCCAATTCTGGAGAGTATTCTGTATTTGTGTTTATATAGTTCCTGTGTTTGTCTTGGCAGATAGATTCCTAAGTATTTTATATTGTCTAGGGTGATTTTAAATGGAATTTCTCTTTCTAATTCTTGCTGCTGAGATGTGTTGGACATATATAGAAATGCTGATGACTTATGTGGGTTTATTTGGTATCCTGCAACTTTGCTAAAGTTGTTGATTATTTTGACTAGCTTTTTGGTTGATTCTCTAGGACTCTTTAAGTAGACCATCATATAATTTGCAAAGAGTGATAGCTTGGTCTCCTCATTGCCTCTTTTAATACCTTCAATTTCTTTTTCTTCTCTAATTGCTGTTTGTGTTTCTAGTACAATGTTTAATAGAGGATAATGAGCATCCTTGTTTCACTACTGATCTTATTGGGAAGGCTTCTAGTTAATCACCATTGCAGATGATGTTTGCTGATGGTTTTAGATATATACTATATATTATTTTTAGGAAAGGCCTTTCTATTTGTATGCTTTCTCGTCTTTTCAATAGGAATTGGTGTTGTATTTTATCAAAGGTTTTTTCTGCATCTATTGAGATAATCATGTGATTTTTGTCAGTTTGCTTGTTAATATGGTCAATTAGGTGGATGATTTTCCTAATATTGAACCATCTTTGCATTCCTAGTATGAATCCTACCTGGTCATAGTGAATAACCCTTGTGATGACTTGCTGGAGTCTTTTTGCTAGTATCCTATTTAAGGTATTTGCATCTATATTTGTTAAGGAGATTGGTCTGTAGTTTTCTTTCTGTTTTTGACCTGCCTGGCTTTGGAATCAGTATTATATTTGTGTCATAAAAGGAATTTGGTAGAACTTCTTTGCTTATTCTGTCAAATATTTTGCATAATATTGGGTTTAGTTGTTCTTTGAATGTTTGATAGAATTCATTTGTGAATCCTTCAGGCCCTAGGAATTTTTTCTTAGGGAGTTCTTTGATGGCTCGTTCAATTTCTTTTTCTGATATGGGATTGTTTAGGTAGTCTACTTCTTCCTCTTTTAGTCTAGGCAATTTATATTTTTTGTAAATATTCATTCATATTACATAGATTGCTATATTTATTGCCATATAATTGGACATAATAATTTTTAATGCTTACTTTAATTGCCTCTTCATTAGAGGTGAGCTCTCCCTTTTCATTTTGGATGCTGTCAATTTGATTTTCTTCTTTCCTTTTTTAATTAGATCGACCAGTGCTTTGTCTATTTTGTTTGTTTTCTCAAAGTACCAGCTTCTAGTCTTAGTTATTAGGTCAATAGTACTATCACTTTCGATTTTATTAATTTCTCCTTTGATTTTTAGGATCTCTAATTTAGTCTTCATCTGAGGATTTTTAATTTCTTCACTTACTAGTTTTTTAATTTGCATGCCCAATTCATTGATTTCTGCCCTCCCTAATTTGTTAATATATGAACTCAAGGTATAAATTTTCCCCAAGTACTGCTTTGGCTGCATCCCATAGATTTTGAAAGGATGTCTCATCATTGTCATTTTCTTCAATGAAATTATTAATTATTTTTCTGATTTGTTTGTTACCTAACTGCTTTTGGAGAATTGTATTATTTAATTTTCAATTAATTTTTGATTTGCCTCTCCATGTACCCTTACTAATTATTATTTTCATTGCATTGTGGTCTGAGAAGGTTGCAATTATTATTTTTGCTCTTTTGCACTTATTTGCAATGTTTTTATGCACTAGTACATGGTCATCTTTGTGAATGTAACCATGTCCTGCTGAAAAAAAAGTGTATTCCTTTTTGTCCCTATTTATTTTTCTCCACATATGTACTAACTCTAATTTATCTAAGATTTCATTCATTTCTCTTACCTCTTATTTATTTTTTGGTTTGATTTATCTTGTTCTGATAGGGGAAGGTTCAGGTCTCCCACTAGTATAGTTTTTCTATCTATTTCATCCTTGAGTTCTACTAGTTTCTCCTTTAGAAATCTGGATGTTCTACCATTTGGTGCATACATGTTGAGAACTGATATTTCCTTGTCGCCTATACTGCCTTTTATCAGAATGTAATTACCTTCCCTATCTCTTTTGACTAGATCTGTTTTTACTTTGGCTTTGTAGATATCATGATTGCAACTCCTGACTTCTTTTTATCAGTTGATGCCCAATAGATTTGGCTCCATCCACTTACTTTTACCCTATGCGTGTCTGCCTTCCTCATGTGTGTTTCCTATAGACAGCATATGGTAGGGTTTTGGTTTCTAATCCACTCTGTTATCCACTTGCATTTTATGGGTGAGTTCATTCCATTCACATTCAGAGTTATGATTACCAGCTGTGTATTTCCCAGCATTTTGACTTCCACTCCTAGTCCTGCCTTTTCTTCTTTCACTATTTCCTTTTACACCAATGTTTTGTTTTTAAGCAATCCCCCTAATTCCCACCCTTATTTTACTTCCCTTTCTACTGTCCCTCCCTTCTTATTCCCCTCTTGTTTTTTTTACAGTTTTTTAAACTACCCCCCCTATCCTTTTCCTCCCTTGTATTGCTTCCCTCCCCACCTGTCAGTTTGTTACCCTTTTACTTCCATATAGGGCACAAATCAATTCTTTGCACCAATGTATTTGATTGCTGTTCTTCCCTCTTTGAGTCAATTTCAATGTATGTAAGAATTAAGTATTTCCAATCTCCAACCTCTTTAACCTTCCAGTATATTGATGTTCTCACCCCCTCCCACAATGCACTTCTTTGTAACATATAAATTTACTCTCATTTCTTTCTTTTCCCATTTTTCTTAATATTAATCTCTTTTTTTAGCTCTAGTTGTGTATATATATATATGTATGTATGTATCTATCTATATACATATTTATGTCTTGGCAATTCATCCTATACAGTTTGTCACTGTTCCCTCTAAGTATAGTTCTTCTAGCTACCCAGTTGATAATAACAATTTTTAAGAGTTACCAATGTCCTCTTTACTTATAGTGATACATATAATTTTAACTTATTGGGTCTTTTAAAAAAATTGTTGGTTTGGGGCAGGTGGGTTGCTCAGTGGATTGAGAGTCAGGCCTAGAGATGGGAGGTCCTGGGTTCAAATCTTACCTCAGACACTTCCCAGCTGTGTGACCCTGGGCAAGTCATTTAAGCAAACAGTATTGACTCCAAGACAGAAGGTAAGGGTTTAAAAAAAAAAAGTTGGTCTTTGTTTTGTTTTTCTTTTTCCCCCTTTCTTAAGTACCTTTTGATGATTCTCTTGAGTTCTGTGTTTGGACATCATATTTTCTGTTCAGGTATGGTCTTTTCTTTACAAATGCTTGGAATTCTTCTATTTTGTTAAATGATCATACTTCCCCCTATAAGACTATAATAAGTTTTGCTGGGTAGTTGATTCTTGGTTGTAGACCTACTTCCCTTACTTTTTGGAATATCATATTCCATGCCTTTCGGTCCTTCAGTTTAGATGCAGCCAGATCCTGTGTTATCCTCACGGTAGTTCCTTGGTATCTGAATGGCTTCTTAGCAGCTTGTAATATTTTTTCCTTGGTCTGATAGTTCTTGAATTTGGCTATAACATACCTGGGTGTTGTCAGTTGGGGATTAAGTACAGGAGGTGATCTGTGGATTCTTTCAATCACCACTCTTCCCTCTTGTTCTAGAATATCGGGGCAGTTTTCTTGGATAATTTCCTGTAGGATGATATTCAGGCTTTTCCTTTTGTCATGGTCTTCTGGTAGACCAATGATTCTTAAGTTGTCTCTCATGGAATGATTATCTAAATCTTCTGTTTTGTGAATGAGGTACTTCATATTTTCCTCAACTTTTTCATTCTTTTAATTTTGTTTTATAGTTTCCTGCTGCCTTGTGAAGTCGCTTGCTTCTAATTTTTGTATTCTGGTTTTTAAAGACTGGATTTCATCCCTGGCTTTTTTGGTCCTCCTCCTTCTGATCTTTCATCTCCTTTGTCTTATTTTCAAGCTGATTTTGGCTTTCAAGACACTATTTTCTTGTTTTAGATCAAGTGCCTCTGTTTCCAGATGACTTATCTTGCTTTTTAAGTTCTTTTCCTAGTTGTTTTCAGCCTCTCTTAATTGTGTTTTGAATTGTATTTTTAGTTCTTCCAAAGCCTGTGTCCAATTTGCTAGAGTTTCTGTGTTTTTGCTTGGTGTTTCTTCATCCTTTTTTGTTATATTTGCTTTTTGTTCATTGCCTGGATAGAAGCTGTTGATTGTAATTTCTTTTTTCTTTTTCTGTTTGCTCATATTTACCCCCTTCTTTTCCCCCTGTAGTTGCCTGCACTCTTGCTCTCCTAATTATGTTTTGGATCTATGGTTTGGGGCTTTTTCTGTCAGTCTTCCCCCTTGGAGATTAGTCAGCAAATCTCTCAGTGCAGTCTGTGAGGGAGTGGTGTTGGAGCTTGAGCTTCCCTGCCCACTGAAGGTTTTAATGAGATTAAGTCCAGCTGGTTTGAAATTGTAGAGCTGGATGTGCCCTGAGGCCAAAAACTGGGGAAAAGGAGGTGGGGGCAATATGGAATGTCTCTTCTGCTGCAACTAGGCTGCCTGCTCTGCATTTCTTCTCCAACTGCTTCCCCACTGCCTGCGTTCGATGCTCTTGGTCTGGCACAGTTTTGCCTGCAAGGTACTCCCTTCAGACCAGCGCCCTTGTCCGCCCAGAGGTTCCAGCTACTGCTGGAGGCTCAGCACTCTAGATGAGGGAGGGGTCCTGGGACCTTCCTTCTTCTTTCCCCTTAAACCTGAGTGTTCTCAAATTCAGGCTTTTGGGGTACGTACTTTTTAAGTTGAGTCCAACAGGAGGGCTCCTTGGCTCTGTCCTGTTGTTAGGTTTGATTTTTAGCCAGCCCTCTAGGAGTATTTAGTTTGTAATCAGTAAGGAAGGGTTTTCAGAGGTCTGAACTTTTGCTGCCTCTAAGTCATCATCTTGACTCTGCCTCCTGTCATTTTCTTTTTTTTTTAATGAAGTATGAGGTGAGGTCCTTAGCTAAAGGGATGGGTGGTCACAGAGAATTTGAGAAAGGATGAAAAGATTTGGCATAGCAGCTATGATGAATGAATGAGACAGAGAACATATTAGAAAGGTGTAAGAAGGATTGCCTTCTTTCAATGTCTAGTTGGAAATATGTGAAATAAATTGTAGAAGATGTAATTAACAGGGTTTGATGATTTTTCCAGCTCTGTTCACATGTGAATAGGAGTAATGGAGATAGGACAGAAATAATCAAAGGCAGGAGTGTTGATTACAGCAAAGAGGTAAGTGATTCAAGCACAAGAGAATGGGATAAAGAAAGGAAGAGAGTATGGCCAGTTTTCAGGTCTGGGAAAGAACTGAGAGGTGGATGTAGCAGAAATCATGGTGAGGACCAAGAACAGCGTATGGGATCATCACATACAGGGAAAGTGAGAATCATAATAGATTATGATCAGGTAAAAGAATTTCATAAGTCACAGGCATGGGTGTATAATACTTGTGGGTGTTGGCTAGAATAAGTGTACAGACATCTCTGGGAACAGTTTAGAAGTGGAGGTATTGTGAAGATTGAATTTAGCTATCTCCTGATTGTAATAATGAAAATACTTAGCTCATCCTTTATTGTGAAGATTAAATTTTAATCCCAATTGTAACAATGAAGGTACTTAGCTCTTCCTTTATTGGGAAGATTGAATTGTAATTCATAATCTATTTTTAGATTTTAATCCCCAAAAGGTGATAACTCAGTATTTTAAGTAGATCTACCCATTTTAACTACAAAAAGGTGTTAAGTAATTACAAAAGGTGAAATAACCAAAAAAGGTGTTAAGTAACTATAAAAGGTGAACCAACCAAAAAAGATGTTAAGTAACCCAAAAGATATAACCCAATCAAAGAAGGTGTGAACTAAAGAGTGAACAGTCCTGGAGAAAAGTGTATGCTCTGTGGTATAATCGAACGTAATGGACTTCTCCATAAATGGTGGTGTAATGTCCCTGAACAATTTGCAGGGATCCAGGAGAAATAAACACCATTCATAAGCAAAGGATAAACTATGGGAGTGGAAACACCGAGGAAAAGCAACTGCCTGAATACAGAGGTTGAGGGGACATGACAGAGGACAGACTCTAAATGAACACTCTAATGCAAATACTATCAACAAAGCAATGGGTTCAAATCAAGAAAACATCTAATGCCCAGTGGACTTACGCGTCGGCTATGGGGGGTGGGGGGGTGGGGGGGAGGAAAAGAAAATGATCTATGTCTTTAACGAATAATGCTTGGAAATGATCAAATAAAATATATTTAAAAAAAAAAAAGAAAAGTGTATGCTGTGATTGGGAGACATGAAATTTAGGGGAGGTGACACAAGAGAAAAAGACCTTTAAAAAGGGAATCAGAGGCCAGAAGAAGATATAGATTCGATTCGATTCGATTCAAGGAGATCAAAGATCTCTAGGACCAACCAGAAGACAGACACCCAGACTTCTTTCCATTTAGATGGTCACAGTTGGTTAGTGAAAGGCTGACTTAGTGACCCCGCCTTTCTGGAGACATAAAGCCTCCAGGAAAGACCCATTGTCTTGAGGCTCTTTTCCCTGATTAGGGCCTTAGTATTTCTACCTGGCTCAGAGGAAGCCAGAGTTTCCTCCCTTTTCTCTCTTCCTTAATATCTTCCCTCTATTGTAAATAAGCTACAATAAATTCCATTTACTTTAGTAATTTATTTTGGGATTTAGAAATTAAATCCCTGGTGACCAGCTATAGAAAATATTCAGAGTCCAACCACAATTATTTTTAACAGAATGAGTTATGAGAATTTACTTAGATTTAGGAAATGTGAAGTTCTGAGAGAGCATAAATATATATATGGAAGTCCTCTATTGTGAGGGCAGAAGTTGGGGTGGAAAGATTGAAAGTCAGATATTGAACTCATTGAAAAAAGAATGAGAAAAGAATGTCCCAGGGTCAACAATAAAAGCCACAAGAAAACTGTGGTAGATAGAGAACAGTTAGGAGGATCTCTTCCAGCTGATGTTTGAATAGTGTCTCCTTAGATGAAGAGAAGCTGCTGAGTAATGGTGGCAGAAAGGGAAGCTAGAAGTGGTAATGGGAAGCAAGGAGTATTCCCACTATCACACTATGACAAGTGAGTTTGTGAATTTGTCGAAGAACAATTAGTCCTTAACTTCTAAGTGCCACAGGAAGCTATAACAAGGATAGTCAACTTAAAAAAATCTTTACATCAAATATCTCTAATAAATGTTTTATATCCACAATAATTATATCACTAATAAAAATATTCTAGACCAAAAGCCATTCCCAAACAGATAAGTGGTTAAAAGATATGATAGTATTGCAAACTATTAAACATATTAAAGAATGATCCAACTCCTTAACAAGTAGGGGAATACAATTAAAAAAACCTTAAGGCATAATCCACATACACAGCAAACTGGAAAAGATGATAAAAGATAGAGACAATAAATGTTGGCAGAATTATAGAAAGACAGACACATTTTTGCCTTGTTAATGACACTGTGAATTGGTCCACCTATTTTGAAAAGGATTTGGAACTGAGAATTTTATCCCAGAGATTTGACATAAAGCACATGAGATAAAACATATACAATTCCCTTTCCTGGAGTAAAAGGAGGGAGAGTACTCTCACAAGACAAACAGGTAAGGAAACTGCATCTTGAACCCTCATTCTTCTTCTTGTAATGAAGTTAGTGACCCCACCATGCATCTTGGAGAAAAAGAATGCATAATGAAGAAATATTCCTCTAAAAATCAATACTTAGTATCAATTCTAAGACAGAAGGAAAGGATTAAAAAAAAAAGAATAAATGCTACTGGGAGATCAGGGGTCATCTCTTGGGGGTAAAACTCCTTTCCTATGCTTCTACTACACTTCTTTTACTCTATCCACTTTAATCCTACCACAGCCCAGGCCCTTTCATTCTCTTCTCTCCAATTCCACAGGGTCCTCTGGAATTCATGCTTTATAACTAGCAAAAGCCCCACTCTTCTTCCTGGTCTTTTCACATTCTTTTGATCTTATGCCCATGGAAATCACCCTGGACTTGCTCCTCTCATCTCCCCATGACAATAGCATTAGAGGTGTTGGCGCACTCTCTGATTCCCACTTCCAGACTCTGATCCCATTACTCCACAGCTCTTCCTCTTTTGCAGTTCTTGCTATCTGCCTATATTGTATCATTCAGGTTTTTGCTGTTGTGATCCAGCCAGGCTTCTCAGTCTACTTTTTTAAGGAGTTCAGAAGTACCTAGGACACAGTTTACCTTTCTAATTCAACTTGACCAAAACTGGGGATGCTTGATGTTCTACTGAACACAACAATTTCCCAGTTCAACTGTCCCAACTATATTCTACCATATATTTGCAATTATACGCTACCAAAATCATCTATAGGGAGGTCTTAGATGAAACTACTACTACTTGCCTGACAGCATCACAATGCTGAATTCTGAAATGCCCCTCTCTGATAATAAGTTCCTGTCCTTCTATGTTTGCCTTGGTCTTACTACCACTAAATTCTCAGTCCCTCCATTTCTCCCTAGTCTACCATTTCTACCCAAGTCAAATAAAAACATAATACCCTCAAAGTTAAGAGATGCTTCCTTTCTTTCTGTTAACAAGAAGCTTTTTTAGAAGCCATACTTCTTGGAAGAATTATGTTGGATTGAAATAAAATATATTTTTAAAAAAGGTCATCTACTATGAGCTCCTAATTACTACTCTATAATTCAGAACCTCTCTATCTCTTCATTTTTCTTTGCTTCACTTATTCTTGTCTCTGAGGAAGAGGGGGACCCTTCACTTGGCCAATACTCACAGTTCTATCTGAGCCTCTGGTCCCATTCTCTTTGCTATGGCAACTTGACCCAAGAATTATCCCCTTGTTCATCTTCAATCTCTCCTTCTCCACATGTCCTCCCAATCACTGAGTAATAACACTCTTCATTCTATACTAGCCTTAAAACAGTTCACTTGGTCTTGTTATTCATTTTCTATCTCTTCTTCCTTACACTATTCAACTCCAATAAAGAATCATATACATCTACTGCCTTCATTTCTTCACCTCCCCCTCATTTCTCAGTCCCTTAAAATTTGAATTGCAGCTGAATCATCCAACTAAAACTGTTTTTTCAAAAGTTATCAGTGATCTTTTAATTGCTGAGTTTGATTGTCTCATCTCAGGCCTAATCTGTTAAACCCACTTTGCAGCTTTCAATACCACTGAATACTCTCTATTCTCCATATCTAGCTTTGTGAACACTATTATTTTTTTTTCTCTTCTTTACAAACAGAATACAGATTATGGGAGTAATATCTGAATTAGCAGTTTTTACAGAGTCAAAACACAGGTCTGATTATGTAGACCCCCCTTTCCCTGGCCCTCATTCCTCTGACCTCAAACATTCCATGACTCACTATTATCTCTCCAAGATCAATATTCTATGTTTGGCATTCAAAGTCATTCATAACTGGTTCCTCCTACTTTTTCAGTCTTTCTATATTCTATACTTTCCTCTTTGTACTCTTTGATTCAGTACCACTGGCTTCATTGCTGTTTCTTGAATAAGATATTCTATCTCCCCACTCCAGACATTTTTACTTACAGTTTCTCATGTCTGGAGACAGGTATCTCATGTCTTCTCCTTCCTCAAGGAGCCTCTTTGCTTTCCTGCTTCCCTCAAGTCCTAGAAGAAATTTCATTTTCTAAGGAAGCCTTTCTTGAGTCCTCTTAATTGTAGTTCCTTTCTTCTGTTGATTATTTCTAAATTATTCTGTGCATAGTTTGTTGGTACATGGTTATTTGCATGTTATCTCTCTTCTCCATTAATCTGTGAGAATCTTAAGAGCAGAGATATTATTTTGTCTTTTTTTTTAATATCCCCAGGTTTAGCAATGTCTAAGCATTTAATTAGGCACTTATGTTAGTCATTTTTCAGTGGTGTCTGACTCCTCTTAACCCCATTTCAGGTTTTCTTGGCAAAGACACTGGAATGGTTTGCCATTCTTTCTCCAGCTCATTTAACAGATGAGGAACTGACGCAAATGGGGTTAAGTGATTTGCCCAGGGTCACAAAGCTAAGAAGTGTCTGAGGTGAACTTAGGAAGATGAGTCTTCCTGATGCCAGCCTCAACACTACATCCACTATGCTATCTAGCTGCTAAATATTTACTGACTGATTAATTAGAGCAAACTTCAAAAATCAATATCAAATTAAAAGGGTAGCATTAAGGAAAAACTACAAGTGATTATAATAACTTCAACTTCAACTTACCTATTCCTAATAGCCTTTGATGCAAAAAAAATGAAAATAAAAAAGCAGATATTGATATTGATTAATTACCATTTCTGACAGAAATTGAACTGATTTCAAGCAATTAGTACAAAAGGAGGACAAAAGTCCAAGATTCCCTTCCACCTTCTCTACTACATGGACAGACATGGCAGTCAAAGGAAAAATGACTTTGAAACTCATAAAATATTATTGTGTATAGTGTCAGAAGACTAAGACCAATATGGCTTCACAAACCATGAAAAGCAGAAAATAAATATAAATCTGCAGAAAACTTTGCAGAAAGTCCAAATGAAGCATAAGATACTAAAGGTACTCAAAGATAACCTGGCAGGCAGACTACAAAAGGAAGGACAATGAAGCCAATCTGTAAACTAAATTTGCCTATAACAATTATATTTATCATCCACGATTGAGGAATCACCACATTTGGATCTTAACTTTTGTTCAATGAATCTCTAATATATTAATATAAAATAAGGCATGAAGGTAGGAGAACTTCAGGTAGGTTCTGAATGGAAAAAATGGTAAGATTTTCTCTCTTGTTCCTATGAGGGATAAAGTAAGAATGCATATTAGACAACAAAGGCTTTTTATCATTGTGATGAAAGATATTTAACACAAAATCCAAATGGGAAGATAAGGGTGGTCACCAAATATGCCTATTTGTGGACAACATCCTTATTTATTTAAAAAAAATCAATGCCTAGTTCTAAGTTCAGGAAGAGTATTGATTGTTTGCAAGAAAAGTGGCCTAAAAACAGTATCTCCAAATGGAAAAGCTATAGACTGATTATTAGAAGAAGTTAGGGATACTGGATGGAGAGTTTGAGTACAATGATATTGGTACCCAAATATTAAAGTTCCCAAATGGTATCCAAATGTTACAGAATCTAAAGCAAGACCTGCCCCATGATGACTCTATATCCGTTATAGAGTATCTGCTGAAAGTCGAAGACATGAATTGCAGAGGTTGAGCAACTATCATTGATTGAATTACAATCTGTACAGATGAAAGATGAAGAGCATGAAGAGATGAAGAAAGGTAGCATTCATATAGTATTTTAAAGCTTTTAAAATGCCTTATAATCATTATCTTATTCAATACTTACAACTCTGGGAGGAAATACTACATATAGTATTATTTCTACCTTGCAGATTCACAGTCATTAGAGGTAGGACTCAAACTCATCTCTCTTGACTTTGGAGGGCTCTTTTTACTAAATCATGCTGCCTTTCCAAGTATCCCCAATAAAGAGATCCCTGTTCCACTGAGGTATATGACAGGTAGAAAAAACTCTGCTATATTAAGGATTAGTAAACAATTGTGTCTAGGTTTATTTTTCCCTTTTAAGAGGAATTCCAAATGCTGGAACTCCATAAAAACAACAAAAAAGACAAATTCTATAGCAAAGACTACAGCAATGACAAGAAGGAAAACAAAGTAAATTATAATGTCCAAATTGATGTTTAAGATTATTCTTATAACTGTTTGTGAAATGAAAAAGTATCTGTTCATGGAGAATGAGAAGTAGAAATATGGAGAAAAATGGAGAAGTAGTTCTAGTGGAAAACCATGTGCTGTAGTGAAATAAACATGAGATTAGGAGTGAAAAGTCCTGGTTCTAATACCAGATATGCATGTACCTTTGGGTAAGTTAAACAATCTCTATGATGTTTGGCTTGCTTATCTATACATCTAAGACAGCCATGCCTGTCCAAGTGCTTGAAGGCACTGGGAAAACTATATATTTTTAAATCAAAGGGCTATTAATATTACTGTGAGTACTATTTAACCAACAGAGAGAAGGTTTTTAAGTGAACCACTGTCCAAGTATATGTGAGTTAATAATATAAAAGGAAGCACTGTAAAACTTTCCAACTCCCTGACAGAAGGTAAGTTTAAAAAGTAGTCAGAATCATGAGTTAGACTTATGCTTTTGAAAATTGGGGTAATCTATTACAAGGCCTGGGGGAATCTCAATCCTCAGCAACGTCAAGCAATATATATATATATATATTTTTTTTTTAATTAAAACCTGTTATTTTAACAGAGCTCTGAGAACATAAATGAGTATGAGAATTGTCAAGAAGCAACAAACTTGTGATCAAATACAAGTCAATGTTAATATCACATTACTAAAATTAAAGGAAGGGGCAGCTAGGTGAGGCAGTGGATAGAATCCTGGATTTAAAATCAGGAAGACTCACCTTCATGAGTTCAAATACAGTTTCAGACTTGTATTAGCTATGTGACCCTGGGCAAGTCACTTAATCCTGTTTGACTCAATTCCTCATCTGTAAAATGAGGTAGAGAAGTAAATGGCAAACCATTTCTCTGCCAAGAAAACCCCAAATGGGGTCACAGAGTTGGAAATGACTTAATGAGAAAGTTAATGTGTGCATTTTTTTCATTTATCAAAGAACTGATGAGTTAACTTTGGGGGAAAGTTACTTTGTAAGGAGGATTTGTTTTGATGATTTGTGGGATAGGCTGTTGTGTAAAAAAACAAAATGCATCAATCAATCAATAAATGACAATAGGGAGGAAAAAATCTATAGTCACTTCAGGAAAAAGATGGTTAGACTCGTGATCCTCAAGCAGTAGTTCATGAGTCGCACTGTGAGTGTCCTCTGATTGGACAAGTTTCTTGTAAATTTACAGTTTATGGTATAAATTTATAACCATATGTACTAAGTCCTTTCTATGTGCATAGAGGATGTGTATCTCAATCTATTTTTTTGTTTCTAATAGAAATGAGCAAACTGTTCCACAGATTATCTTATTAGGATCCCAACCAAGGCAATTAATCAATTATTGTTAATTCTTGTTGGAAAGGTCACTAAGATAGGACAGCTATTTTGTGGGGTCTTCTGAAATTATAGGATAGGCTACAGAAGAGAAACGTTTGGTAAAAGAATCTCTGATTCTTGGGAGGTGGTGTATTAGAGCAGACAAAATTTTACAAGTTATCCTCAATGACAAAGATTCTAATCCTGAATGAGAAAGTGGAATCAGAATGTGCATAGTGCTATGATTCATACCAACTCCAATCCCAGCAGAATTTTCTTATTTTGATTTCTGCAATGATAAATGATGAAAAATATTTCTTCAATGTAATCAGCAGCTAATTTTAAACATGATTATCAGGTCTATCAGAAAACTGGCAAAATAACAGCTTTTGAAATGTACAGTTAAATCAAGCTATTTTTAAAGCATGCTTTTTTAGCTTCATTAAATAGGAAATCTTTAGATAAGAATACTTTTAGGGAAGAAGTCAGTTAAAAACATAAAGAATATAATTTAAAAATTTTCAGACAAACTGAATTTAAATTCATAATCACTCTAATGTTAACGGTTGCCCTACATATAGGAGCAAGCATTGTTTTCTTTTCATTTTCTTCCTATCCCATTGGAACCAATTACTTTTGGGTACTGCCTCAGTTGGCAAAGTAGCATTGAGCTCATTAAGAGGTTGGGGTGCCCAAAATGAGCTGAGTACCAGATAAGAAACTTGATCATCCTCCCAGAGTGGCTTCCTCTTGTTTTCTTTAACTCTGTCACTATGGCATTTCTATTCCAAATGGGAAGCTTTCTTTAGAGTTGAAACTAGAGTTGCCCTTTGAATCAGCAAGATGGATTGTTTTTTTGCCCTTGGAACAAAACTATATAAATTTTTTCTCTCTAGGTGTATTAGCTAATTTAGATATATAAGATGCTTCAAAATGAAATAAAAAATGGCTGGTAACTGATTCAGACCTAAAGTTTTGGAAAGATCTGTCAAATTGGGGGTCTTTTTCTTTCTAATGATAATAAGATGCCACCTAAATTTCTAAAACATTAAAAAAATAAATGTTACACTTACTTCTGAAATTATTAATAATGTCTGATGGAAAAGTTATGTCTGTAATTTTTTAAAAAGAAAAGTGTGCTTCTTTCTTTCTAAGACTAAGGATTTCATTACCTTTCCAGAGGTTAGGCAACAGAATAATAGTTGATTGTGGAATACACATCACATATGAACAATAATAGAGGCCTGAGCAACTGGGACACAAGTGAAAGGAAGGTCAAGAGGCAGTAAGCAGTAAGCAAGCAAGGGAATAGGAAGTAGATAATATGGTGGTAAGAGAGAGAACAAGGGAGATGCAAGCTCAAAAATACTAGCATGGTACAGCTCCTAAGCAAAAAGATTTAGAAGCCCAATCTCTGATTCTGAATTCTGTCACTATCTAGTCTTGGACAACAATATCTACAACAATATCTTGGACAACAATCTCTGATTCTGAATTCTGTCACCATCTAGTCTTGGACAACAAGACCTTAACACCTGCTCTCTCTCAAAGGAATAGTGTAAACACATAAACAACTCACGATAGCATTTTAAATTTTACAAAGCATTTTCCTCACAACCCTCCTATATGGTTAGGTAAAATAAGTATTAATATAAAGCACTGGAGAATGCTTCTTGGAGAAGAAATGTAAGAATTTTAAGGAATGGCCTTCCTTAATCCTGGCCACTTATCTTCTACTGGCTGAGGAACAGCTTTACAACTTTTAAATGGAAGGATAAATGGGAGCTCAAGAAAGTAATTTAAAAGCAATTTCAATCTTGGTTTAGGTTTTTTTTTTTTTTAAGGACAGTTTTAAGAGTGAATTTCATATCAGAAGCAAAGAATATTCCTAAAGTCAGTGAATTTGTTTTCAAACAGATATTAATAGTTCTATGAGCAACATCAGTTACTGAAAGATATTTCTTCAATGTACTTAAAATTCCAAACAGAAATTGAAAATTACATTAAGAAAATTTAAATTAATAGTTTAAAAAGATCTTTGCAGAATTTTAATTTTTACAATTGCTATCTAGTCATCTTAGGCAATGAAGGGAATAATTTCCCAAATGGCCCAAGTTTGTGTATTGGATGTTAGTATGGGGCCACCAACTGGTGAAATGGCACTCAATCTCCTAAAGCCAGGTAATAATTAATGGCAATAAACCATAAAATTCACATATACATATTCATGTGTATAAATGTGAGTATACATAGTGATATATATATAATAGATAATACATGTACGTATATATGTAAATATATATACACCTTGATGAGACATCATTCAGGTACATTGTGTGTACATACATGAATGGTGTTTCATCAAAATTAAATAAGAGATTCTCTCCTTATACCCATCCAGAAAAAGATGTAGTTTTTGGAGTGAACAAATCTGAAAACCATAGCTCTCCTGACACTTCTTTTCAGGACTAAAAAAGAAATAAAACAAACTTTTTACATCTGTAGATTAAGGGAACAATAATTTCCAAGGTCCCTGCTATGTTGTTTAATCATTTCAGAGTATCCAACTCTTCATGACCCCATTTGAAGTTATTTTGGCAAAGATACTGGAATGACTTGCCATTTCCTTCTCCAGATCATTTTACAGATAAAGAACTGGGGCAAACGGGGTTAAGTGACTTGCCCAAGATTACACAGATATTAAGTGTCGGAATCCACATTTGAACTCAGGTCTTCCTGACTCCAGTATAATGCTCTATCCACTGCACCACTGTAAGGATAAGTGATAAGGGATAGAGAAAAATGCACAGACTGTCTAAGAGGAAAGGAGGAGAATTTAGACTCAAACCCTGGGAGAAGATTCTAGAAGGAGAGGAGGATCTTGGGAGTTTACTGGGTTTACCGGTCTCTCCTGATCTGGCTTTTCTCTGAGCTGATAAGGAGGATCTTTTTGCTCTGGCATCCCCTGGGAAAAGACTAATCTTGTGGAAAGATTAGGGATTCCTGGGTTGGAGAACTGCCTTGGAGGAAATCTGCCTTTCCCTGAGGCACAGGGATCAACCTGTCAGAAACAACTTAGTTAAGGTAAACCCAAGGGTTTTATCACCTGAGACTTTGGATTTACCTAGGAAGCCAACCCCAGGTTTTCGGTAAGGACTCAGTACATCTGTGAGTCCTGCATTCTCAGCCTTTAAAGACAATCTGTAGTATATAGGTAGTCAGAAAGCTTTTTGGGATCTAAATAAGATCAAGGAATGAAGAAGAAGGGCTTGAGAAGACCAGAAGAGCAAACCCCAAGAAGGGGAGAATAGATTGGTGCGAGGAGCTATAGCTGTGTAGATTTAGGACTTTATTTATCATTTCCCTACCCTCAATAAACTTTTTTTTTTAATTGCAAGGGTTGTGCTTCTCTGGTCCTGGGAGGTGACTAGTTGGATTTTTTCCCCTCATTTCCAATTCCTCTAGATCCTTTCCATTAAACTATCTCCTTTTGGAGGTATTTTCTCTTTCAGTATCTAGCTGCCTCTCTATAATGCTGCATTATTTTATAATTCATGCAAAATAATGACAACAAACAAGAAATTCTCTGTTCTGAGACAAAAGGAAATACAAAGTAAAATATGGCTGATTATAGAAACAGGCTATATATTACATAAACCTAGACAGGTCTCATTTGTCAGGAGGTTAGTAAATGATGCTGAGGTCCAATAATTTTGGTTAGATTCAGCAATCATCTATGAAAGCTGCACACGCATCCCAGAGCAATGCCCAATTGAGGGGTGGGGATCATTGAGCATGACATTGGCAGAGATGATATATAGTTTCACTTTAGTCTGAGCCATACTCCCTCACTATCCCTCCCTGATACATACAACACCCACCAAACCCTTTTCTACCTTTCTGCCTAATTAGTTTCTGAAGTCTGTGTCCAGATTTATCAATAATTTGTGTATTAGAAAAAGATAATCTGTGGAACTACTTCTAGTTGCAGTAAAGGGATACTCTGGCTGTGACTAGAAAGATACTAGGGGAACCTGAGGGTGTCTAGTTGTAATGGAGATAGAAATACTTCTGAGAGACAGAGAAATACTATTAGAGAGAGATATTCTGGGGTTGTTTATTGATCACTACTGATGGCTAATAGATCAATATTTTTCCTACCCTCCTCCTTCCTCAATCCCTCCCTTCACCACCCTTTTCTGAAGCCTTTTGGCTTCGCCCCTCCCCCCGAGTAGATTCTGAGGTTTATGAGGAAACACTCTTTTCTCTTCCTTTCTCAAGTAAGGGGATTTATTGGGAACAACAGGATGAAGAACTGAGGTAAGATGAGGTGAGAGGGATGAGGGTTTCCCTAATCTATAATGAGGGATAGGATGATTATGGGAAATGTCAGTCCTGTCACAGCTGTGACACAAAAGTCTATCAGGGAGATGGAGGACAACTGCTTAATCTTCTTTCTTCTTCCAAGTACACAAAACCACCAACAAAAGTTAATTTCTTCTCAGGCTAATTCCAGAAGCCCCTCCCCCAAGGGTCCTTTAGCCTAGGACAGAAGCGAACATGGATCAGTTCAGAGCTTCTTCCCTTTTCAGCCTGGCTTGCCTCCAACTGACTTTCCTGGGAACATTCTAATTGGAATCTTCACCTTGATTGACAGATGAGGTCCCCAACTTTCTGTCTTGCATGCATGAAGTTCTCTCTTCCTTCATGCCTCTTCCACATTTGATAATGTTTTATTAAAAACGACAGAGCCCTGTTATTATAAAGATTTGTGAATTTATGAATAGTTCCTTGTTCTTTTGTGCCATACATTTGTATAATGATGATAAGTAATACCACAATCTTACATTTGTATATTTAGAGTTTCTATAGTACTTTTACATCCCATTATTTTTATTGATTGAAAAAACTTTGTGAAGCAAGGTAAAGCAAATATTATTCCCCTCTTTTTGAAAACGAGAGAATTTAAGAAATTTGCCCCAAATCACAGTGCAAGTTAAAAGGCTATTATAATAAGAAGAAATGGAATTCAGTTTTCCTGATTCCAGGTGCTTTTCCTTCTATACTACACCTTCTTAGAATCAAGAGGAATTAAGAGTTATAAAAAATTGGAGACTCTAAACTACTAATTTTTTAGTTGAAGAAATTGAGATCCAGTAAGGGAAAGTCATTCTCAAGGCCATATATATATAGATAATAAACAGCAGACCAGGACTTTTTCCATTTCATTGTGCTGACTTCTCTTCAGGTCAAGGGCACAAACAGAGGGAATGAACATTATTAGGATACTTTGTTTTTTTAATTAATACCTTGATTTTCTTCTGTGATAGATTTTTCTTCAGATTCTTCTGAAGAATTCTGTGAAACTCTCTCAGATGAAGAAGATTCTGTAGATTTGCTACTTTGGTCAGGTTCAAGTCTGGATCTAAAAGTATAAAATAATATTATTAATGTGCTTATGTAGATAATTGGATTTCCTTTAAAGAAATAGAGAATAAGATTAAACACCAATATGAATGAAGTAATTTTAACCATAAAAGTAGATACAATTTGGCCTTTTTTAGAATGATTGTTCTGCATTACCAAATACATCACAAATCCATATTCCTTCCTTCTACCACTGATGACTGCCATTCCATAAGAATCAATCTTACCTGTAGTTTTATCTGCATTTTTTTTCTAGATCCTAAAGGAGCAGTTTATTTTGGAATCATGACTGTAATGAAATGGTTCTTTCTTACAACTGGATATAGGCATGGTGGTTACTTTGAGTTCTATGCCTTAAGAAGATCTGTGCATGAGATCCAAGTACTCTGCTCATGAGTACTATATTGGTCAAGGCAACCATTTTTCAGCATGGTGCTTATCTTGTAGCATACTGATATTAGTCTTCCCTCCACAGCCTTCAGTTGCTGAAGGAAGAAATTAGTTGCTGATTAAGAGGAAATTTTGGTTATGGAATTTTCATTAAAAACTGTTTAAAAACAAAAATTCCTTCCCTCTTATAAAAACCATTATTATCCTATCACAAAAGCACCATGAGTTTATCAATTTGTAGAAATAGAGATTAGATCTTACATAGTACAACTTTATAGACAGAATCAGTTTTATTATGAGAAAAGGCAAACATCCAATATAAATTTCCAAATGTACAAAAAGCACATGGAAATTATAAAATAAGATTATCTAAATATTGTTAAAATATTATGAGATATGTTAACAAGTACATATTTAATGTCTACTAAAATTCAGCAAAGGAAATTCATTTTAAGATTAATTGACTTTTAAATAAATGTTTTTTATTGTTTGCAATCTTTTGCTTTTAGAGTATGCTAATGCACCAGATTTCGATTAAAAATAAAAAGCCTGCAATGCAGACTTTTAAAAAAGCACTCTACTTTGTTTAAATGATAAAAACAGATTCAAATGATCAAATAAAGAGTCTACTGAAATCTTTGGGGAAATTACAAATCAAGTAGTTGAGAGTCTTTTTAAAAGGAATTTTTTTTAAATCCTGAGAAAGACCAGTTTAGGCTCTATCATTTATTTTAACTGATTTACTTAACTAAAGACTGAGTCTACCACAGATGCAATCAAAAGATTCTCCACCTGGCACACATCGGTTTACTACTTCCTTTACTTTGCCTTCAATTTTAAATTTTTACCAAAAAGCAGGGTAAGGGTATGGGGAGGGAAGGAAAATTGATCAGAATGGGAGAAATGAGGAAAGGGAAAAATATTATTTTAAAAAAGGCTTTTCTGATTTGAAACAAATAAGATTCAAGTATAAATCTTCTATTTTAACTGAAGTGAGTATTGCTTTAAGTTCAGTGCACATAAGGTGAATGTATTATAATTTTAAATGTAAATTTCAGAAGGAAGCATTTACTCTGAGCACAGGTACAATGCATTTGAATAAAAATAATATAATTCATGTTGCTAAATTTATATTGCCTTAATGAAATTATGTTCCTCCATTTCTACAAGCAAACATTTATTTAGCACCTCCTAGGAACATAAGATACAGAGATATTGCACAATCCCTACATAAAGACTTACTATCCAGTTGGTGAGTGAGGACCCATACATAAATTACAAATAACAATAACACTGCATATATGAAGTGTTAAGTAAGTTAAATAAGAGTTGAACAGGTAATTTGTTATAGAAATCTATTTCAAGTTAAATAATAGCTTAAACATTTTTGCTGTTTTATTTAGTCTTTTTCCAGTGTTTTATCCTACTCTTCCTGGCCCTCTTTTGAGATTTTCTTGGCAAAGATATGGAGAAGTTTTCCATTTTCCTTCTTTGCTCATTTTAGATATGATGAAACTAAGGCAAAGAGGGTTAAGTGGCTTGCTCACAGTCATACAGCTTGGAAATGTCTGAGGCCAGATTTGAACTCAGGTATTCCTGACTCCAGATCCTGTGCCACCAAGCTACCCCAATTTAAATATTAGGGTTCTAAATATTTCCCTGATACACTCTGAGACTTAAGTTAAATATAAGTACTTAGATTTCATACATAATATGGATATGTATTATTTGAGGTCCTCTTCTCTGCTGGTGTCTGAAATACATAAAATGTAGCAGGCTTAAGCTCATTTTTATCTTCCTTGTATAGAGGATGGAGCTCTTCCAACAGTTCTTAGGGGCAGTTTAGGTGCTTTTGTTTGATCTTTTCTGGAGGAAATGAACAGCTTTCCTTCCACTATCCTGACCTGAGATGCTGCTCAGTGATCTCACCCAGCTACATCACTGTCAATAATTGTACATTGCTGCAGACAGTTGCTAAATATTTTGGTTAACATTTTGAAGAACTACTTTTAGTGTTGCTCTTTCATTGGGCAGAAAGGCCACTGTTTTTAGTTGGTTATTTCAAATTGTATGATTCATAAAAATAAATTTTCTGTGGGTAGATGATTGTACTTTCTTTTTTATCTCTTCTGCACAATAAAAGTTTTAAACTTAGTGATACTGTCTTGAGAAAGGCATCAAGTGGTAAAACCACATATACATAATTTGTGTTTTTATATACACAGATGCATAGGCATGCATGTATTTTGGTGTACCTATACATGCATACACACATATGTGAACACATGTGTGTATTTCGGTCTAAAACAACACCATTCTTCCAGTGACTCAGATTCCTCACCCAAGTATTACCTTCAATTCTTTACTCTCCCTCATTGCCTACATCCAATCAGTTATCAAACCTTGATGCTTGTGCTATAACCTGTCTCACATTTTGGCCCCTTCTCTTTATTCTCAAAACCAGAAGCTCAGTTCAAGTCCTCATTACCTTCTGCCTACAGAATAGAAAAGTCCTTCTAATTGGTCTCTGTCTTTGTCCTCCCCACTGGATTCCCCACTGTTCACACAAATGCCAACGTGAGTTTCCTTAAGTGTAGGTGTGTGATCATGTCACTCCTTTATTTACTAAAGCCCAGGGGCTCCCTATGATTATAGGAGAAAATGTAAACTTCTCTACTGGGGGTAGGTACAACCTGGCTACAACCATTCTTTCCATCTTCATTATATATTCTTTCCCTTCCTGCATTCTGTAATCCAGCCAAATAGCACCCCACAAATAACTCCATTTGCCATCTCTGTTACTTTGCATGGGGAAGCCCACATGCCTAAAATGCACTCCTTCCTTCCCTCCATCTCATCATATCCCTCTTCCTTCAAAACATAACTCAAATGCCATTTGCACGAAGCTTCTCCAGAACCCAATGCCTCATGACCCTCCATACTATGTTGTATCTATTTATTTTTTTATCTTAGTGCCATATATACTTTTAGAGGGTCCAAGTCTTGACACTTATAGCCTAAATGACCATAAGCAGGTCACTGCATCTCAGAGGTTTAAATTTCTCATTTTTAAAATACAGTTTATCATTTTCACACAGGGTTATTGTGGAAAAATAATTTGCAAACCAAAATTATGATTATTATTACTACTTCTAACATGACTCTGTTATTTAGTAAACAAACATTTATTTAGCCCCTATTGTGTGCAAAGCCCTGTGATTAGTACTAGGGAGGCAGATAAAGGTAAAAGACGTTTGCTGCCACCCTCAAGAAGCTTACATTCTAACATAGGAGACAACATATAAACAACTATGTACAAACAAGCTGATTAAGAGAGATCACACTACTTTTCCACTTCCATCCCAGAGCCCATTCATGCTGATACCTCCACTTCTTTGGCCTATTTTTCTAACTCAAGAGCTCCTTGGAAGAAACTGGTTTTTAGGAAATACCCCCACCAGCCCCATTCAGTTTCTAAATCAACTCAGACTCCAATTCTCCAGACTACTTTTCCATCTTTCCAAAACTTTCTCTACCCTGCCAATTCCCTTTTACCTCTTTATGTGTTGACTCCTTTCATTAGAGTGTAAGCCTCTTGAAGGCAAGGATTGTCTTTTTCTTTCTTTCTTGTATTTTTATTCCCGACTCATAGCAAAGTGCCTGAAACATAAGTGCTTTATCTAATCCTATCTATTAATTGTTTTTGGAAATCATACCATCAAGAAAATTTAACTCAAAACATCAGTCCAATTATGTGGTTTTTTTTTTTATATAAAACTTGAAAGGTTTCAAAACATAGCCTAATAGAAGTTACATAATCAGTTTGGACAGACTACCTGTGTTTAGTGCCAAAAATACACATGCCCAACTAATTCTCAAAAAACTTATGTATTACTTCCATCTTTTTGTAATTAAGAAATTACAGTTATAATTATAAAGAAATGCCCATTTCTAATAGAATACTTACAATCTTTTCTTATCCACCACACGTTTAACTCGGATAGCTCTCTGCTCAGAATATATTTTACATACTCCTGTTAATAAAAGTTCAAACAGTTCAAATTTAAAATTATGTTTCCTGGTTTAAGTTTCCATAAAATAATTTAAATAAAAGCCATACTTTTCAATTAATCATTAAATATTGTATTTTATTTTATTTTAGTGAGAAATTAAATTAAATACTTTTTAAATAATCTTCAATGAAATCCAAGACAGCACTTCTGTGTTCCTTTACTTGCTGGGAATGTACCTCCTTGTGTGCTGTAATGAAAAAAGACAATACTTTGTTACTTTGTGTTTAATTATATGAAAAAAAGAATTATTCAGCTTCTTCTACAGCAGCTGATGTGAATAAAGAATTTAAAATTTATAACCATGAAGGAAGGTTGTGTCAAGTGAAATATTACATTTTAAGTACAAGATTTATTGGGCTTTATAATAGCTAAAGATTTAAAAAGAACAGAAACTATGGTCAAATAATTTAAGCTTAATCATCATTTTCAGTTAATATTCTTTAGTCTGCTAATGTATTCTGACCCCATTTGTGTGAATATCATCAGTCTATCAAGCTGAATAATAATAAGTATGTGAATCTGGAAATCTCTGATGACAATGCTTGTGGATTCTTTCCTATCTCTGAAAGATTAGATCCCAGGCACACCTTAGTAGATAACCTTCACCGGGTGCTATGGTTGGGAAAAAATTGTTACTTGTAGTAAGTCTTTTGGTGCTGAATCTCTCCAAATTTGACTGCACTAGTTCTTGGATGACAAACATTGCCAGATTTGTAGGCATATACTTATCTTTCGGGGCATGCTAGAACTCAAGGGGTATAAAGTTTTTAAGAGCACAGGTTCAAAGTTATACCATAATGAAGAATAGGAGTGAGATTTTAGGACACTAAATTCACACTGATTTTACCATTATTTAGTTAATCAAAAAGCACTTATTAGGAACCAACTATGTGCCAGGCACTGTGTAAAGAACTGGGGAGACTTCCGGGTAAGCATGGTGGCAGTCTAAACGTGGGTCACTTCCTCTCCCCAGCATACACCAATAAAGACCAAAAGATCTTAAAAATCATTTTCAGAAGAACGGAGGAACTGTACAGTAGGGAGCAGCATTGAAGGTACGTGGGATTGGGACTTTTCCAATCTATAAGAGGGTGAAAAAGCTTCCACCCAAAGGTGAGCTAATCCACCCTCCCCCACCCCCACCTATGGAGCCAGAGCCAGAGCCAGAGCTAGAGCATGCCAAAATGAGTGAGAGAGAGGGCACCTCTAGAGTGAGCAAGGGGCACCTCTAGGTCCTTGGGAGCTGACTAGGACTGCCGGGGACCTACCCCTGAAAGCAGCTAGACCAGAAACCCAGGGGGACAGGATAGCACAGACCTTGAGTTCCCCTGGGCAGGTAGCACAGAGAAGAGCTGCAAAGGATTGAGGAGATTCAAGAGCTTGCCTCAGGCAAAATCCTTGCTCCTTAACTCTGTACACAGAGAACCTGCCCAGCTCACTCAGATTTCTTACTAAAGAGGGAAGGAAAAACATCCATGAAAATGGCTAATTGTGCACAGGAGTCTCAAAATCCTCCCCTCCAAAAAAAACCCCCAAAAGACAGTAACTCTCAAAAACTTTTACAGAGGAAAAACCCAGGCTACAGAGCTACTGGAAGAAATTCAAACAAAGGAAAAACCTTAAAAAAACAGAAATTGTCCACAAGGCCTGGAAGAATTTCAATTGGAGCTTATCAAAAAGATAGAAGCCTTCTGGTTACAGAAGTGGAAAATGGTTTAAAAAAAAGTGAAGAAATCTGAATATAGCTGAATACTAAAAGGTTAAGGCAGAAAACCAAAAGATTATAACAGAAAATCAGGCCTTAAGGACCAGAATTGAGTACCTGGAAACCAATGATCTTGCAAAACAGCAAGAATTAATAAAGCAAAGTCAAAAAAACTGACAAAATAGAAGAAAACATAAAATATCTCACTGACAAGGTGACAGATCAGGAAAAGAGAGGAAGGAGAGACAATTTGAGAATCACTGGTCTACCTGAAAAGCCAGAAATAAACCGAAAACTTGGCAGCATACTACAAGAGATCAAACAAGAAAACTGCCCTGAAGTTCTTGAACAAGGGGGCAAAATAGACATTGAAAGAGTTCATAGAACACCTTCTACACTAAACCCCCAAAAAACAACTCCCAGAAATGTAATTGCCAAATTCCAGAGCTTTCAAGCTAAGGAGAACATTCTACAAGAAGCCAAAAAGAGACAATTCAGACACCAAGGAGCACCAATCAGGATCACACAAGACCTGGCAGCTTCCACACTAAAGGACCGTAAGGCCTAGAACACGATATTCAAAAAAGCAAGAGAACTGGGTCTTCAACCAAGAATCACCTACCCATCAAAACTGATTATATACTTCCAGGGGAAAGTATGGGCATTCAACAAAATAGAAGATTTCCAAATATTTGTAAGGAAAAGACCAGAACTAAGTGGAATGTTTGATATCCAAACACAAAAATCAAGAGAAACATGAAAAGGAGAAAAATGTTTTTTTTTTAAATTCAAACTCTCTTCTTTAAGAGCTACAAGTAGATCAAATTATATATATTAATGTATAGGGAAAATGTTATTTGTAACTCTCAAAAAAATGTTTTCATTATAATAGTAAATAGAAGAGTCATTCATAGGAAAAGATTGGGGCATTAAAGGCTATAAAATGATATGCAAAAAAAGGGTGGAAGGAATTGATGATGGTACTAAGAGATACTTGAAGAAATAAAATAAATAGAATAATCTTTATCACACAAAGATCCACATGGGAAGGGGAGGGGAAGAATACTCTTATAAGAGGGAGAGGAAGAGAATGCTAATAGATAATACTGGAACACAACTCTCATTGAAATCAATCGTGGGAGGGAAGAGCATCTAGATCCATTGGGATCTTGAAGTCTATTTTATCCTACAGGGTAAGGAAGAAGGGGAAACTAAGGGGGGCAGGAGGGAGGGAGTTCAAAAAATGGGAGGGAAGGAGAGGTGGGAGGGAACTTAACAGACCCTAAAAAAACATGAAGGGAACAAAAAGGGAGGGATCAGAAAAGGAAGCATATCAAGGGAGGGGAATAGGGGGATTGACTAAAAGTAAACCACTTGGTTAAAAGGATATAGCAAAATAAGAAAGGACAGAACTAAAAGAGGATATCAAAATGCTAGGGAATTCAAAAGTGACAATCATAACTTTGAACATGAATGGGATGAATTCACCCATAAAATGTAGACGAATAGGAGAGTTGATTAGAATCCAGAATCCTACCATAGGTTGTCTATAAGAAACACACCTGAGGCAGGTAGATATTCATAAGGTCAGAATTAAAGGGTGGAGTAAGACCACTAGGCCTCAATTGACAGAAAGAAGGCAGGAGTTGCAATCATGATATCTGACAAAGCCAAAGTAAAAATAGACCTGATTAAGAGGGATAGGGAAGGTAAATACATCCTGATAAAGGGGAGTATAGATAATGAGGAAATATCACTAATCAACATGCATGCACCAAATGGTATAGCACCCAAATTTCTAATGGAGAAACTAGTAGAATTGAAGGAGGAAATAGAAAGTAAAACTATACTAGTGGGAGACCTGAACCTACCACTATCAAATTTAGATAAATCAAATTAAAAAAATAAGAAAGAGGTAAAAGAAGTGAATGAAATCTTACAAAAATTAGAGTTAACATATATATGGAGAAAAATAAATAGGGACAAAAAGGAATACACCTTTTCAGCAGCACATGGCACATTCACAAAGATTGACCATATACTAGGTCATAAAAACATGGCATACAACTGCATAAAAGCAGAAATAATAAATGCAACCTTTTCAGGTCATAAGGTAATAAAAATAATGATCAGTAAGGGTACATGGAGAGCCAAATCAAAAATTAATTGGAAATTAAATAATACGATTCTCCAAAATTGGCTAGAGGACAAATCATAGAAATAATTAATAATTTCATTGAAGAAAATGACAATGATGAGACATCCTTTCAAACTCTATGGGATGCATCCAAAGCAGTACTCAGGGAAAAATTTATATCCTTGAGTTCATATATTAACCAATTAGAGAGGGCAGAGGTCAATGAATTGGACATTCAAATCAAAATACTTGAAAGCGAACAAATTAAAACCCCCCAGAAGAAAACCAAATTAGAGATCCTAAAAGTGATAGAACTATTGATCTAATAAATAAGACTAGAAACTGGTATTTTGAAAAATACAAAATAGACAAAGTATTGGTCAATCTAATAAAAAAGAGGAAAGAAGAAAATCAAATTAACAGTATCATGAATGGAAAGGGAGAACTCACCTCCAATGAAGAGGAAATTAAGGCAATTATTAAAAACTATTTTGTCCAATTATATGGCAATAAATATGCCAATCTAGGTGATATGGATTAATATTTACAAAAATATAAATTGCCTAGATTAACAGAAGAAGAAATAGAATTCTCAAATAATCCCATATCAGAAAAAGAAATTGAACTCTCCAAGAAAAAATCCCCAGGGCCTGATGGATTCACAAGTGAATTCTATCAAACATTCAAAGAATAGCTAATCCCAATACTATACAAACTATTTGACATAATAAGCAAAGAGGGAGTTCTACTAAATTAATTTTACAACACAAATATGGTACTGATCCCAAAGCCAGACAGGCCAAAAACGGAGAAAGAAAACTACAGTTCCTTAATGCACATAGATGCAAAAATCTTAAACAGGATACTAGCAAAAAGACCTCGGTAAGTCATCACGAGGGTTATTCACTATGATCAGGTGGTACTTATACCAGGAATGCAAGGATGGTTCAATATCAGGAAAACTATCCATATAATTGATCATATCAACAAGCAAACAAACAAAACTCTCATGATTATCTCAATAGATGCTTTTGACAAAATACAACACTCATTTCTATTGAAAACACTAGAAAGTATAGGAATAGAAGGGTCTTTCCTAAAAATAATAAACAGTATCTATCTATAAAAACCATCAGCCAACACCATCTGCAATGGGGATAAACTAGATGCATTCCCAATAAGATCAGCAGTGAAACAAGGATGCCCATTATCACCTTTATTATTCAACATTGTACTAGAAACACTAGCAGTAGCAATTAGAGAAGAAAAAGAAATTGATGGTATTAAAATTGGCAACGAGGAGACCAAGCTATCTCACTCTTTGCGGATGACATGATGGTCTATTTAAAAAATCCTAGAGAATCAATTAAAAAGCTAGTGGAAATAATCAACAACTTTAGCAAAGTTGCAGGATACAAAATAAACCCACATAAGTCATCAGCATTTCTATATATCTCCAACACATCTCAGCAGCAAGAATTAGAAAGAGAAATTCCATTCAAAATCACCCTAGACAATATAAAATACTTAGGAATCTATCTGCCGAGACAAACACAGGAACTATATGAATACAATTACAAAACACTTTCCACACAACTAAAACTAGATTTCAGCAATTGGAAAAACATTTAACTGCTTCTGGGTAGGATGAGCTAAAATAATAAAAATGACTATCCTAACCAAACTTATCTATTTAGTGCCATACCCATTGAAGTTCCAAAAAACTTTTTTACTGAATTAGAAAAAAACATAACAAAGTTCATTTGGAAGAACAAAAGATCAAGGATATCCAGGGAAATCATGAAAAAAAAAATACAAAGGAAGGTGGCCTTGCAGCCCCAGCTCTCAAACTAGATTATAAAGCAGTGGTCATCAAAACAATTTGGTACTGGCTAAGAGACAGAAAGGAGGATCAGTGGAACAGACTTGGGGTAAGTGACCTCAGCAAGACAGTCTATGACAAACCCAAAGACCTCAGCTTTTGGGACAAAAATCCACTATTTGATAAAAACTGCTGGGAAAATTGGAAGACAGTATGGGAGAGATTAGGTTTGGATCTACACCTCACACCCTACACCAAGATAAACTCAGAATGGGTGAACGACTTGAACATAAAGAAGGAAACAATAAGTAAATTATGTGAACACAGAATAGTATACATGTCAGACCTTTGGGAAGGGAAAGACTTTAAAACCAAGCAAGACTTAGAGTCACAAAATGTAAAATAAATAATTTTGACTACATCAAATTAAAAAGATTTGTACAAACAAAACCAATGTAACTAAAATCAGAAAGGAAGCAACAAATTGGGAAACAATCTTCATAAAAAAAACCTCTGACAAAGGTTTAATTACTCAAATTTACAAAGAGCTAAATCAATTGTACAAAAATCAAGCCATTCTCCAATTGATAAATGGGCAAGGGACATGAATAGGCAGTTTTCAGTTAAAGAAATCAAAACTATTAATAAGCACAAGAAAAAATGTTATAATCAGAGTGAAGCAAATCAAAACAACTCTGAGGTATCACCTCACACCTAGCAGATTGGCTAACATGACAGCTATGTAAAGTAATGAATGCTGGAGGGGATGTGGCAAAGTCAGGACATTAATTCATTGCTGGTAGAGTTGCAAATTGATCCAACCATTCTGGAAGACAATTTGGAACTATGGCCAAAGGATGCTAAAAGACTGCCTACCTTTTGACCCAACTATAAGAGATAATAAGGAAAAAGACTTGTACAAGAATATTCATAGCTGCACTCTTTGTGGTGGCAAAAAAATTGGAAAATGAGGGGATGCCCTTCAATTGGGGAATGGCTGAACAAATTGTGTTTTATGTTGGTGATGGAATACTGTTGTGCTCAAAGGAATAATAAAGTGGAGGAATTCCATGGGGAGTGGAACAACCTCCTGGAAGTGATGCAGAGCAAAAGGAACAGAACCAGGAGAACATTGTACACAAAGATTGATACACTGTGGTACAATAGAATGTAATGGACTTCTCCATTAGTGTCATTAGTGCAATGTCCCTAAAGAATCTGCAGGGATCTATGAGAAAAAGCACTATCTACATGCAGAGGAAAAACTATGGGAGTAAAACACCAAGGAAAGGCAACTGCTTGACTACAGAGGCCAAGGGGATATGATTGGGGATGTAGACTAAATTAACATCCTAGTGCAAATACCAACAACATGGAAATGGGTTTGGATCAAGGACACATGTGATACCTAGTGGAATCACGCATTGGCTATGGGAGGGGTGGCGGGAGGGGAGGGAGGAAAAGAAAATGATTTTTGTATCTAATGAATAATGTTTGAAATTGACCAAATAAAAATAATGTTTTAAAAAAAAGAACTGGGGATACATGGAAATAACTGACTACCCTTCATTTCAGAGATGAGGAAACAAAAGCCCAGAAAGATGTCCTGAGACACACAACTAGTAAATGTTTCAGGAAGGATTCCAATCCAGGCTTTGTTGGCTCAGATCTAGTTGCCCTCTCCACAAATCCCATCTCTTCTCTGATCCTCCAGAACCTTTCATATTTAAGCTCTTCTAATCCTTGGCTTTTTCTGTACCTCTTCTTCCATATTTCTCTGTACCAAAGAGCCTCTTTTTTGGCTTTGTTATCATTCTTAGTCTGTTTCACAGCTGAATATTCAGAAAAAGTAACACTCCCACATCCCTTGTCTTGATCAACAATGCTATGATCCAGTGCCACAAATGAGGGAGACTTCTCCAGGGCCCTTCCTCACATTCTCTTCTCAGATTCTCTTATCCTTTCTACTGAATTTGTGGATGAGAAGAAGTTGGAAAAGCTTGCAGAAGAACTGGAGAAGCAAGACCTGTAGAACTGTCAATCAAGGAATGGGGACCAGGAAGGACCATTAAAGAAGCAACAGCCAAGCTGAGGAACTTGGTCTCTTACCCTTGGGACAGAAAGGAGGAAAGACAGAAAGGTCCTGCTCTCTGGTTTCTCCCTACAATATTCAAGTGACTGAATCTTCAAACCTGTTAGCCAATTAATTTCCCAAAATATAGACTCTATTGCACTATCCTCCAACTTAGGAATTATTTTAGGATTAGGGAAACTTCAAACCCTCTCTTCCCATAACTCCCCTACTTTTCCCCTTCTCCTAAATAATCTTGTTTAAAGTTATCAAAGAAAGTTATCTGTCTGTTATATCAAGATACTCATTTAAAGCAGATTTCCAGTGATACCAACTGTAGACTAATATGGGGGAAGGGAGGTGAGAAGAAGGAGAGGGAGGAGGGAGGAGGGGAAGAGGGAAGGAAGGGAGGAGGTTGGCAGATCTGACCTTTAATTCCTCATCTCCCTATCAGAGTAATTCCCTAATACAGATCCCAGCAGAGAGTTCAGTGTACATATAACATTATAACTAGAGCATGATGGATGTGGAGGTATAAATCTGCTGTGAGAAAAAAAGTATCATAGTTCATCTTCCTCTGACTCAGCTGGCCTGGAACAGGTTTAGAACAGTAGTAAGAGCAGCAGCAGCAGCAGCAATATCTCCTATCCCTGGGCTTATTAAGCACAGGCTGTCCCTCCTTACCTCTGCCTCACCATACCCATCTCTTCCTTCACAGTACAGTCAAAAGCTTCAAAGTTAGGAAGACTGGGTTCAAATACTGCCTCTGTAGCAGTTAAAATTAGTTTCTCTGCTAGAAGTATTATATATTTTAGAGGTTTATTTAAGATTAAGAATTAAAGAAAATACAAAAATAAGAAAGCACGTGCCTTGGAGGGCCGAAAGGCCCATTCAATTTCACTTACATCATGAGAGATGCGTCAGTTTGGAAGCAGAAGTAGGAAGAGAGCTCAGTAGGCTTTACAGCCAGTTCAATAGAAATTTTGATCTCGCCCAGGTGAGGATCTTAGAGAGATTAGAGGGCATCTTGGGAACTAGAGCAAGGACTTCTGGGGATTGAAGTCCAGGGTTCAAATCTCCATTTTTACATTACTCCATTTGATTGTTATTGGGGAAAGAAGTTTCCCCAAAAAGGATCATGGAAACATAATCAACTTAAACATTACAACAATTTGAGGATAAGAGGAAAAAAAGAACAAAACCAATAATTGCTAGACGCATTGACAAAAAGCCAGTTAGGGGGCAGTACCCTTTGGCATGAAAGTATAGATACAAATAAATGTTCAATCAACCACATCCAAATTTCATTTTGATCTTCTTGTGCAGCTTGTGGTCTGGAGGCATCTTCATTGTGTCTTCTCCAAACAGTTCAGTTTCTGGATTCGGAGAGGTAGCATCTTTCTTTACCTAAAATTCTCTCAAAAGGAATTTAAACTTTGCAATTTAAAATAATAATATTTTTTACATTTCCCTGTTAAAAGGGTGATTGAAAAACACAGGATCACTTAGGGATTCATGGCTGAGTTATGTGGTATATAAATCAATTGGTAAGAGAAATTAAAAACATCAGAAAAATAAAAAAGAAAATTTACTGGATGAAAATATAGACTATCAAAGTCTTATGTGTAAAAATTCTAAGTAAGGGAAAAACAAATCTATAACAGGTCTTTGTATTAGGGCCCAATTAAATGATCTAAACAATGATGCATTTACCCAGTCAGTAGCCAGGACTACAGAAAGTTTGCCACACTATGAAAGACAGAAAAGGGACCAGATTATAGGAGCCAAGTAAGAGCCAAGTTTGGGGATACTCATCTATATTTTCAGAGTGAGTGTAGACACAAGGAAGGCCTATGTCTTAACAAATGTTAAACATCGCAACCCTGAGTCTTCACACTAGGTTCAAGACCTTTGTATTGGCTTGGAAGTGCATCAATCTGTCCTGGATTGGCTTTTCTTTGGCCCTGTGCAATGGCTCTTTTGTTTATATCTTGTCCTGGAATCAGACAGAATCATTAAGTAAAGTCCCTTAATTTTTTTTTTAATAATTAGTGGCATCATTTTTATAGACTCAAGCTTTTGGGGCATGCATTAGCATTATAGCAAATGTATTTTAAACTTATAGTACTGCAAAATCAAAAGTTAAAGAAAATCTTAATGCTGGTGACATGCTTCAAATATCAAAAGGAGAGAAAAAATACAAACCTGAAATAGTATATTGCATATGCAAGAAAAATATAATAAAAGTTTTTTTATTTATTTTAAAAAATTCAAAAATATAGCTTATAATCATTGAAACACTGTGTCAGCTAAGAAAATATAGAATGCAAGGCTTTCTCACCAAAAATGAGATCCATTTCCCTTTCCTATTTGGCCATGATCCACTGTGAGTATGAGCAAATGAATTTTACAAGATTTGTTTTTTTTTTATAAAGAACAGTATTACAAATATGTAGATATCAATATCAACAAAATTCTCAATAGCCCAGTTAAGTACAATAACAAACAAACACACTATCATATTTCACATAAGTTGCTGTATGGCATTTTTTTAAAGCCTATGAATTGATGGATGGATATTTGTTACAATTTTTTACAAACATAGCAAATCTTTCAACCTTGGCAAATACATTTTCAAAGTAAAACTCGTTTTGGGTTTAGAACATCATCAAGAAATCTAGATATCATTCTGGTGGAAGTAAAGTAGTGAGCTAAAGAGTTATAAATGAGGGGTGCTCCATTTTTTTGGAGGCTTCTAGGGGTACAAATGCCTTGAGATTAACGGCCCAACTTCCATTCACATTTTTAGAAATGAGGGAAGATTGGGGGTTATAATTGTATTTCACTTCAGCTACTAGAATGGGCCTTACACCTCGTGTTAGGGGCAGGTAAAAATGACCAAAGATTGTTAAGAAAAATTCTAAAAATCATGTCTAAAGAACCCTTAAAATCAAATTGAGATATTTAGAAACAAAGTAAAACTCATTAAATTTTCCAAAGGTTGTTATAGCAATTTTCTTTGATGGAGTCCATCTATCCTCTATGTGACAATTTACAATGTCAAAAATAGAAAAGCTGTTTTTATATGGGCTTAATAATGCTTGTTCAGTATGGTTATAGGGGAAAAGCAACAGAATATAACAGTAGTTAATACTCAGTACATTAAAATGATTCAGTGTAACAGAATAGTACGGAATGCAGTAATATATGGACTTAAAATATGAACTTAAATCACAAAGTTAAATCTTAAACAAAGCAATCAGTAGAATGCAATAGAATATAGAGATTTTTATAAACCATTGGAGCCTTAAAAATATAACCTCCATTCTCTTTAAAGTTCCTTGGGTTTTTATCCATTTAGATGCCTATTTTCAGAAGGCAGATTGGTATGGGCTAGGCAATGGGGTTTAAGCAACCCGCTCAGGGCCACACCGCCAGCAAGTGTCTGAGGCCAGATTCCAACCCAGGACCTCCCGTCTCTAGGCCTGGCTCTCAATTTATTGAGCTGCAGAGTTTCCTCCCCATAGTAAGGGTGGATTTTAGGAATTTCAAAGTCAGCTGAAGAGTTGCAGGAAGCTGAATTTTTCCCCTGGCAAGCAGGTGAAATAAATGAAATTACCAAAACAGTCAAAAGATATCCTTTTAAATACCCCATGCTTGTAAGTTACTGTTTGGAAAAGTCTCTTCCTTTTTTCCTTTTCTTTCTCTCCTCCTGTGATCCCCTGCCCCAATCCACATGGAGGTTAATCATGGCCTAAGGGAAAATTACCCCCATTTTTTACCAGCTGATAGAAATGAGCCCTGGGTCTGGGCAATTAGTCAGAATTGCTGGGCCGAGCCATTCATCTGGGATTGAAGGCAGCAGGTGGGCGGGCCAGGGCTGGGAGATTGCTGGGGCGTAGAAGCGGTCTGCTCCAAGGCTAGAGTTTTTTGGGGCAGGCGAGTGGGTCATCAGGTGAGTGAGATCTGGGTCAAACAGGTCCGGACGCTGTGAACAGGAGCTGAGTCAGCCAGGCCAGCAGGAAAGGCTCAAGAAAGTCCAAAGAGGATGGCTGCAGGTCAGAGCTGATCAAGATGGTTTTCTAAAAAAGCATCTTGGAGAAACGTGGCTTAGAAATCATTATCTAGGCTAAAACAATTGATAAGTTCTCATCCAATCCAGTGGTCACCCAAACTGTAGCAGTTAAAATTAGTTTCTCTGCTAAGAGTATTATATTTTTATGAGGTTTATTAAAGATTAAAATATAAAGAAAATACAAAATAAGAAAGCACGTGTCTAGGCCCAAAGAGCCCATTCACAACCACTCACATCTTGCCTGCTAGGTAGAGAGCCGCGTGTGCTCAGAAGCGGAAGTAGGAAGAGAGCTCTCCATTTTTATACCTCTGACCCATCCTGGCCATGTGAGCTGGAAAGGTTAGTGACTCCCTCAGTCCCCTAGGTCTGTGGCATCATACTCAAAACAGAAATGAGGACCATGAAACTTTACTTAAGGATTTCTACAGACCACATGCTGACATAGAAAACCAAGTATTAACATAATCTATGCTCCACTGTATTTTTATTTATTTCATTAAAAACTTCCCAATGACATTTAATCTGGTTTGGCCTCACTAAGGTTTGCAGTTACCAAGGTTCATATTTGATACATCAGCTTGAGGAAACTAAAATGATAAATGGCAGGGAACTCTTCACCTGGAAATTACCTATACCAATGAAACCACAGGTCTAGTCCCTAGTCTTGTATACATACCTTTTCTCCCTGTCTCCCACAAAATTTAACCAAAATAGATATTTAAAATTTTTTTATATATGTTTCCCCAGGGTTTAGTACAATACATTTCCCATATGTACTTAAATATTTGTGACTGACTGATTCCATATATTCTTGTCACCCCTAATAGCACCTCTTTTCTAAGCCCTAACTCTTGAAGGTTGGTAGTCTTTGTCCTCTTTCAAAAACAAAGATTGACAAGAACTATTAAACATCTATTATGTGGTATAGTACTTGTCCTAGAGTCAGGAAGACCTAATGTCAAATCTGGTCTCAGCCATTCATTAACTGTATGAATTTGAACAAGTCAGCTAACTTCTGTTTGCCTTAATTCACTGGGGAAGGAAATGGCAAACCCCTCCAACACCTTTGCCAAGAAAACCCCATGGAGTGTATGAGCCAAAAGGTCATGAAAAGTTGGAAGTAACTGAATGACTGAACAATAACACATAATAACATGTACTGGACATAGTGCTAAGAGCTGGGGGTAAAAAGAAAGGAAAAAAGTCACTCTTGATTCTTAAGAAGCTCACTATCTAATGGGAGAGATAGGATACAAACAACTAAGATATATATAGCATAAATGAGAGGTAATCAACAGAAGGAAAATTGGCATTAAGAGATCTAGGGAAAGATTTTTTAATAGAAGATGGAATTTTATCTGGGAAAATTTTAGAAGATTGAAGAAAATGTGACTCATACTTAGGATGAGTTAGCAGCTACCTCCCTATCCTTATTCATAATTATAGGCTATGTCAAGACTTTCTAGAATCTAGCTCCAACCTACCTTTTCTGTCTTGTCTCACATTATTCACCTTTCAAGCACTCTTATAATTTCAGGAAACCTAAGTCACTCACAATTTCTTCATTTCCTCCTCTTCTCTCTCACCTTTATGACTTCATCTAGAAAAAAATCTGCTTTGAAATTTCTGTTTCTCAAATTCTTCCACTTTTCTATGTGCCATCCCCAACTAAGTAAATAACTTCTCTCCCTCATTCTAAAATAAAGATTCCTGGCTAGTTTGGGTAAGATTAGATCACCTAAGAGATCACTTTCATATGTTAATATTATCATGACACTCTGGATTTTACCTTTGTACTTTTATTCCAATATGAATTCCAGTTATTTTTGATTATGCCTTACCTCACTAACTTTATTATTAGAAGCGCAAAGGCAAAGACAATGTTTTACTTTATCTTTGTATCCAACTCTAAAACACAACATATTCTCAATATATTTTTAAAAATTCAATGTACTCTGATTTCCATAACATCACAAAAATGGAAATATGTATTGCATGATAGCATATATATATATAACTTGTATCAAACTGATTAACATCTCAAGAAGGGGAAAGGGGACAGAGTGAAGGAGAAAATCTGGAACTCAAAATATGAGAAAATGAATGTTAAAAACTTGTTTCTACAAGTAATTGGGAAAAATGCATTACTGAAAAAAATTTAACGTACTTTTATACCTTCTTGTTCCCACATTTTTTTTAAATTAAAAAGTAATCAAAGTGCTACTGTAATAACTTGTGTTAAATCACTGAGTAGAAGACTTAAAGAAACCTAAAGTAACAATAAAATGTTTACTCATATATATAAACATTGATGCTTCTTTTAATAGTTACAGGCATTATTTTTAGAATATTTTACCTTCTGTTCTTAGTTGCTGAATTGCTTCTGAACACGTCCTCATAAATATTTGGGCATCTTGATCAATCTGATCTCGTTCTGTATCAGTCATTCTCATATAATCAGACATAATGTGGCTGGAAAAAAAGTAGTAAATGACACTAAGACTTTTTAAATTTTTCAGTGCATTCATATTACCATAATAAATGCCTTATTTCTAAGACCAGGATCTTCAAAACAAAAATGGAATCAACAGAACATTAAAAAAAATAAAAATAAACAAGTAATGAGATCTTCAAGGGTCCAAGAGACCTGGCAATTTTATATTTGATACTTCTTATGAATTAAATGAAACCAGTTCAAATGTTGCTCTGTTTTTTAACTTTTATATATATTGTACATACGTAGGAACCTAAAGGCTATTAAAGGTAAACAAGATTACTGATTTCTAAAATGCCTTGTTAGAGGCATTAAAATGTTTTAATATGCTAATAGGAAAGAAAGTCATAGGTAAAGAGAAAAACCTTGGGGCTTTAATGACCTGAATGAGTTTCTAGACATCTTACCTAACTTTTCGTAATTTCTGATCCAAAAGACTGTGACTTTACCTTTTTGTTATATCCTAAATCTTTTGTGTTCACTAGCCTCCAAGAGAGTGAGAACTTCCTTGGTATCTAACTAAGCCTACTTGGTCTCTTGGTCAAAGATCAGTCACACAGGACCCCACCCAACTTTTCTTTCTCCTGCTGCCACCATAACTAGGTAGCCTAGCCTGGAATTCTCTACATCAGGAGAATGTTTTTCCAGGTTTATTAATACGAACAAAGAGAAAATATGAATTCAGCTTTTCTAAATAAGAGTAAAAAAACTAGAAGTGAATAAAAAAGAAAACTATTCACTTCCCGAATGGATGTTACATATGCTTGCTACTTTATGTTTATTAAAATTCCCCAGCTTTACCTTAATCCTTGCTAAAAGCCCTGTGACTGAAGGTTTTTGCTACTTTTTGGTTCCACAAGAGTATCAACAGTATTGACAATTTAAGCCGAAAGGGGTGCTCTAAATCAAACCCATTTAGTCATTACACAAACTCAAGTTCATTCTTAACAAATAGGAAAATTTCTAATTAGCTATGGTTGTTTTGTCCAAATACCTAATCCCTGACTAGCCTCTTTCTCAAAACAAAAGGAAAAATAAGGAGGTACAAAATATGTAGAGACTGGATTTTCCACTATTTTAAAAGGAGAATACACCTTCGACCTTAAAATATATAAAGTGAAGTTCTTTGATCACAGAATGCTCATTATCTAGAGCATAATGAGGTTATGCATAGGTTTCTAAGAGTAGTGCAAATGAAATTAAATCTTTATAAACTAAACTAAAGCACTAAAACAAAGTAGAAAAAATTATATTTTTCATTTTTATAATTATAATTTTCATAACACCCAGCTGTAGATATTTAACAAATATCTTTTAATTTTGATGAAATTTTAGTGATTTCTTCTGTAATTGTTTTCTGAGGGTTCACAGCAGCAGCAATTGAGGCAAGAAGAAAAGTTCTAGGATAAGAACCTCGTGGAAATTGGAGTTGGAATGATGGAAATAACAATGTGTTGAGAAGTATGGAGATCTGACTTTTCCACTTGTTAACTCTATAATTGCAGACAAGTCACAATTTCTCTGAGCCTTAGTTTTGCTCATCTGGAACATGAGTTCAATACTTGTATGAACTACTTCACGAGGTTGTAAAAAGTGTTTTTAGAAATAAAAGTTGTTATAATTACTATTCTCTAAGTAGGGGAAGCAATAAAGAAGTTAAAAAAAAGATGCCTATTTCAAATATGATGTATAACCCAGAAGACCTATAAATTATTAATCACAAAAATTCTATAGCTGATCTTAGCTGCATGATATATTTTATTATCCTGTATGCTTTGAATTAATTGACATTCAGGGTCTGTGTGTTAATTTGACAGACTCAATTGCTAAGCTCCCACTTGAGCTATAACAACATATTACCTTATTTAACTGAAAATAATAAACTTTCTTATTCCTACCAGTCATAATCAAAACTAAGATGACAGTTAATTTTGTGGAGCTGATACTGCTTACTTCTAGAGAAAGTTAAGGAAGAGGCACATTAATTATCAGAGAAATTAGTTTAAGGTGAAATTATCCTGAGATTAATTTAAGTCATATACACTGCATACAATTTTCTTAGTGAAATATAATAATAATAATAAAAAGAAAAGGTCAGCGAAGTATAAAATCTACAGGCCCCAAAGTCTGGTGGGGTGGAAAGAAGAGTGGAGAGTACAGGACGAAACTGGGCTACATTTATTAGTCATATATGGCTGGAATGTAACATATTCAAAAGAATGTAAAGTAAAACTGGAAAGGTACATAATTGAAACCATGTTATAGAGGAACTTAGTTGCCAGGCTTAGGGATCCACATCCTTTACTATAGGCAGTAAGAGGGTCTTTTAAAGTTTGTCTAATGATCTCTCTCAAAAATGCACTGGGGACCTGGCTGGTATACTAATTTGAAAGAGACAGGAAGGCCAGAATGAATCCTTAAGACTGACTGCACTTTGTGACAAGAAGGGAGACACCAACTGTCCTCGAGTACTTTGTCTGAATCTCTCCTTTTCCCTACCTCATTCTACTATGCATGATGAAACAAGCAAAACGTCTATTTAGGCAGCCCTTTAAGGTTTCCAAACACTTTCTTCACAATTAGTTTATTTTAAACTTTTTGTTCCTTTAAGGAGCTATATTAATTGTCTTCTTTATATTCACAATCTGAGTCATACACTAGACACTTACATATCTGAGGGGCCATGATTTATGAATCAGCATTTGCTGATTTTCAAAGAGTTAATGCTCACAGTATATAATAGTGGGCTCTCAGCAGCTGGCTGGAACTGGTTCTAGTATAGCCCTGGAGTTAAGGGTCTTGACCAAAGGTGTGAACAGCCAGCAAATACTGGAGGCTTGGTTTGAATTCAAGTCTTCCAAGCTCTAAGTTCAATACTATCCACTTAGTTACAACAGGGTAGATCTAGTCTATGATCCTCCCTGTAACTATACTGGAAGATACAGCTGCAATTGAGAATAACTGACTAAATCTTTATCATAATGATTCAATATATAAATATATATGCAGTTTTGCAGAAAATAAGTTTAAAACCAGATATTTCACATACATTGTGAAATAAGGAAAGAAATGGCTACTATCATTTAAAAAATTATTTCCACATAATTTCTAGTTTTTATTTTGGGGTTAAGAGAATTACTATTACAACCAACAAATTTAAAAACTCAATATTTTAATGCTCTCCCCCCACAAATACACAGAGCCACCTGGAGTCCAATTGCTATTTCAGATTGATAAAAATACTTATTTTCTGGTTTTGTGGAACAAAGAATAACAATATTCACTTTTTAATTATATAACTGGATAAATAAGGGTATGAGTTCAATTATTTATCATTTAGTTTAGACAGAGAAAACTGTAAGTGCTATGTTATAATTTGGCACTGCATTCCTTTTCTTTGGCTAAGTATGTACATGATATGTTTATAGTCTTGTAGGCTGCTAAAGCATCTCTACTACCTTTGCATGTTGAAGGAACCTGCTATATTTAGATTATGATCTTATTTTATTATTTACTTATTCTTAAACCCTTACCTTCTGTCTTAGTATCAATTCTTTTTTTTTTTTTAATATAAACACAGAATCAATACTGTGTATTGGTTCCAAGGCAAAAGAGAGGTAAGGGCTAGGCAATGGGGGTTAAGGGACTTGTTCGGGGTCACATAGCTAGGAAGTGTTAGGGGCCAAATTTGAACCCAGGACCTCCTATCTCTGGGCTGTCTTAAGTTCTAAGACAGAAGAGTAGCAAGGGCTAAGCAACTGGGATTAAATGACTGACTATCTATCTATCTATCTATCTATCTATCTATCTATCTATCTATCTATCTATCTATCCATCCATATATCCATCTATCTCAAAGTTTATTTTATTTTTAAAATGCTTATCTTCTGTCTTAGAATCAATACTGTGTACTGGCTCCAAGGCAGAAGAGCAGTAAGGGCTAGGCAATGGGGGTTAAGTGACTTGCCCAGGGTCACAAAGCTAGGAAGGGTCTGAGGTCAAATTTGAACCCAGGACCTTCTGTTTCTAGGCCTGGCTCTTAATCCAGTGAGACACTCAGCTGCCAACTGTAATGGGGAAAGTTAAGGCTTCTGGGAGAAGGTTATAATATAGTAATGGTTACAAATGTGGCTACAAGATTTATATAATATTAACAATGGCCGCCAAGGAATTTACTTATGAAATTCCTAAAATGAAACACTCAAGTCAGAATGAGGTTTATGGAGGTTTAATCACACTGGGAGTAGGGAAAAGGTTAGGGAGAGAAGGAGAGAAGAGAAAAGGGAAAGAGGCTACTCAACCTCTGACCAAGGCAGAGGGAGTTTAGGCCTAAAGGCCCAGGTGGAAAGAACCAGTCCTTAACTCACGTGACCGATCTGAAGGAAAGCTGTCTGCGGGCGTCCTCTCTCTCCAAGCTCCTAACACCAACTCCCCCTAGCTCTCTCCACAGGAAGTTCCGCCAATCTCAGAGGCTGTTCCCTACCTCTCTTCCTGTGTCTCACAAATCCAATGGTTGGCTCTAGCTTGGCTTAGGACAGCCCAGGTGGGCAGTTAATTATTTCTGATTAGTCATTGACTAGCGCATGCCCGTGTAGGTGGGTGTGCACAATTTTTGGGTGCTAGACCAAGATGGAGACTTTTAAAATTCACAATCCCCCCTGATGATGATTGGGAGACTAGTCTCCCCAATTGATCACTAAACATAAGCATACTGCACCCCAAAAATTTCTAACTATAAGTGTATACAAATTTTTTCCACTAAGAGGACAATTATAATAGTTGTAAATATGGGGAAATAGAGGAGAGAGAGAAAGACAGCAAACCAATGTTTTGCTGGGCGCATTGACAAAAGCCAATTAGGGGGCAGTCCCCTTTGGCATAAGAGTGTACATTCAAAAAAATGTTCAATCAACCACACCCCAAGGTTCATTCTGGATCTTCCTGTAGTGAAAAGGTTTAGATATCTTTCTGCAAACAGTTCATTCTCTGGATTCAGTTAGTTAGCAAGCTTCTTCTCTGAAGATTTATCTCGAACAAAATTTAAATCTTGGATTTGATGAAATACAATCCCCCCTGAAGAAAGTGTTGAAAAAACACTGAGTCCAGCTGAGGATTCAAGTTTCAGTTGTGGGGGTGTGTGAGTTAATTCAAAAGAAAAACAAAACGATATGAAAATAAAATCAAAATCAAAAGAAGAAAAAGGGAAAAAATTAAGGGAAAAAAATATAAACCCTTTATATATGCATATTTATATTAAAGAATTCAAAATCAGTATCAAAAAGCAAAAAAATCTATGTATACAAAATTTGAGAAAGCAAGAATAAAAAAAAATTTTTTTTTTTCCACAGGCCCCTGTATTAGGGTCCAGTTAAGTAATTTCTAATCCCACAAGTCTGTAGGACAGAATGTAGCATAATTTTACTTCCCCATTTGCAGCCAAGGCTACAGGAAGTTGCCATACTATAGGAGAGAAAAAAGAGGACCAGATTTTTATTTTATATCTAGGGAAGTGTTATTCCCTCGTCTGATTTTACCTTCGTTCTCAGGGATGGATGGAGCCAGGATGGTAGCCAACCTTAGGTACTTGTCTGTAGGTATTTTCACGAAGAGTGTGGATACAGGGAAGGCCTACATCTTAACGTCTGTCAAGTGTCGCAACCCCGAGTCTCACACTAGGTTCAAGTCCTTAGTATTGGCTTAGAAATGCATTAAGTCTTCCTGGATTGGTCTTTGATTTTTAGACCTGTGAGCTCTTTTGGCATTATCCAGGTTATCTCTGTGCTCCTTGTTTGATCTCGTTCCTAGAATCAGACACAAACACTAATCATAGTCCCACAACAATTATCAATAAATGGCAGGTTCCCATAGTCTAAAGCTGTTTGGGTGCGTATTAGTAATAACAGCAAGTATATATATTTAAACTAATATTGTAGAATAAAAATTAATATTGATCATATGTACCTAAAGTACATAGAAATGAGAAAAAGGGAAAAAATAAAATAATGTAAAAATAATAATAATAAAATAAGGAAAAGAGAAAAAAAAGGAAAAAAGGAAAAAAATTAAATTTAGGAATTCAATGTGTCAAAAGCAGAATAAAACAGTTCCACTTGTCAATGTATAGTTATCTCCAATGCATGTATAGGATACAGTCAATCAGTCTCAACAGAAGATGCTCTCTTTACATGAGAACAGTGAATCCAAGAGTCCTTTTCTCCAACCTTTATAGATGTTGGAGTAGTTAACAATATTTGGAATGGTCCTTCCCATGAAGGTTCAGTTGCTCCAGTACGCTTGAAATTCTTAATATACACGTTGTCTCCTGGGTTCAGGTCGTGAAGGGAGAAGTCTAGTGGTCCAGCTTGTACTGCAGCTCCGGATTCATGTAGCTCACACAGTTTGTGCTGTAATTCCTGTATATAGGAAGCAATAGTAGTATCTCCCCCTAATAGCGATGTATAAGCCGGGGAGAAAGGCTTAGCCTGTATAGGCGGATGTCCAAAAAGCATCTCAAATGGTGAAATATGTAAGTCTCCTCTAGGCCTGCTTCTAAGATAAAATAGGGCCAAAGGGAGAATTTCAGGCCATTTTAAATGGGTCTCAGTGCATAATTTTCCAATCATAGTTTTAAGTTCTTTGTTCATCCTCTCAACTTGGCCTGAACTCTGGGGATGATATGGAACATGGAATTTGGGAGTTATCCCCAAGCAAGAATATATCTGGTTTAAGACAGAATCGGTAAAATGACTCCCCCTATCGGAATCAATATGTGCTGGTAGGCCAAAGCGAGGAATAATTTCTTTTAAAAGCACCTTAGCAACAAAAGCTGCTGTGGCTCGGGCTGTAGGAAATGCTTCCGGCCATCTGGTCAGTTGGTCTACTATGACCAAACAAAATTTATATTGTCCAGCCTTTGGCATCATTATAAAATCTATCTGCAGGTGCTCAAAAGGTGTGTAAGCCAGAGGACGTCCACCAAAGGCTTTACCACGAAAGGCATGTTGGTTATATGCCTGGCAGGTAGGGCAGGATGAACACACTTTAGAGGCTATGGTAGTTATACCAGGGGCTATCCATACTCTCTTAACAGAGTCCACGATGCCCTGGGTACCAAAATGACCATTTTTATGAATAGATTGGCAAATTTGGTTATAGACACTTCTAGGGAGCAGGGGTTTTCCTTCAGATGACACCCATACTCCATTAATTTGTTTTGCTTTAAATTTTTGTTTCCATTTTTCCACTTCCTTTTCATTATAGGAGAGTGATAAATTTAAATTATCAGTGGTTGTTAATGTTAAAATTAATCCAGGTCCTTCTATGGCTGCTAGTTTTGCAGCGGCATCTGCTCGGTCATTTCCTCTAGAGACAGGGTCTGAGCCTCCTGTATGGGCAGAGCAATGAACTACAGCTAGGGCTTTAGGCAGTTTGAGAGCAGAAAGAACTTCATTAATAATTTCTGCATTAGCTATGGATTTTCCAGCTGAGGTTAAAAATCCTCTCTGGAGCCATAGCATCCCGACTGAGTGACAAATGCCAAAAGCATATCTAGAATCCGTATAAATTGTTGCCTTTTTATCCTTGGCAATTATACAGGCATGTTTCAGAGCTATGAGCTCTGCTCCTTGAGCGCTAATGTTAGAAGGTAGTGAAGCTGACCATTCAGTGGCAAATTCTGAGACTACGGCAGCTCCAGTGTAACGTATGCCATCCCTCATAAAAGAGGAACCATCGGTAAATAAAATCAGATCTGCATTGTCTAAGGGAGTGTCCAAGAGATTATCTCGAGGCTTTTCTGCCATGGACACTAATGTTTCACAGTTATGTAGTGGTTCTCCTGAAGTAGGTAAATCTGGAAGCAAGGTGGCAGGGTTAAGAGTTGAACAGCGTTTCAAGGTAATATTTTCACTATTTAATAAGGTTATTTCATACCTTGTAATTCTCTGATCCGAGAATGCCTGTGTTCTATGTTTTACCAATAATGCTTCAATCTCATGTGGGCACATTATTGTTAATGGACATCCCAATACTAAATCAACAGTTTTTGTTACTAGTAAGGCTGTAGCAGCTACTCCTCTAAGGCATGGTGGTGCTCCTGCTGCTACTGGGTCTAGTTGGGCAGAATAATAGGCAATTGGGCGCTGAGAAGGTCCCAAAGTCTGAGTTAAAACGCCTGAGGCTACTCCTCTTCGCTCATGTACATATAAAGTAAATGGCTTGTTGTAATTTGGGATGCCTAGAGCAGGGGCAGATAAGATAGCCTTTTTTAGCTCTGATAGAGCTGACAGGTGTTCAGGCTCTAATTTGAGGGGTTCAGGGACTACATCCCTTGTTAGTGCTATAAGAGGTTTAGTAATTTCCCCATAACAAGGAATCCATTGTCTGCAAAACCCTGTTGCTCCCAGAATTGCTCTTAACTGTTTTTTAGTAGTAGGAGCACTCAATTTTTGAATATTCTCAATTCGCTTGGGAGAAATAGAGCGGGCACCAGCTGTCAGAATGAACCCCAAATATTCTACTTTGGGGAGACACCACTGAACTTTGTCCTTCGAGATCTTATGACCTCTTTTGTGCAATTCCAAAAGAAGGTGTTTGCTATCTTCTTGACATGTTTTTGCATCTGTTGAAGCCAAGAGTAGATCATCTACATATTTGATTAATTTGCTATTTTTAAATGTTATATTGTCTGTGTCTTGGCTCAAAATTTGCTCAAATAAGCTTGGACTTTCGACATAACCCTGTGGCAGCCGACACCAGGTATATTGTGAGCCCTTCCAGGTGAAAGCAAAAATATGTCTGGAGTTTTCATGTATTGGTATTGAAAAAAAGGCTGAACACAAGTCTACTACTGTAAAGTATGTAGCTGTGCTAGGAATAGATGAAATAATAGTATGTATGTTAGAAACTACGGAGTGTCTCTTTATAACGTGATTATTTACTGCCCTTAGGTCCTGTATAAATCTATAGATGTGCTTGCCATCGGGCCCTTTTTTTGGTTTTTTAATTGGTAGGATGGGCGTGTTGTATTCAGATTTGCAAGGGATTATTATTCCCTGTTCTATTAATGAGTTAATAACTGGTGTAATACCCTCAATTGCCTCCTTTGAGAGGGGATACTGAGGGATAGAAGGAGGTGGGCTAGATTTAGTTTTTATCTGCACAGGAACAGCAGATTTAAGCAAGCCTACATCAGAAGAAGATGTGGCCCAAAGAGACTCAGGTATATCTTTAGGTATTTCAAAAATGGAAGGCTCTTTTGCATCCTGGTTTTCCGAGAGAAGTACAGGGAGTAATTTTAAAGATTCCTCTGGTACTTCTAATGATAATGAGCCATCTGGGGAGCAGGTTATTGTGGCTCTGAGTTTGCATAGAAGGTCCCTCCCCAGCAAATTTAAAGGGGAGTCAGGCATCAAAAGGAAAGAGTGTTGTACCTCTAGGGGTCCTACAGACACCATTCTAGGAGGAAGTCTTTTAACTCTTTGGGTTATTCCTGATACTCCCATTACATTCTCTGAGCCAATAGAATAACATTGTAAATCAGGTTTTCTCTTCAATACAGACCAGGAAGCTCCGGTGTCTAATAGACAATCATAATAGGTGTTACCCACCTTTAAGGTAACATGGGGTTCATTAGTATGGGGAGGGCAGTGGATAGGGACAACGGGTAGTAGGACATCAGGGTCCGGGAAATCAAAGGTTGTATCCTCTGATTCCTGTGCCCTAGCCCCCCCCGGGCACCATCATTGTGTTTGGGATATTCCTTGGGCACCCCCCTGAAGGGCACCTCTCTGAGAGTCATTAGTACCTCGAGTAATTTTTGGACGAGCGCCATTTCTCATATATTGTTGAGTATTATCATTAAAATTTTCTTCAATTTGAGCATTGTCATTAATTTCCCAATTCCTATTTCTATAATTCTGGTTTCTAAAGTTCTTATTTCTATATTCATTATAGTTATTATTTCTAAAACTATTATTAAACTGTGTATTCCTTCCAAACATCTTAAGAAAGGTTCTACATTCCATCATTTTGTGGCCCTTCTTCTCACAGAAGTGGCAAGTAATGGATTGATAATTGGATTTCTGGAGAGGGGCAATTGTCGTTGGTTCATTACCCTGCCCACTTTCTAATTTAGTTATCCTATCTATTAAATATCTCATTTTTTTCTTCATTTCCTCCATGTCATCATCATTTTCTTTCTCCTTTTCTTCGTTTCCCTTTAAAACATATATAGCTGTTTTTCGCAATTCTTCAAGGTCCATATCTGACCATCTTGGGCATTGTGTTTTGAAATAATTTTTAATTGCTTTGCAAGAATTGTTTACAAAGATTCTTCTAGCTTGTCTTATACTACTCTCTTTAGTTAAGTCCCAATCTAAGTATCTGTCCCCAAACTCGATAATTCTGTCCATAAATCTGGAGGGTGTTTCATTTTCCTTTTGCTTAATTTTTTCCAGTTCCATCCACTTATCTGTACTGTCCGCACATTCCTTCATGGACGTGAGGATGGCCTCTCTACAACGGTATAGTTGTAGATAATCCTCAGGATTGTTATAGTCCCATTCGGGATCCTGAGATGGCCAATGTGCTGCATTACGCCCCCTGGTTTTGTTGACATGAGCAATTATTTTATTTTTTTCACGTTCACTTAAAAAAGCCTGGAGTAAGCTCTCAACGTCCTTGTAAGACGGATTATACTGAAAAAATATGTCTCCCATCTTTTTTGTTACTAGAAAAGGATCTTGTTCATATGTGGGAATATTTCGTGTAAATTCATTTATTTCTTGGGGAGTAAACGGTATCCTATGTCTTAAAGTCACCACATCCCCATTTCGTCCTATTTCAGGTACTTCTCTTAGAGGAAACAGGCCTCTAGTTGGATTTTGCACCTGTGGGTCAGTTTGACAAGGACAGGTTTTTCTAGGGGGACAAGATCTCTCTTGCATTGGAATTTGGTTTTCTGTAGGAGAAGGAACATGAGAATCTGGGATTGCCGGGGAAGGGTTTTGGGGATTAAATTCAGACAAGATTTGCACTACACGAGAGAAGCAGTCTGTTAACTTGGCTATAGGAAAGGTATTTTCCATCTCTATTTCAGGGAAGGAAATTTCCTCATTCAAAGGTTCAGAAACAGGTCTATTTCTGGTAGAGTGGTTGTTTGTCAATTGATCCTGTAAGAAACTTTTTAGATCTTCTAATTGGGCTTGCATTTTATCCTCAATTTTTCCTATTTTATCTTCCATATTTCCCATTTTATCCTCAATATTTCCTATTTTATTCTCAATATTTCCTATTTTATCCTCAATTTTTTCTATTTTATTCTCAATATTTCCTATTTTATCCTCAATTTTTTCTATTGTATCCTCAATTTTTTCTATTTTATCCTCAACATTTTCTATTTTATCCTCAATATTTTCTATTTTATCCTCATTTTGCTTTATTTCCTCCTCATTTTGTTTTATTTTCTCCTCATTTTGTTTTATTTTCTCCTCATTTTGTTTTATTTTATCCTCAATTTGTTTTATTTTTTCATCTCTAAATATAGTATTGAGGAGTACAAAAATGACAGTACCTATTAATATAAAAATTTGGAGGTATCCTTCATTCCTCAATGCCCCTACTTCTTCAGCTGCCTTATAATTGTCAAAGGATATAGTACTCATTTTTATATGTATATTTTGTAATTTCACAAAGCAAGTGGGGAGCAGGGCAAAGCAACAAACTTTCCACAGGCTTTTTCTTTTTACAATAGGTGGCTCTGAGTCTACAACCCTATACAGGCTAAGGGCCTATTGTATTGTAAATTCTCCTTCTTTACAAAGTGTATGTGGGTGGGTCCCAGCAATCTTCTTTGGCCCTCAGGCTAAAGCCGCTATGACCATGTGCTATCTTCCTTGAGCAAAGCCCACTTAAATTTTTAAGACTAGAAAGGCCAGGAAACAGAAAAAAAAATGGGTTTTAAGTTAGCTCCCTAGCTGTATTCAGCTGTTTTTTGCGGGCTAGGAGCTCCTAAGAGCTCCTTCTCCTGAGGTTCCTCCTTGCTTAGTTGATTAGGTAAGCCTGGCCTGCCTCTCTCTACTGAGCCACCTCCTTAAAGTAAAAGGAGACAGAAATGAGAGACAAAGAGGAGAAGGAAAAAAAAAATCCTGTTGACCCCAATTTAACTTAAGGGGTAAAGGGAAAAGAGAAAAGGTGTTTTATACTCACCTGTTCTGGCAGCTGTGTCTTTAAGCCAAGGTATTTGGTAACAGGACTGAGGGAGTGAGCAATAAGTGGGTTGAAAAGGCAAGAAAATTCAGGAAATTTATTGAGGTTCTAGAAACCTTCCAAGCACTAAGGCAGGGCCAAGAGCCAGAGGGGGTAGCCGGGGTGGGATTTCTCCCAGGTGATAGTAAGGAGATCAGAAGACTGATAAGGTTCTTTTTCCCGTAGTGGTTAGCCAAACTGTAATGGGGAAAGTTAAGGCTTCTGGGAGAAGGTTATAATATAGTAATGGTTACAAATGTGGCTACAAGATTTATATAATATTAACAATGGCCGCCAAGGAATTTACTTATGAAATTCCTAAAATGAAACACTCAAGTCAGAATGAGGTTTATGGAGGTTTAATCACACTGGGAGTAGGGAAAAGGTTAGGGAGAGAAGGAGAGAAGAGAAAAGGGAAAGAGGCTACTCAACCTCTGACCAAGGCAGAGGGAGTTTAGGCCTAAAGGCCCAGGTGGAAAGAACCAGTCCTTAACTCACGTGACCGATCTGAAGGAAAGCTGTCTGCGGGCGTCCTCTCTCTCCAAGCTCCTAACACCAACTCCCCCTAGCTCTCTCCACAGGAAGTTCCGCCAATCTCAGAGGCTGTTCCCTACCTCTCTTCCTGTGTCTCACAAATCCAATGGTTGGCTCTAGCTTGGCTTAGGACAGCCCAGGTGGGCAGTTAATTATTTCTGATTAGTCATTGACTAGCGCATGCCCGTGTAGGTGGGTGTGCACAATTTTTGGGTGCTAGACCAAGATGGAGACTTTTAAAATTCACACCAACAAATTTTATTTTAGCAAGCACCTAAGTTAATTTCTCACTTCTGAGGATTACTTATACTATAACTCTGCACACATCACTTATAGTCCTGAAAACCAATTTTCTCACCTCTAAAAATGATTACAATGTGGTTGCTATAAAGGAAGCATTTTGGAAATCTTAATGGGCTACCTAAAGAAAAGTGACATAAGGTGGTGCAGGAAAGGAAAGAGCATAATAACTACAATTAGAAGAGATCTGGGCTTCAAACTCACAAGGGCCAAAATTTACTAGCTGAGAGAGATAAGTTTATTCACCCCTCTGTGCCTTGGCTGAACTTTGTGTAATATAAGAATAAAAATATATAAGCAACTGACTTCCCAGTGTTATTGTGAGAAACGTGTTTAATACTATATAAGTGAAAACTATATTGCTTTCATTGATGACAGTCAACAAATATTTATTAAGAACTTACAGCAATTTTTAGAAGAAGAAATCAAAGCTATAGAATTATGAAAAAATGCTGTAAATCACTACTGATTAGAGAAATGCAAATTAAAATGGTTCTGAGATACCTACTTCACATGTTGGTAGAGTTGTGAATTGATCTAATAATTATATCCAAATGTCTATAAAAATGTATGCTCAAAAATTATCAAAAAGTGAAAGTTAAAAATTGCTTTAACATGTAATTGAGAAACATTTTTTAAAACTGATGACAAACCTAAAAAATTTGGCAAATTTTGACCAATTTGGTTGGAGAGTTTGTAGGTTAAACTCCTCCATAAAGACTATATAATTGTTCAGAACTATAATCTCCATCTGAAATAAATTCCTGGACTCTCAATAAAAATATTTCCCTCTTCTTTTTAAAAATAAACTCCTCCAAAGCAATGGTACACTGACTCCCTTTGTGGATACCATTTCTAGGTATTTTTCAGCAGCTGCTAAGGAAAGAAATGTTCTGTTCTATAAAATGTTTTCAGGTAGGAATAATTTTAACATTGATGATCCATTTTTTAAAAGTCAGGACCAAATAAAAGTTCAACAATAATTCTACCTTTGGAAATATGCTAATATTTAGAGAAGTGATACTGGAAAATAGCCACTTACCTATAAGCATTAATGTAATCTTTCCTGTGTTCCAGAAGAAAGTCTCTCAACTTCCCAATATGGGAAATCTAGAAGGGAAAAAAAAAAAAGACATACTGTTTTACTCTAAAGTAAATTTTGAATTAATTTATCTGTCACTCTTTCTAAAATGTACCAAGAGTTTCCATTTCTGTCCAGCTTCCAAAAGGTATATACATGAAGTTGTTACTCTATGTAACAGGCTACAATGTTAGGAGTTCAGTTCATTAAACTGAAATTTTTGGAGAACTTTGCTTGAGTTAACCCATTCCCTTTTTTTTTTAACCTCCTTTGGTATCCAACTTTTCTGACTCTTGGCTTGTTCTCTCTATACCCACCAATTCACTACTCTCTACTATGTTTTATCATATGATTTAATTCAATTCAGCTCAAACTCTGAAAAAGTCACTAAGTTGAGTTGATTTTACTCACTATAAATTCCTTGTGCATAATATCCTGTAAATCTTGCTTTCTCATTACTTTTCACCTTGCTCATAATTAATAGCATCCCAGTCCATTTCTCAACCTATAGTTTCTCCCTCTTCAAAAGAGCTTCCATACACTGTTGTGTAATCTTTATGCAGAGAGATCTGGTTAAGTTATTGATCTGCTCAAAATTCTTTGGTAGTTTCCTACTGCAAAGCAGGTAAAGTCCAAACTAACATTCAGAGCTCCCAGAAGCTGATGCTACTTTACCTTTATAAGCCTGCTCCTTGTTGCTTTATATTCTTTGTTCAAGTGAAACTAGACTACTCTGTATCTCCCAAACACACTATCTTTTCCTACCTATGTTCCTTGCTAATTTTCCAAATACCTGGAATGTCTACATTTGACCTGGTTAATTCCAAACTATTCTTAAATGCCTAACTCAAAGAGAAGCTCTTCTGTGAAGCGTTCCCCAATCACTTTAGTCAGCAATGAGTTCATGTAGTACTTTGTTTTCAATCCTGTATTGTATTTATTTAGTCTTACCATGGTTATATTGAGGCAGGGACTGTATCTTAGGTAAACTTTTATCTCCCTATTACCTAGCATGGTGGTCTGTGTACAGTAAGTACTAAGTACATGTTTGTTGAGTTGAAAGGCATAAAAATGAAAAAATGGCAAAGTCCCTGCCTTCTAAGATATGGGTGAGACGTCCCAAATTATTGTAACAAGATGGGAAAGGCAATAGGAGACATCAGAAAGTTTGGGAGCTTGAAGGGAAAGATCTCTTCTAAATGGGGATAGGAAGAAATCATTTGCTGCTTTTAGTGGTTTTTCTGGATAGTAATGCATACCCTCCCAAGTCCAGAAACCACAAAATTGCTTCAAATCAATTGTCCAGTGCATTATTCTACATATGCACATATATAATTTACCAATTTCCCACATAAGACATCTTCCCTTGCTACCTGTCATGTGCTCTAGGATCACAGAATCAAAAAGCTGAGCAGTCAGAGAGCTAGCTAGTTTAAGTTTCTCTTTTTCAAAGCAACATTCAAATGATACCTTGCATCAAGTCCTGATCCTTCTAGTGAGAAGTTCCTTTTTGCTTCATCTAATCTCATAGCACTTCCTATTCCTCTAATGCAGTTATTCATGATGCTACCTACTGGTAACTTGGGGGTCACTATACCACTCATAGCACCGGGCCAGGAGTCAGGAATTCCTGAGTTCAAATCCAGTCTCAAGACACTTACTAGGCATGTGACCTCAGGCAACTCATTTAACTTCTAACTTGCCTCAGAAGTGCTTCATCTGTAAAACAGGGATAATAACAGCAGTTTGCTCCCAAGGCTATTATGAGAATCAAACGAGATAATATTTATAAAGTGTTTAGTACAATAACTGACACATAGTAAATGTTATATAAATATTAGCTATTAGCAGCAGCATTATCAAATTGTAATTAGAACAGTATTTTCTTTTGCACTTGCCAAATCATTCCTACTAGGCTCTAAGCCTGCAAGTCACTTTGGTGGTTGTTTAACTGTTTTTCAGTTATGTTCAACTCTTTGTGACCCTATTTGGAGTTTTCCTGGCAAAGATACTAAAGTGTTTGCCATTTCCTTCTCTAGCTCATTTTATAGGTGAGGAAACTGAAGCCAACAGGGTGACTTGTCAAGGGTCACATGGCTAATTAAGTGTATGAGGCTGAATTTGAACTCAGGAAGATGAGTCTTGACTACATGCCTGCATTCTATACACTGTGTCAACTAGCTGCTCTTTGCATGATTAAGTTAACGCTATCAAAATGTTAAATCCTGTTGCCTTCTTAGGCTTATCATGTAATAGGTACAGTTCTGTCTTAGAATCAATACTGAGTATCAGCTCCAAAACAAAAGAGCAGTAAGGACTAGGATCCAGGGTCACTTGGCTAAAAAATGTCTGAGGCCAAATTTGAACCTCAAACCTCCTGTCTACAGGCCTGACTATCTACTGAGCCACTCACCTGCCCCAACAGATATATTTCTTCATGATTAATCAATAGTCATGGATAAGATAATAATGACACAAAGGTCCACAAGGAGTTGTATTAAAAACATACAACTCAAGTTCATCATAGAATAAAAGTTTGACAACTGATAAACAAATTAAAAAATAAAAATTAATAGATGGAGAGGGCAGGAGTTGGCAAATGACAGTAAAAGCCCCAGTTAAGACACGGAAGGGGGTGATACTATCAATGCTGCTATTTCCCTGATGGGAATCTCAATGGGAATTTGAAGATCTCTTCCAGATGAAGTTTCAAAATCTTCCCCAAAAGATATAGGATCCTGTTCTATTGAGTGGAGAACACTCCTTAGTAAAGTATCAGAGGCCAAAGATACCCCCCCCCAAAAATTCTAATGATCCTGAGGTTATAGAAACTGAAGTCTGATAACACACATGCATAAAGGACTTCATTATGTGAAATCTATTGGAACTCTGAGCACTGTCACATTTCATCAGAGAAGCCTGTTCTTATAATCTGGGTGATATATTTTTTGCCTGTAAGATCACTACCTCAGTTGTATAGAGAAGCCTTACATTAATTCATTGTGGTTATGGAAATTTAAGAGTTTTGAGAAGACTGGCTGACTTAGAGAAGGGTCAGAGCAAAATAAAGAAAAGAGATTCTTTTATTTATGGATTAAAGCCTAATAATCTTAAATAGATGTATGTTATATTCCAAAAAATGCTTCATTTCAGATGAGTAAACTCATATTTGGCTCCTCATTAATATGAAGTATTCAATTTTAATCATATTTTGGGATGTAATCTAAAGAAACCACTTAACATCAGTAAGTTACACCTAAAATATAGGGTCTAGAAAGATCTATTTTTCGGTACCAACCTGGAAGGGACCTTAAATAGTAAACAACCCATAGCTCTCTTGACCCTGCAACAATACAATTTCTCACCTGAGGAAGTCAGAGTAAGTGTTTTGCTGAAGGTGCACTGGGAGCATCCAGTCTTCTAATACCTCATCAGCCACACTTGGTAAGTGGCTAATTAACATCAGTCAAGATAAAAGCTCTCTTAAAAGTTTTCCCTCTAAGAACAAGGTTTGAGACTTAATGAAGTTGTCTTGAAAGAAACACTGCTCTGCTCTCACGCAGAAAATAGTGACTTTAAGTAAGGCTAGACAGGGGGACAATTAAAAGACTAAGCAGATATAGCAGAATGGGGAGGAAAACCTCCCAGCTATCATTCAGATTTAAAAGCTGACTTTGTAGAAGTATAAAACTTACTCGACTTAGTCACTGCAAAATCATGTTCATACTGAAATGAGTATGTAAGAAGCTCTTTAAATAGATTTACATAAAAAGAATGACAAAACTTCAGAGTTGGAAGAATTCTATTAATAGCAACAACCGACACATTTCCTTCTTTTAAGGTTTGCAAAATACCTTATATGATGTGTGTGTGTGTATGTGGTATATATACACATTGCAACTTGTGTATATACTCATACACACACACATATTCACCTGATCCTCATAACTTCCCTGTGATATAGGTAAAGGAATTAACCCCATCTTACCAATGGGCAAACTGAGACTCAGAAAGGTGAAATGACTTGACCACTGTCACCAAGCTATTAAATGCCAGTCAGGAAATGGACGTAGGTCTCTCCTGACTAAAAGTCTAGCTGTCACACCTCTTAATTCTATGGATAAGACCAATAAATTAAATGAACTGTCCAAGATTACAGTACCAGGATTAGTGGCAGAACCCATATTTATGTCAAGCAGTTTTGAAATAATACATTTTCTACTGATATTTCTTTCATTTTAATAGGCACTATCTTTTTAATTGTAGTTCTGTAATTAGAAACTCATAAGAAAAGTAAGAACATTTGTGGTAACTGAGAAATCTCTAAATTAGTAAAATTATAAAAAATTAGTAAAATTAAAAATATGAATCTAGATTCTTACATTCAGGAAAGACTAAGTATTTCCCAGGTGAGGCACCCATGAGGCTTAAATTGACCAAAAGAAAAAATATATAGAGGCAGAATTGAGTTCAGTGTGAAATCTCAACAAGCAGTGACTACCATCATAGCACAATCAACTTGCATTTATTAAGTATCTTCTATGTGCCAGGCACAGTGCTAGGTGCCCGGATACAAATGTGAATTTTAAAATCTCCATCTTGCTTGGTCTAGCACCCAAAATTGTGCACACCCACACTACATGGGCATGTGCTAGTCAATGACAAATCAGAAATAACTAACTGCCCACCTGGGCTGTCCTAAGCCAAGCTTGAGCCACCATTGGCACTTGTGAGGCACAGGAAGTGAAGTAGGGAACAGCCTCTGGAATTCGCTCACTTCTTGTGGACAGAGCTTGATGCCAGTTCGTGCTAGGAATTGGAGTAGAGAGGAGGCCTGCAGACAGCTTTCCTTCAGATTGGTCACATCAGTCAAGGACTGATTCTCCTTTCTACCTTGGCCTTAGGGCCTAATCCACCTCTGGCTCAGTCAGAAGGTTGAGTTAACTCTTTTCCCTTTCCTCCTCTCTCCTTTATTCCCTGTCCTGTTTCCTTACTCCCATTGTGATTAAACCACCATAAACTCCATTCTGACTTGAGTGTTTTATTTTAGGAATTTCACAAGTAAATTCCTTGGCGACCATAAATTAATATTATAACAATCTTTAAAGGTGATCTGAAACAATTCCTATTTGTAAGGAGCTTATAGTCCAACAAAGGGGACAATGAAAAAATAAAAGTGCATAAAGAATAAAGAGAACAAATACAAATACATAGGAGTTAAATGTGAGGGTCTTTGAGAGGAAGGGAGTTAACAAGACCTAGAAAGGTTTCAATGCTTGAAATGCATTGCAGAAAAAGGGATTCTGTGCAGAGGTTATAGGGAATGCATTCCACACATGGACACATTCCATACATGACAATGCAAAGGCATGAAGCCAAAACACAAGAGTGTCAGGTGTGAGGTACAAAGAGAAGGCCAGTTTGGTGAAACTGAGGAGTGTAGAGGTGAAGTAATATACAGATAGCTTAAGGTAGTGAAGAGCTTTAAAAGTTAAATAGAAGGGTTTCTATTTTATCCTAGAGGCAAGATGGAGCCACTAAAGTTTACTGAGTAGGACAGTGCCATGGGGTCAGATCTTTGATTAAGAAAAATCATTTTGGCAGCACTGTGGAGAACAGAGTGGCATAAGTAGAGACCTGAGAGGGAAATCAACAAGGAGACTTTTGAAGTAATCTTGTTGAGAGGTGATAAGGACCTGAATTAAGCTGGTAGCTGTGTGAGTAGTGAGAAGGGTATATAATCCAAGAAGTGCTGAGGATGTTTGAATCTTTTTTTAAGATTAATTCAGCTTTGGGATTTTTCTCCTTGGAGATACATCTGTTTTATTGGTGGTTGCATGTCTCCTTCTATCATCCCCAATTAGAGTACAATTCCTCCTTACTTCCATAACACTTTAACAAAGGTTTATTTTGTCCTAACAGAACAAGAATTTGCAACAAGTTCCAGTGACTTGCCAGTGCCTCATTTTGTTCCAAAAAAGAACCTGAATGAAGAGTACTACCCTTTGTGATAAGAGACATGAAGAAAGAAAGGTTTTTGCAGGACAAGCCAAGATGCAAGAGTCAAAGCTGGGGACCTGTCTGTCAATCAAGAAGAAGGTTCCAAATAGAATGTTCCCAGGAGGAGAGGCAGTTGAGCTGGCTAGGGTGAGAAACTTGGGACTTTGTCTCTGTCTCTCTGGCTCTAGAGAGTTGAGGCTGGCTGAGGACCCTTGTGGGGCTGGCTTGGTTTTTGGGGCTCTCTGACCACGGGAGAAACCTCTGCGCTCCTCTGAGATTTGACTGGCCAAGAGTTGGAGGAAAGCCAAGGTGAAGGAGAGACTTTTCTTGATGGCTGACTATTGGGGGGGAAGCAGCAAAACTGATCTTATCAACTTCTGTCACAAACTGAAGGACCCATGAGGGGGGCTTCTGGGTTTAAGCTGAGAGACCTTGCTGACTTTGGGAAGAAGAAAGAAGATTGTAACTGTTGTCCTCCATCTCTGACTGTCCCACTGTCGCTGGCTTAGTAGCTAAGGTGTTCATAACTACTGACTCATTGTTCATGTCCTTGCTACTCTCTGCCAGGTGCATATGTAACTTAGTTAATTCTTCTTGATTTGATTCATTCCCACTGAAGTCTACAGTGGAACATGAACCTTCGCTTTGGCCAGATACCCCTTTGCTGTCACTCAGTCTGTACAAAAAGCCTTTCCAGGTTGGTAGAAATATCTGACAGAACTTTGTAGATGCAAAACCTTTAAGCACTGGGATCACTTCTATGACAAGCACCATCAGAATAGGATTTTAGTAAAGACTAGGGACAGGTTGCAATTCAAGACAGAAGTAGGTGTGCAGCATTCACATTAAGAAAATAATGGGTCCCTGAAGTATGGAGGTATAGCTTCCTAAACCCTTAAGCTAGAATTATCCTCATGAAGTACTACTGTTCCTTTAATGAAAGAATGAGGTGAAGCAAAATCAAAATTAAATATGCTGGTATATACAACACATTATCCACTAGATGGCAACACAAGTTTCACAATTGAAGAAATTAATTTTCTAGCAAATGGTATTTAGTTTGTCTTTCAAAGGCTTTAAAAGTCCTTCTCGCCTTTCTTTTTTGGTCTAAAATCAAAGGTTCACTTAAAAGTAATGGAATTTTAACTAGAAGTAATCTTCCTTTAAAAAAAAAGTCTTCTAGATGGGTACAGGAAGATTTTAAAATGTAGCACTTAAGGTCGGTTCAATACAAAGGAAGTTGAGCCCGACTGCCATCTGTTATCACAAGCAGCTTGCACAGCTTTGTTTATACATGATGAGTACAGTACAGTTGGACTTGCTTTCTCTCACTCTTGGCCCAAGCATGCATTGTCAGACAAAACCCCTGCTATAAAGCAAGGAGTACATTTCACAAAAGACAACTGCTGCTTTAAGTATATAAAGAGTTCAAAGCAACTGACAAGTATACTTTTTTTATCACAGCAGTTGCTTGACTTACTAAAAAACACCAAATTACAGTATTTTTGTTCTCCTAGAACACACTGCACTTGCAACAAAGAACTAATTGATTATGAAACACTGGGTACTGATTTGCATAATTTGCCTCTGCAAGAAACTAGCTTTGTGTAAGATGAAAGAGACTCCAGTAGGCCTCTATGGAATGTTGTAGAATATTCCCTTTAACACAATATGATTATTTTCAATCAATCAACAGACACAGCATGATGCTCAGCTTATTATGCCACCAAAAACATAGCTATAGCAACCACTGAAGTCCTCACACTTGGAAACTACTGATAAACAAGTTTTTACAGGTTTTAATGGTTCATACTACCAACAAAGCTTAACTTGATATTCCAGTCAGTACAACTTAATTTCAATCCTCTTCACCTAGATTGATAAATATATACATCAACACTAACAATTTTAACTCTAACATTACAATTTTTCTATACAGAAGAAACAATTCATAATTGTCATAGGGCCACAAATTTAGAATTGGAAGAAAACCTCAGAAATTACCTAATCCAAACCTTTCATTTTACAAAATTAAGAAAACTGAAATCTCAAACTGGTAAATTACTTGCCCAAAATCATATAATTAGTAAGTAGAAGCAAGATTTGAACCTCAAGTCCTCTGACTCTAAATCCAGTACTTAAAAAACAAACAAAAAAAAAAACCCTTACCTTCTGTCTCAAAATCAATACTAAGTATTGGATCCAGGCAGAAGAATGGTAAAAGCTAGGTAATGGGAGTTAAGTGACTTGCCCAGGGTCACACAGCTGAGAAATGTCTGAAGCCACATTTGAACCCGGGACTTCCCATCTCTAAAGTTGGCTCTCAATTCACTGAGCCACTAGGCTGTAGTACACTTTCTATTACACCATGGTACCTAAATCTGCCTCATGTCAATCCTAGGTGAATACTTCCTAGTGAACCTTTGCTACCTCAAAATATCCCTGAACTACCACTAAAAATCCTGATGATATTTTGGTCTATGATAAAGTCTATCCAAATGTTCTGACTCAGATGCTATACAAACATTTCAAAGGTTCCTATCCTAACATTTTTTCTGACTAGAAAAAAGAAAATCATTTCTACAATGAAGAAGATAGTCAATCATAGGTATGCCACCTAAAATGGGAAATTTCTTGTATGCTGAAACCTAAAGGATTTTCCGTTGGAGAAGCAGTCGTTAAACATCTAGATAGATGGTTAACAATTATGTCATTCTGAGCTTCTTACTCTTTCTCACTACACATATCCAAACAATTGCTATATCTTGTCATTTCTGTCTCATATACATATACATATACAGCTCATATACATCCTTTTCCCTCCACTCACAATGGCTACCACCCTAATTGACTAAGGCTGTATTATCTCCCACTTAGACTACTCAAATAGCCCCTTAATTGGTTTCTCTGCCTCTGGTCTCCCACCATTCCAATCTACCTTCCTCATGGCCACCAAAGTGAATTTCTTAACGTGTAGGTTTGGCCATGTCATCCTTCTACATCCCCAGTGCTAGTGGTTACCTTTTATCTCTAGGATCAAATATAAACACCTGTTTGGGATTTAAAATTCTTCACAATCTGTTCCCTTTGTACCTCCTCATTGCCCCCATGAACTCTACAGTCCAGTTAGTCTTAAGACTTTTTCCTATTCCTACCACACAAATCTAGATCTTATGTCTCAGTCTTTGCACTCACTGTGCAAATTATTCAATGACTGGTATGCACTTCTCTCTCCCAAATACCTTTTGAAATCTGGGATTTTCCTTTTGGAATTTTCTTCAAGACTCAGCTTAACCATTGCGTTCTGCTTGAGGTTTTTTATGGTCTCCTCAGCCTCTTCCCACATAGCTCGTAGTAGTTTTTCTTCTTTAGGCTTCCTTGTATCTGTTTCACATATACCAATATTTGTACATGTTGATTCCCCTATTACAATGTAAGGACCTCCAAGACAGGGCATAAAAGGTACTTAATAAATGCTTGTTGGCTGACTGATTAATGCCACTCTATCCCAGATTTCAACTAAACTTTATGATTTTTTAAAAATCAGCAGTCTTCAAAGTGAGGCATGGAATGACTTCAAGGAAACGTGTATATAATCAATCATAGAGAAGAAATATGGGTTTCTTCCACCGCCCCCCAAATGACTCATCCTGGGCTTGTCTTCAACACAACTATTCCACTTCTTTCAATATTCCTCTTGCTTTGGGTTGGGCCTACCATACCTTGGTCCCTTGTAAGTTTGATATTGAAACAAAATAAGACATTTGAAGGTCGCTGAACAATTACCAAAAGGAAATTACTTAGCCATAGTAGGAGAAACCTATTCATCAAATATAGGCATTGAGAACACCTTGAGTTAATTCAGCTGAGCAAAACTTTGTTGTCTGAGTTGCTTATCATGATCCATCCACCAAGCCATCTGAGAAATTGCTGTTTAGTCCTCAGATGACAAAGGATATGATTTCAATAACTTGAGCTTTTAGTACCTTGGGCTAACCAAATCTTGAATGGACCCAATACCATCTAAGGAAAAGCTAGCCTTATTTGCATAAAGGCAGGGGTTAGGTAACTGCTCTTATCTGTAACTCCTCAGGAAGGTGGTAACCTAGGAATCAGTAGGTGCTATGTGGAAAATTTCAATAACATCACACACACACACACACAACTCTTCATTGGAAGTCAAAGATACTTGTAAGATTAATACATGTGTGTTAGAGAGTAGCACACAGGACAGACATGGACAATAATCACAAAACTTTCCCCTCAAAACCTACCCTTTTCCCAAATTTCCCTATTTCATTGGAGGGTATACTTCTAGTTTCCCAGATTCTCAACTAACCCATTTTCCTTGACTCCACAAAAATGAAACTTCTCTCTTCAAATTTACCCATGATCTCTTGATTGCCAAACCAGGGTGCCTCTATTCAATCTTCATCCATTTTGACCTCACTGCAGCCCATTATATCCTGAAAGACATTTATTCTCTTCTCTTTTCTGGCTTGTCATAACATTCCTCTCTCTTGGTTTTCCTAACTCCATTTCCACTATTACACTATTATCAATATCAGCTTAATAGTGAAATGCATAAAGTGCTGGGCTTGGAGTCAGGAAGACCTGAGTTCAAATGCAGCCTCAGACACTTACTAGCTGTATGACCTTGGGCAAGTCTTTTAAACCCTGTTTGCCTCAGCTTCCTCATCGATAAAATAGGGGTAATAATAGCACCTGCCTTGCAGGGTTGTTAGGAGGATCAAATGAGATAATATTTGTAAATCATTTAATGCAATGCCTAACACATAATAAATGCTATATAAATGTTAGCTATTATTATTATCATAGTTCCTAATTGTGGGTGTTTTATATATATATACGTAACATATAACAATTATATAACATATATTATATATAACAATTATATATAACAGATATCATACATAGATATCTAGCTACATATGTACAACTAAAGTATCAATCCTAGTGTCTCTCTTGAGCTCCAATAGCACATCATTAACTGTCAGAGATATTTTAAACAAGATGTCCTAAATATATTCAAACTCAACAACCTCCAAATAAAATTCATGATCTTTCCCCTAGCCTGCCCCTTTACTAAGCTGTATTTCTGTCATCCATGTTTAAAACTCTGGCATTATTTTTGCCTCCTCAGTTTCCCTCAACTGCAGATATACAATCAGTTACCAAATCTCGTCATTTCTACTTCTACATCTCTTACTTCAATCCCGATCTCTCCATTCAGAGAGCTACCACTCCTCTACTCAGTCAATTCCTATCACTCTCAATTGACTCAAAGATCACATAAGTATTTCATCTTTCAAAATAATTAATTTCTATTGTTTAATAACATATAAGTAGTAAATTAATATCTGAATATGTGATTTAAAAAGAAGTACATATATATTAGGAATACATGATTAAATTTTTTTTTGCTCATCAAGGTGAAGGATAAGAAGTTTACAGATCACTGTTCTAAATGAACATTTTATAGTTCATATAGTGAACCTGACTGAAGGAGACAAATACAACAACTGTATAGTTAGTATCATAAAAATGCATACATATTAATCTTATAAGCATCTTTGACCTTCAATCATAAAAATCTATAAAACAGTGTATTGAAGGATAGGTTTTTATTTTATATACCTGAGTTCACAAATACCCACTGACAGCACTGAAATGCAGCATTTTTTGTTCCAAGTACACCCAAAAAACATTTTTGCATCTATAACATATCTTTGGCAACAGATTTTTCTAATTACTCTGTTATCATATGACCTAATTCTGATTTATTACTTTACTCATCACAAAACTTTTATAACTCAGGTCTTTTGTTTAGAAAACAGGCATAATATATTTGTTGCTCATATATCTCAAAGGATACTATAAAAACTAACATTTGAAACAACAAAGAAATAACACTTAAATAGAATTAATTCAACATGTAGGAGCAGATTTGGTAAACTATTAAGTATTTCAAGTATATTTAAATTGTTCTCCATTATATTTGTATAGTGTTTATGTACTACAAAAATTTCAAAGGATAATGAGAAAATCTGAACTTTTTTGCAAAGAAAGTTAACAGAAGGGAACAGCTGGGTAGCTCAGTGGATTGAGAGCCAAGCCTAGAGATGGGAGGTCCTAGGTTCAAATCTGACCTCAGACACTTCCTAGCTATATGGCCCTGGATTACTCACTTAACCCTCCATTGCCTGGCCCTTACCACTCTTCTGCCTTAGAACCAATAACTAGTATTGATTCTAAGGCAGAAGTTAAGGATTTAAAAAAAAAGAATGTTAACAACAAAGACAAAAAAATGGTGAACTAGACATTTCCTCAAATCCCTATGACACTTTAAATCTCTAAAACAGAAACCGTACACCAAAGAAGAAACAACTTTAGATGTTTCCATGGTCCAGGATACTCAGAATCCAAGAGGAGGTTAAAAAACGAAAATACAAGAGCTAATACTCACTGACTCTGAGTTTATTTAGCACCCCTTACCCATCTCTCACACTAAATGAAGGATAATGTAGAAGAAAAGCAAAAACTGTTAAAATTAAAAGAAAATATTCTCACTAGGGGCAGCTAGGTGGTACAGTGGATAGAATGCCAGGTGTGGAATCAAGAAGACCCGAGTTCAAATCCAACCTCAGACACCTACTAGCTGTGTGATCCTGAGCAAGTCACTTAACTCTGCCTAAAAGTTCCTCATCTATAAAATAAACTGGAGAAGGAAATGGCAAATCATTTCAGTATCTTGGTTAAGAAAACCCCAAATAAGGTCATGGAGAATCAAGACATGAATGAAAAACAACTCAATAACAATAATAACAAATTTCTCACTGTCCAAGTAAAACATACTGATCTCAAAGGCAAAATATAAAGAGAAACTTAAGGGTCATTGGTCTCCCAAAAGAATATGACAGGGCAAAAAAACCTTAACACCATAATGAAGAAAATAATAGAATTGTCCAGAAATTCTGAACATAGAAAATGAAATTTCAATGGAAAGAATTCATAGATCACCTCCAGAAAAAAAAAAAAGAAAACCAAGCCTGCAAACTCCGAGACACAAAGTGATTACATTTAGCAATTTCATAAAGAAACAATAAGTTCTACAAGCCATCAAGGAAAAGACCTTCTAATACAAAGGTAAAGACATTTGGAAAATGTAGGATTATTTTTCAACCACTAGAAAAAGAAAGAGAGAATGGAACAATGTATTCTGAGAGTCACTGGAGCTCAAGAAGCACCCCAGGGTGATCTCCTCTGCAGAGTTGAACCATGTAGGTCAAAGGTGCTCAAAGGATAAAGTGCCAGACCTAGAGTGAGAAAGACTAATCTTCCTGAGTTGAAATCCTGTCTCAGACACTAACTGTATGACCCTGAGCAAGTCACTCAACCCCATTTGCCTCAGTTCCTTATCTGTAAAATAAGCTGGAGAAGGAAATGGCAAACCACTCCAGTATCTTTGCCAAGAAAATCCCAAAATGAGTTATGAAGAGTTGGACATGACTGAAAATAACTCAACAACAAAAAATATGGGGCAAAAGAACGATGTTCAAAAATGAAGAAGAATTTGAAATATTTTTAGAAAGAAAACCAGAACTGAATAGATTAGTTGCTACAGAAATCTAGGAGGAGTGAACAAATATGTCAGGCAAGGGCAGCAATAGCAACCGAGTGACAAGAGAGAATGTTAAGGGACTTCTTCCCAGGCCTGATGAAAGGAGACCCTGGCACATCAAGGGCCAGCAATGAGAAGGTGATCTCTGTGGTCTCAGAAGGAGAATATCCTACAGAAGAGTTCATAAGGAATGAGGAAAGATTGAAAAGGGGAGGTAAGGAAGGAGGTATTACTTTAAAGGTGTGAGGGAGTGCTAATGATGAGTGCTCTTATGGGTGAAGGAAGTTGAGGATTTTAAATTGAATGTGGCCTGAGGGATTTGGAGCTTAAAAAGTCTACTTATCTGGGGAGATGGGTCCTTGGGGTAGGGTAGAACCCTTAGGGGCAACTGCACCTGAAGGAGTGGGAGAAGATGGATGTAGGGAGATTTTCAGGTAAGTATACACACACACACATATTTTTAAAAGATCAATAAGAAAAGGCATAGATTAGTGGTGGTGGAGGGACCCTAGTGAAGGGAGTGTCCTTTCTGACTAGCAATAATCAGCATTGTTCTGAGAGTGAGGCACAATGGAAAAGGGGAATCCAAGGATTAAGCATCACAAGGCAGTGGCAGGACCAAGTGCCTAGAGAGAAAAACCTAGAATGGATAACTTGGAAATTTTTTTTAAAACCCTTACTTTCTATCTTGGAATCAATACTGTGTATTGGTTCCAAGGCAGAAGAGTGGTAAGGGCTAGGCAATGGGGGTCAAATGGCTTGTGCAGGGTCACCCAGCTAGGAAGTATAGGATTACATGAAGAATATGAGAAAAGAAAGAGACTAGGAAATATTAGAGGTCATTAATCAAAGAATAGGATCTAGAGTAAACAGAAAGAGAAAGTGGATAATAAAGTGATAGAAAATCTTTTTCATAAAGAACAAAAAATGAAATCTTAAAAATAGTGAACAGGACTAGTTGAAGGTAAGGAAAGGAAGATATATCGACTTGACTGGGAGGAAAAAAGAAGGGAAAGGTTTATAACCTTATAAAAGCAAGAAAGAAGAGCTAATAAATGAATCCCCAGAAGACAGGTTGGTTGGTGTCCTTCCTACTAGAATAGGACCAAAATGACATCACTGTAATGCCTTTTTACTTGCACATAAGTTGGATTTGTGAGTCAGAATTGCACAAAATTGTCAGCCTCAATCTCTCTTCCAGAGTCACTGAAGTTCAGTAGCATGAGAAGTCAAGATGACCAATGATGGCTTAGGCTACAATGGATAATCTTGTCTTCTAATTAAGCTTTAAGTGCTTCATAGTGCCTATATCACAACTGCCTACATGGCTGTTGGAATAAATTATTCTTATCCACCCCTTCTGCTGGGAAAAGTCTTCACATGTGTAATAGACACCCCTTTACTCACCAGCTCTTAAACTGCTTTAGCCTCTTGCTTACTGGGTGGGGTAAGCTGCTGCACATGCCACAGCTTCTTGGAGCCATAAGAGAGAGCTTCAGTGGCAGGTGACCAGAGGAGGTTGAGTAGCCCTGAAAAGGACTTGATAAGTCCTCATACCAGAGGTACGAGTCTTCCCTGGATACCCCATATAGTTCAGTTGAGGAAGTAGGAGTTCAGAGAAAGTAGGCATTACTGGGATAAGATGACTAGTAATGGTTGGAGGCAGAAGGAGAGACTCGAATGAAGGGAATCTCTAGATTAGAATATCTAGAAAACTGTCAAATCTAATTTATTTTCACATTTCATTAAGTCCTGGTAATTAAAAAGTCCATTACATCAATGACACTAGTGGGCCGTGTGATTCTGAGTAAATCACTTAACCTATGTCTGCTTCAGTTTCCTCAACTGTAAAATGGACACAACATCTTCCTCGGTGGTGGTGAGAATCTAATGAGACAGCCTGGCATGTAAGAGGTGCTATATAAATGTTTATTCCTTTCCCTTTTTCTTTCCCCAAATCTTGGTGCTATTCAACCTGATAAATGCTTCTGAATGTGTGCTAGTCTATGCATCTTTACTGGTTATGATACAGAAAAGAAAGTTCTCACTACCAGTCTTCACACTAGTTCAGCACAAGATGAAGAAATCTTGTCAATAAAAACTGCAATAAAATAATAGCAAAGATGTATAACCACCTATTATTGTACTCTAAGAACTACTAGGCCCATAACTGAAACCTCCTACAACATGTGTGTTTTCTCTCCTCTATCAAATGTGGGCTCCTTGAGATCAAGGACTGTCTTGTTTTTCTGTTTGTATTTACAACATTTAGGAAAGTGAATTTGTACATATTTGGTGCATAATAAATACCTTTGCATTCATTCATCTATCCATTCAATCTCACAACTTGTAAAGTGGGCACAATACTTGTACTTGCTGTATCACAGTATTATTGTGAGGAGAGCACTTTGGAAACTATATATGTTCTATAATTCTATCCCAAAAAGAAGAAGAGTTAAGTCTGCCACAATCTGTTCATAATGAACCCATTATTGCCTCTTAGGAATCAGTACTTTCTCTTCTAAGGGTTCCTTAAACCATCTGCTTTAACAGTCCTTTAGACTTTTTTCAGGGAAATTACATGGTTTTGAAAATTGAGACATTTGCCTGATTTTAGTCTTTAGACTTAATCATCCACTAATTTTGGGTGTCCTCACAGGGCCTCTGTCCTGAGCCCTCTTTTCTACTTTCTTTACCTTCCATCTTAGAATCAATCCTGCATATTGGTTCTAAAGCAGAAGAGAGGTAAGGGCTAGGCAATGGGGGTTAAGTGACTTGCCCAGGGTCACATAGCTAGAAAGTGTCTGAGGCTAGATTTGAACCCAGGCGCTCAGTCCACTGAGCCACCCAGCTGCCCCCTACTTTCTTGGTATTTTTTTGCTTAGTGATCTCCTCAAATCCCAAGGATTCAATTATCATTTCTATGCTGATAATTCTCCAATCTTCTTATCTAGTCCTAGTCCCTTTGCTGATGTCTGGTCTTGCATGTACAATTACCTATTGGACATCTCAAAATGTGTGCCCCATTGACATTAAATTTTATGAGTCCAAAACTCAACTAATTCTTTCTCTTCAAAATTCTCCTCTCTTCCTAATTTCCCATCTACTATTTCTCTTTTCCAATTTCTCTTTTTCTGCTGCTGGCACTTCTATCCTCCCAGTCACCCAAGCTCATAACCTAGATGCTATTCTCAACTCCTCACTTTCTCAAACTCCCCCTCCATCAGTTGAAAACCTTCCCAGCATTCCTTCTGGACATTCTGTCTCCGTCTGTCAATCATCTCTTCCTTCTCCTGTGTTCTGTCTCTACTCTCCATTCCTAAACCATATCCAATTTTACCTTTGTAACATCTTTTGCACAAAAGCTCTTTTTTCCTCTAATACTGCCACCACCTTGATTCAAGTCCCCATCATCTGGACTATTACAATACTCTGCTGTTTTGTTTGTCTGTTACCAGCTTCTCCCTACTCCGTGACCTCCTCCACTTAGCGTGATCTTCCTAAAATGTGAGTCTTGACCATTTAAATCCTCTTCCCCACCCCACCAGGCTCCCTCCTCAATAAACCCAAGTGATTCCCTATCATCTCCTGAGTCTAATTTTAAAATCCTTTCATAGTCAAAATCCTTGATATTTTGGCTCTGTCTTTCTAATCCTTTTACACCTTATACCACTCCAAATATCCTACATCTTGTGATGATAGCCTCCTTGTTCCTTAAACTAGAAATACCCAACTCCCAAACCTGGACTTTTTTGCTGTTGCCCATGATTAAAGTACTTTCCTTCCTGGCTTCCTTCAAGTCCCAGCTAAAACCCTTCTTTTGCAAGGTACCTTTCCCAAACTCCCATAATTCTAGTGCTTTCCCTTTAAAAAATATTTCCAACTTATTCTTTATATAACTTGTTTGTACATCACGGCTTACATATGGCCTCCCCCATTAGAGTGGGAGCTCCTTGAAAGCAGCCACCGTCCTTATGTATCCCCAGCTATTGGCTCAATGCAGGGAATTAATACATGTTTACTGACATGTTTCTTAAAAGAACAAAAAGCGTACATTTCTCTCCCCCAACAGGTTAGGGTTGGGAATGCTAATATTTGTCCTCAACTGCCATCATACAACGTTCTGGAAAGAAGCATGAACATCAAGAACATGGACCAGAAAATAAGGTAGGCTAAACATCTCATAACAAGCACCAAGATTCACAATGAAGTATTTTAGTAGGCACATTTCTAACAGCTGTTGATCATACTTTAAATTTAACCACAGAATTAAAGATATAGAAGAAATACATTTTTGAACATAGACAACATTAGAATTTGTTTTATCTGACTATGTATACTTGTTACGAGGCCTTTGCTTGTCTTTTAAGTTGAGGGTGGGTGAAATGTGGAGAAAATAAAGGTATATTAGTTGAAAAAAAAATTAAATAAAAAAATTAACCAGAGAGAATATGTGGTTGATTGTACTCCAAGTAGGAAAGGATATATATGATCATGTTTATGCCAAGGCAAAGGAGTGTTCATTGAGGAAAATGATTGTTAAAATTGTTTCAATTCTGACTTTTACATTTTAAGAATAATAATAACTATTACATTAATTATAAATTATAACAATATAACAGTACATATATTAATTATTTAATTATAATGATAATTAAATTATAAACCAGATAAGAATAAAAGGCTAACACAATCCCCTACAATTTACTGCTCAACACAACAAACAGGATAAAACAATGAAGACTTCCATGTATCTTACTAGTAAGGACATATGCTGATGAGTATCATGAGTGAGCTGGGCTGCTGGGTAGATAAGAGTGGATAGAGCACCAGACCTGGAGTCAGGAAGACCTGAGTTCAAATCTGACCTCAGACATTTACTAGCTGTGTGATCCTGAGCAAGACACTTAACCCTGTTTTTCTCAGTTTCCTCATCTCTAAAATAAGCTGCAGAAGGAGATGGAAAACCACACCAGTATCTTTGTCAAGAAAACCCCAAATGGTGCCATGAAGTTATATATGAACAGCAACAATCTTGAGCAAGGTGAACAGATATGATTTCTTCCTCAAAATGCCTAATTTTTGAGAGGGAATACTAAAGCAAATGAAGCTAAGTGTCTACTTTTTTACCAGACACTCTTGTCCAAGTCAAGTGCAGGAACATATAAGGGGAAGTAAACTTTCCAAGGAAAACCTTTGTCCTCTCTCCTGGGTAGAGCAACTGAGGGGTAAAATAGTTTGGGACCCTGTATTCTAGAATAAATAAGGCACAGCAATAATCTTTATGAAGATTGTTAGTTATGTTAATAGAGTTATCTTTATACAAAATTTCTTGCAATCCTTGCAAATAAATTGGCTATATGCTCACACATAGTACAGGAAATGCCACAAAGGTTCAATATATATTTACACACACACACACACACACACATATCATGATGTAGTTTATAACAGAAAGTAACAAATCCTTTTACAAAGTAAATCATGTTAAGTATAAAAAGGTTGACAATTCAACAATCCTATTCAAAAACCCTGATTAAAGTCCTACTATATTCCAGGCATTGTATTAGGCCCTGAGGAGAATGACAAAGATAAAACAGTCCCGGTAGTCAAAGGCCTCATCTTTGAAACACATGTGTAAAGAAGTGGCCACTTATTATAATAATGAAATAAAATCATCTGAAAGCATTAAATTGCAGGCAGATTTATATTTTTATCCCCCATCCCAAATCACAAGAAACTCTTTTTTTACATGAGTTATACTTTCAGCCAGAACAAGAAGGCACTGGTTAAAACCAACCAAACAAAACACACCCACAAATAAAAAGAATATTGCAAATTAAATTGACCAATTAATTTGTCAATCAATTTCTCTGGATCTAGTTTTCAGCTGGGAGTTAATAATATACAACCTCACATGTTGTTACATATATATATGTGTGTGTATATATATGTATATATATGTACATACATAACACATACTTGCAGGTTCACAAAACAGTCTTTTCTACCTGTGCATATTTATTCCACGAGGTGGCGCCATATACAGCATAGTGTTGCGAGTACAGTATAGCAAAATGACAACAGTCTGGTTTTAAGATGATTTGTCTCTTGAGGATATACATTTGGTTTTGTTTTCTACTGCAAAGTTAGAGTTCTTAAGACAGGTCAAGCAGATCAATTGCTCTTGTAATCTGAAACTCAAAAAAGCAAGTAATATCTAAACAAGAGGATAAGGGTGGCCCTGTGAAGGAAAAACTAAGAGCCAGGAGACAGTCAGCCTGGCTACCTCTAATCTCATCATCAAAACTGTTACCTTGTTCAGTTTCTGCTTTACATCAGTAATAGAATACAATAGCAGGAGAAATTCACATAAACAGTACAAAGAAAACAATATATTAAGACTTCCACTAGGCCTTATGGATGCACACAATTTAGAAAGTTAAATAATTACCAAAACATAAATTTGTTTTCTTACATTTAAACCCAAAGCAGAAAGCCTCATATACAATAAAATGTGATTTTTAAAAGAAAAAAAAAAGTGATTTTTTTATCACAAAGCACTTGAAATAGAGATCTTCCCCCAAATTTATCTCTCATCTTTGAAGAGAAAGATAAAACGGGCCTCGTCTGGTACAATCAAATTCTAACTGAAATGCAGATTCATATTTCATAACTCCATATTATGAAAAAATGTACATTCCTTTCCCTAATTGTGGTCTTTTTGGAAATAAATAAGGCATGAAACTTAAAGCACTTCACGTATGCACAAAAATTCAGGCTTTTTATCTGCCTTTGTCTATATACTAGACTACAAAACATTCTTAAGTTTCTTTGTCAAGAATGGAAATATAAAATATAGGGGTTTATAAATTGTGAAAAAGTTTTATAAAACAAACATTATAAGATAAGACCAAAATATCTTGTCACTTGCTTTTTAAAATAAAATAAATTAGCAAGTTACTGATAAAGCATCTAATAGGAAGCAACTTTCTCTTCATTCTTTCAAATCCAGACATGTATGCAGAAAAAGAAAGAGTAAAACCTAATATGTACCTGAGCAATTTTTATTTTTGTAATTGCACAATCTTTTTTTTTTTAATTTGTGTTAGTAATTGCTGACTTTACTTAGCCACAAAATTGTTTATACCTAGTTTTGGTTGTTTACATGCTTGAGCTAGGTTAGAAAGCCTGAAAACCTTAATTACAGATAGACATAACTGAAATTCTCCTATTAATCAAATTTTCAAATTATAAAATTAGTATTTTGAAACATAAACCAATAACATAAAATATATTTTCACTTTATTGCTTTATCTTGTTTTACCAATTATGAGATCCTCCCTAAAACTTAACACCATACTTTTGTTTTTTCAGGAAATATTTAGCAGTACAATAGATTCTCAAACTGAAATCTCACAATACTAAAGAATATCTCTCTGGAAATATAAGCATAAAAAGCAGTACTTTTAAAAAACAAGTAAATACTTTGTAAAGGTATGTATTTGTAAAAGACTCTGTAAAAGGTATGTCTTTCTTCTATTATGTCAACATATTTTGAAAAGTAATTATTAAATTTAATCCAAACTCACAAGGTGAACCCTATTGATATTAAATGTTAAAAAATTGTTGCTTTAACTCTGAAAACATTTAAAAATATTTAACTATGTACTTTTTTAGTACTGATCCACTAATTTTTTAAATTAATAAATGTACTTGATATTTGCTAAGATTCTGTATTAGATATACATATTTAACATAAATTATGTCTGCAAACTAGAAAAAATTTTAATATATGTATTTATCTTCAAACAGTTATGAACAGAGTAAGTCAGCTGACAGTTTTAATCTCACTGACATGAAATTACATATTTTATGTTTTTAAAATGGCATAGTAAGGAAATGTATATGACTTCTGTCTTGATAAAAAGGGACATTTTGAGAACTAAAAATCTAAATCAATTCTAGGCCTAAACTGCAGTTCTTTCAGATTCTATTTCTCTTTTCAAATATAGCTAAGCTTCTCTTCCTTCTAAATCTGCATTTTCCTCTCTATCAGAACAAGCTAAGAGAAAATAATAAACATTACATTTGATTTTAATAGAGCTTACCAATTTGTTTTTTCATGTTTATCATCAAACTCTAATCACAACTTTCCCAAACATATTTATATTTTCACACAATTGTCCAAAACCTCCCTGACTAAAATAAAAAGCCACAAAAATTGTGGGAAATGTTTCAGATGAAAGATAAAAGCAACTTGGTCCAAATGTGCATTTGCAATAATCAATGTTTACTTCTGTTGTTCAAACACTCGGCTTTACAGCACATTCAATAACTGCATTAAACTTAATTTGCTTACATCCTTAAAAAAAAAGGCAGTTTTTAGCTCTCAAAATCTAAACTAATTTAATGCAAAGCATTCATGGATTAGGAATGTTTTAAAATATGAGCATATTTAGTCTCAAAGCCCATCAGATGCAATACAAGTGCTCTTACTTTTAAACCTTAGTTTGAATATTTCAAATCTGTATAATAAAATGAGAATACATTATTGAATATAGTAACACTTGTAATTATATTAAATGAAAATAAGTAAATAGAATCAATGAAATACTGCAGAGTGGAAAAAAGAAATAACTAAATCAACTAATTAAATTTAGTTATGTCTTCCCCCTTCAAGTCTTTCACAATAAATCTTAATATTTTTAGCTGCAAAGCTAGAGAGATTTTTATATACTACAGATCACTGAAATGATCTGGAAGGGTATTTTGGTACTCTTACTCAATGCTACTTAGAAAAACTTCACTAGATATTTTGAAATACTGCTTGTTGCATACAATTCAAAGAAGGCCTCTGATACAATTCATTAATCAAATAATTTGGATGCAGCAGTTTCCCTCACAAGGGGAAACCAAATATTTACTCTGTAGGTAATAATAAAAAGGGAAAGTTATCAAAAGAAATAAATTCTTTTCCCCTAAAAAATGGGCACATCATTGAATAAAAGTCTCTGCACAAGAGTCTGTTTTGAAGAATGTCACACTCCAGTCTCTCTGCCATGAATCCCATTTCATTTTTTAAAAGTGAGGTCTATTTCCTGTAATTTTAGGTATTTTAGAGTACAATTATTTTACATTTTTATAATGCCTTGGGGGTATCATTACAAATATTTTTTATGTACTTAAACATAAGAAAGTAAAATTAAGTAATAGCTTCTCTTAAAGGGGAGCTGTCAACTCTCTCCTGAACAGCAAATCTTTTTTAAAAAGCAATCTAGAGATTTATATCCCTAGTAACCATAGAAATTAATCTTCAGCTTAAGGAAAAATTGCATAAAATGCTCTTTATTTAATTAAAATCAGAACACTGCTATTTCAAATAAGGACCTTCTTTTGAACAAAAAGAACCTTTTATAATGGCAGAATTTTGTTTTAAGCTTAAAATGCCACCTCTTAAGGCAAGTGAACCAATCTAACTACTAATTCCAATCAAATACTCAACTTTGTGTGCATTTAAGTTAATTAGAGCAAATTCTAAATAAGTAAGCTTGGAAAAATATGTTCATTTATTTTTTCTTAATGAATTCACTCAGAAAAAAACTAAAGCAGGGACTAGCAAGAGTAAAATCAAATATATGCACTTATTCATTGTATGTATTGTACTACATACACTGTATGTAAGAATAAATACAAAAGAGGAACAGCAAGGAACTAATTAACCAACAACAACTTTATGACACCACAGTAGTAACTAATGGGAAAACCAGTGTCATCTTTATGAGTAAAGGGCATTTCAAGCTGATATACTGATGTGTATATGTTAAGATTTTGTTGCATGTAATAACTCGAATAATATGTTTGTTGACCATTACTTTTCAATCCACATATTCTGAAGGCTATATCTAAAATACTGCATTTAAACAAGTATTTGGTCCAGTGTTTCCCTTGAAAAGAAACTGTTTAGATCATAAAAATCCTTCAGAGAAATGTTATAAAAACCAATAATATTCCTTCATGTTGCCATATTATTATGACCATTTTAAATAGACATATACAGGTATACACACATAAATTCATTGGATGATGAATCTAAACTTCTTTTTGGAGGAACAGATATAATTTTTAAGAGCAGAGATTTCCACTCACATTTTATACATTGCTACCTATAAAAAGAAGCTTCTATTTTATAATTCTCTGGGAAATGGAATGAAAATAATGATAAGTTCAGGTAAGTGAATATTAAGGAAATTAATGATAGTGCAAATCATCTTATAAAATAAAATACTCAACACCCAATAAAAAATTACAAATCTAAAATAAAGGAGATAATTACAGGCCTTCTTCATTTTTGGCAAAATCAGTACCTTTTTAAAGCTCTTTTAGTGCTCCCTTCCTTACTCTTATCATCAGTGCTAAGTGTCTATTAACACTTTTGTACAAGCATGTACCTTCCACCTCCCTGCTTGCCACATCTGAGATGAGTATAAGAAAGCTACATGGTAAAGAACACAAATATCCAACAATGGAAATCAAGTTATGTTATAATGGTTTGAGAGAAAAAGTAATTGGAATAATGTGATGTTTCATTGTATTTAAAGGATTATATAATACAATTCTCATTTACCAATTAAATTCCTGAAAAATTGTCTTCAGTAGTTAAAATTTGAACTTTTAGGATCATAAATTTTTTTCAGGAAAATTTTAAATTCTCATCATAACATCAAATTGCATACAAAATTTCTAATTTTCAAAAGTATATATTCTTAGCCATAACTATAAGAAACATAGAATTCCAAGATTGGTGGGAGGTGGGGGAAGAGGTGTATCAGAGAAAGGAAAAAGGGAAAAGACTTCAAAAGTCAAATAGTCCAGTTACCTTACCTTAATAGATGATAGGCTCAAAGAGGTTGTGATTTACTTAGGTCACCCAGGTGGTTGGAGAAAAGGTCAAGAATGAAACAAGAACTCTTAATTTCCAGTCCAGCTCCTTGCAAATACACCATGATGGTTATTCTACTCCCCCAAATGGGTAATTTTTTACTCCCTCTACACTTAATTTCAATAGATACCCTGTTCACTACTCAGCTAAAAGTAAAAGCATTAGAGATACACCAACTTAAAAACATGTTAAGCTCATTCACAGTAAAACAACAGAAATAGACTACTTTTAAAAAAGTATACTTGGGATCATAAAAAATGAAATTATATTCTTTTAAAAAATCAATAGCATGTTACACAAAAAGAAAATATCAAATTATTAAACATACAACTGACCTACTTTGTACCCCACTCCATCTGCCCAACCCTCTTTTAAACTACTACATATTACAAGGTCATAAGATTTAGAAATGAGTGGAAGCTTGGAGAGCACTTCCTTCATGAAGCTTTGTTATTTTAAAGGAGTACAGATCAAGGAACTCAAGTCACAAAATAAGGTCCTCCAAGAAGAAACAAAAGTTCTCAATAAGTTCTAAAATTAAGATGTTCTAGACATGAGAAAATTTGAACTTGGATCGAATGTAAACTTATGTCCCTCCTAAACCAAATTCCCTTCTTTGGTCTACACTAGTATTTCTTTCAACATCATCAAAAAATATTCGCTAAAAACTATTGTACTCTGTAGCATGTTTTCACATAGTAAATTATATACAAGGGATTTTAATTTACCCACAAAAGCAGTATATTAGTGCTATATGAGACATTAGATATTAACTAGAGGCTTAGGTAATTTTCATATTGCAACTGTCTTATGGTTCTGATTGATTACAGTTTTAGTTTCCTGAGTTTTTCTTTTGTCTGGAGATCAGGCTTATGTTATTAATCTTATGATATTAGCAAATAATTGGTTGATCACTCAATAAATAATTCCCTGGATATTTACTAGGTATCTACAATGTGCGAGGGATTGCAGGGAGATGCCAATCCCAAACAAGGTACATATGTGAAATTAAAAAATAAATACCAAAGCTATTAACAATCAATGTATAAAAATAAAATTGGCCAGTCACTGGAGTGCCTAATCAATCATTTTATGAATGTACTACTGACTAAGTTATCTCCCAAGTCAGCAAGGGACAAGGATGTCTGTCACCTGAAACAAAATTAGGGAATGAGCTGAAATTTAACTAATGTAATCTATATAGTTCCAACAGGCTCCAAATAAAGTTTTGCCAAAACAGAAAGGACATAGTCTGAACAGTCTAGAAAAAAGATGATAAGATTTAGAGCTGGAACAATATTTAGAAATTATCTAGTTAAATCAACTTATTTTACAGGGGATAAAAATAATTTTTCTCTTGACAGCAGGGGAGGTTAAGACATTTGCCTAAGGTCAGATGGGTACTAAGAACAGGATCAAGATTTGAACATTTTGATTCTGAACAAAAGCTCTTTATGTAATAACAACACAATAACAGAGCACAGTGTTAGTTTTTAAAGACTGGGCACAAAGTGAAGGTAGGATGCAGTTCATTCCCCCAAAGACCAAAGAGCTCATAGTCTAGTAATTGGATAATGTAGCAACAGATAATATATTTTTAAAAATGTTATTTAATTAGTCAATTTAGAATATATTTCCTTGATTACGAGAGTCATGTTCTTTCCCTCCCCTCTACCATATCTGATGCACAATTCCACTGGGTTTTACATGTGTCACTGTTCAAGACCTATTTCCATACTATTGATATTTGCACTAGGGTGATCATTTAGAGTCTGCATCCCCAATCGTATCCCCATCGACCCATGTGATGGAGCAGTTGTTTTTCTTCTGTGTTTCTACTCCCAAAGTTCTTCCTTTGCATGTGGACAGCATTCTTTCTCATAAATCCCTCCTAATTGTCCTTGATCATTGCATTGCTACTACTAGAGAAATCTCTTACATTCGATTGTACCACAGTGTATTAGTCTCACCAACAGATAATATTGCATGACAAGTGCAGTAGAGAGTTTCAAAACAAATTGCTTCTGAGATCTAAAGGAGGTCAGTACAGAGAGATGAAGCAAGGCTTCAAAAAGGTGAGACTTGAGTAGGATGTTAAAGTCCATAAAAAATTCAACAATTCAATTTTTTAAAAACCTTTTTCCTTCTGCCTTAAAATCAATGACATGTATTGATTCTAAAGCAGAAGAGTGGTAAGGGCTAGGCAATGAGGGTTAAGTGACTTTCTCAGGATTACTCAGCTAGGAAGTGTTGGAGGCCAAATTTGAACCCAGGACCTCTCATCTCTAGGCCTGTCTCTATATCCTCTGAGCCACCGAGCTGCCCCCTCAACAATTTAAAATTTTATCATATGCCTCCTATTTAGAGGGTACTGTACTGGGCACAAGAGAAAGGCTGAATTTTCTAAGAATAGGCAATAGGCAAAGCAAAACACATATGTGAATGCAATGCATTGGTGGCAGAGAATTATCCAGTTTGCTAGGAGAATCTAGTGGCTAGGGGATAGTAACACAGGGTGCACCAAAATTCTTACTATTAAGTTATTAGAGCTTAAATTGCAGTTAGACTTTTAGCACAATCTGAAAAATCAGTCTGGAAAAATATGGTGGCCCCAAGTTGTAAAAGGCCAAGCAGAGGATTACTAAATTTGCAGTAGGGAACTCTTTTGAAGATTTTTGAGCTGAGAAGGAATATGGTCAGGTCTACCTCTAAGTATGAATGTTCTAGAATTAGTAAGAAGAATTATTTCTGAGGGAAAGGAGTAAAGGCAGAAAGAGTTTTTAGGGAATCTCTATGATAGTCTAGATGAATGGGTATCAGTATATATACTAGGATGATGGCAATAGAAATAGAAAGGAGGGATGGATTTGAGAGATATTGCAAGAATATTCGGCTCATAGGACAATAGTAAAAATCTGTCCCTGTTTAACAAATTGTCTAGTGAAAAGAAATTTTCATTTTGAACAAATGGTACCAGTTCTTTCAACAGAAAAGTCCTAGAAGTATATAATGCTAATGCATCCAGTCAACCAATGATGGAAAAATTTTTAAAGAAAATTTAATTTCCTTAATTTTGATTCCATTATCACAAAACAAACTTCAACTTCATTAGATAAATGTCTATTGTGTGCACAGCTATATCCTAAGGTGAATACAAAGATTAGAGATTCTTCTCTCATGGAACAAGCATTCTAATATAAGAATATAACACATACACAAATAATAATAATTAAGATGCAAAATGTAAGACAGACTTGCAAGTGAGGTACAAGCCAAATGCCCCCCAACCCCAGAAGAAAGACTCATTACTGACTTGAGAGATCAGAGAACCCATCATGCAGGAAATGGCAGTGGAACCATGATTTATAAAAGGGACAGGATTTCAATCAGTGGACTGTTAGGGAAGGAGAAGCAGCCTGAACAAAACAAAGGAGGCAAAATAGCCCGAGCTCTAGCTCAGAATGGCTAGAACCTAGTATGGAAGACAGCAGAATGAGATTAAGCCTAGATATGGAGAGTTTTTTGTTTTTTTTCCCAACATTAGGCTCATTCAGCAATCCTAACTTCATCTGGGAGACAAGGAGAAATCACTGACAATCTGATGTGAAAAAAGTAACAATCCTGCATCAGTCATTTACTTTCTGAACAACCATAAGAAAATCATCTTTACTCTCCAAACCTCATTTGTAAAATTTGGATAATAATACCTTCAGTATCTATTGCTCAGGACTGTTGTGGAGCTCAAATGGAATGATGCCTGTAAAGTCCTCTGCAAGCATTAAAAGGTGTCATACAAATGGCACTGTATAAATCAACTATTATTGATATTATGTCAAGATCTAAACCTAAGGAAGACTCCTCTAGAGGGAAGAGTGGAATGTGGGAACACAAGGCTATCAAAATAACCTGGGTAGGTGGTAATAAGTATCCTATGTGCCCTTTAACACTGCCCCAAATCATTTCTCTCTCTTCTCACATTACAAAATGAGGGTTGGAGCTGTAGTTTCACTGGTATGGAGAACATCCTTGTGGGGTACTTCTCTATCAGTGTAGGTTGGTACCTTCTTGGCAACTTAAGAGTTTGAAAGAGCTGCCTGGAACAATAGGAAGGTTATGTGATTTTCCCAGGGTCTCTCATAGAATATGTGTCAGAGGAAAGCCTGGAACCCAGCCAAGTCGCTGTGGCTCTAGGCCATGCCGCCTCTTAGATAGCCTTTACAATTTGCCCATTCTTTGGTGATTAATAACATACTGCTCTGACTTCTTATACTGGTGTCATATTTGCAATGCTGCTTAACTTTTATACTATTAGATCACAGCATGTTTGTCTTAGGTTCCCAGCTAGACTATAAGTCCCCTGAGGGCAAGGTATAGATCTTATTTTCTATATTCTTCAAAATGTTCTTGACCAGTAAATATTAGTTGATTAGAACTTTCCTTCTTCCAAGATCAAAGATTCCACAATTTTCCCTCTAAACCCATATGAGCCTCTCAGTTTCTTAATCTATGGATGCTAGAAGGACTAGATATAATCCTATAAGTTCCTTCTAGCTCTAAATCTATGATATTATTAATTCTTTCTTAGGGAATTCTTCATAATGACTAACAAATTCTTTTTTGAAATTTCAGTTCCCTCTAGTTCTTTTCCCTATGAAGTATTTTAGTCATCTTCATAAATAAAATTTCATCTAAGTAAAATGTCTTTAAGGCTTATTATCTCAAGATTAAATTATCTTTACCATTCACATTTACATTCACATTTCCCCATAAATGCTTTTTTACTAAGTCATTATTGTTTTGTTCTTTCCTTCAGTCTAAAAGCAGGCACCATTCTATTAAGGGCCTGATAAATATTATTTGCAGTAGAAATATTTATTTCAATAGTTTGAGTTTCAGATTTGCTGGAGCAACAGGCATCCTGAGAGAAAGACAGGAGGCAATATGGGCAAGTCAAGTCAAATTTCCACCACCACCTCAATCACTACTTCTCTTCAGGTCCTGATAGGAACAATCCAGAGCCCTGACCTCAAGAGTCTTGGGAATGGTAGCTTCCCTCTCCTTCTCCTCCCAAATCACCAGACCTACTTCAGTCCTAGTCCCTAGCAATCACTTAGGGGAGAAATCACTATGTAGAGAGAGGATCTGCCTTCTTATTAACCCCAGCAGAATCAATTAAGAGGTTATTGCAATAGTCCAGTAACAAAGTGATAAAAGTGAACAAGGTAATGTCAATATCAGAGGAGAGGAAGAAGCATACCATCACCATCACTTCTCATATGTAGGGTAGACAAGCCTGCCTAAAGAAGCAATACTCACTGAGGAAAAGGCTAGATGAACTCTATAGTGCCTTTTGGCTCACACACTAGTAATGTTATCTTAAACTATTTGCATCCTTGATGTTGGACTAAATCTGATAAATACACAGTATATTAGAGGGTAAAATAAAAATTCATAATTGGAGAAATATGGAGTTTTCTGGAATAAGCCTTGTAACATTCCAGTGATAAAAGTGGCCAAGTTATCATGTGAAAACTTAAAATGTTCAAGGTAAAAGAAAATTCAAAATGTCTTAAGTAAAGCAGAGGTTGTGATAGTCTATATAAGTCTTTGAAGTAAGCTTCTTTTCTATGACTATAGACCAGAGGGATGGTTGCTTTTCAATAAAAAGATCCAAATATTGCCAGGTCCCAGGGGAACTTTGTGAATCTAGAAATGTACTAAATGTTAGGGAAAAAATAAATAAAAAAAATAGTAAAATAGCACATAGGTAGAATCATTCATAATTTCTTTCTGACTCCTAAGTGAATTCAGGGAAAAACCTAAGCTGTCAGAAACCTCTAGTTCCCTATACACATCCCAACCCAGACTAAGAGGTAGCAGGGCTTGTAGGGTCTCACAAACACTGAGTTCCAAAACTTTAATTGTACTCGTTCCTTAAGAAATTCACTAAATCTCAGAACTTGTTTTTCAATAATCACTAAATGGGAGAAAAATTAGGATTAAACACTACACTTTTCTCACATTTATTTAACTATATTTCCTATTGTTTTACTGCACATTTATCAGGCAGTACTCTGCTATAATGGCATGTTTTTATACAGCACATCTTAGACAGAGTTTCCATTTGAATCACAGAAGGGACCTTAAGAGATCATCAATGATCAAAGTAACTTTTACTTTTAAGTTGTATTATGGTTAGTTTTATTCACAATTTCAAATCTTGAGTTCCCCCTCCCCCGGAGTGCTAGGTCTCTATAACAATATACTGTCTCAAAATAATCAACCCACAAAGTGATCAGGTTACTTTGAGTTTTGACCCAATATCTTTTCCTCTTTCTTATCTCCTACTTCTACCATTATTCACTTGTGTATAAAATCTTCAGATCTTTGGAGGCAAACTATATGAATCTAATAGAAAAATAATAAATATGACTAGGCTGCTGATAATTTTTAATCTTGTTTCATTGATAATATTTTTACATTACATTAATCTATGTCTTACCTTCTCCCCTACCCAGTAAGCCTTCCCTTGTGAAAAATTAAAGGAGAGGGGGTAGCTAGGAAGCTCAGTGGATTGAGAGCCAGGCCCAGAGATGGGAGGTCCTGGGTTCAAATTTGACCTCACATTACCTAGCTGTGTGATCCTAGGCAAGTTTAGCCCCCATTGCCTAACCCTTAACACTCTTCTGCCTTGGAACCAATACACAATATTGATTCTAAGGCAAAAGGTAAGGGTTTGGTGTTTTTTTTTTTTTAAAGAAAAGAATAAAGGAGAAAAAAAACAATTAACTAAAAACTAACCAACACATCAACTTTGCCTGACAATATATATAAGAGTCTACATCCATTAACTACATTTTCTTAGAATTAGCAAGTGCCTTAAATTCTTTACAGGACTAAAACATGAAACTGATATTATTACTATGGCTATAAAGATTGATGGTTTGATCCATATATTTTTGGATTTTTTTAAACATACTAAATAAATAACTTGCTGAACTGGTTGTTAAAAAAACACACATTAAACTATGAAAACAGTCGAGTAATAGGCTAAAAATGTATAAACCCTAAATGCTTAATAAGCACAAAAAAAAGAGATTCTTGAAATAGTTGTATGAAATGTGTGGGAAGCAGTGGCTTATATTCCCTTTCAACGAGGTGGTAAGAAGATTCCTTGATATTGCCATGACAAATTAGACTGTGTTGGAAAAGAAAAACTAAATGAAAATACTAAACCAAAGTAGGGTTTGGCTTACTAATGTTTCACACAAAAATGAATACTAAAAAGCCAGAATTTTACTCAGACTTTTTCTGAGGGTTACAATTTTCTTGCCCAATTTATCATCTAGATTTGATCATAAGAATAGAGTGAAAAAGAAGTATTAAATCATATTTATGATTAAAACACAAGAAGTTCCACATTTGAACCTGAACTTATCAGTTTCTGAGATGCTATGTAAGAAAATTAAAATGGCCCTTAAGCTATTTGGGAAGAACTAACTCTCCTCATTTTCATCAGCAGCTTTGTTTAGTTTTGACTCTACCAACATCAGATCTTCCCCAAAATACCAACACCCCCCCATATTTTTCAGCTTCCATATTATATGTTCTTCTCCCATTAGATTGTAGGTTTCTGAAGGGCAGGGACTGTCTTTCTTTTTCTTATTTGTATCCCTAGCACTTAGCATAGTGCCTGGCACATAGTAAGCACTTAATAAACATTTATTGCTTATATCTGTTGACTAACAGCTGAACAAGATCAAATACATGGATATCTATGCGAGAGGCTGATACACAATCTAAAAGAAAAATGGGGTTATTTTACAAACTATATCAGAAATGAAAGATACCAAAAGAATGGAAAAAAATCAGGTGTGGTAGTCTCATTCAAGAAAGACAACTAAGAGAACATTAATGACCACAAAATCATATATCCATTTTTTATAGCTTTATATCAAAGAATCAGCATAGAGAATACAAGCTCTTTGTGCTTACTGTTTAGTGACTACAAAAAAAGCATTTTACTTGGTACAGCAAAACAGCCATTTGGGATCTTCTCTAAAAAGAAGTTTTAGGTATGTCAGAATCATACAAGAATCCCTGATAAATGCACATACCTAACATATGCACATACATAACCTTAGTTTAACAAACCTCAAGTTATTAACATTGAGATACAAACTCTAAGATAGAAGGGCAAGAACTAGACAAACTGAGTTAAATGACTTGCCCAGGATAAGATAGCAGGAAGTATCTGAGGCTAGGTCAACAAGTATTTATTCAGCACCTATTATGTGTTAGGCATCATGCTGAGCATTAAAGAAACCAAGACAAGCAAAAATGATCCCTGCCTTCAAGAAGTTTATAATGTAATGGGAGGAGACAAATATGAAAACAACTATGTACTAACCAAATAAATACAGGTGAGATTGGAGATAATTTCAAAGAGGAGGTGCTAACACACTAAGGGACGTAAGGAAAGGTCTTGTACAAGGTGGGATTTGAAGGACAGAGAAAATACCAGTCAAGAGGAACTATCCATGAAAATGCCTAAAGGAAAGAGACAAAAGTTATGTTGAAGGAAAAGCAAGGAGCCCAGAGCCACTAGATTACAAAATACATAACAAGGAGTAAGGTGTAAGAAGCCTGGAAAGGTAGGAAGGGGCCAGGTAATGAACAGTTTAAAAAAAAAAGGGGGTTTCTGTATTTGATCCTAGAGATAAAAGGGAACTTCTGGAGTTTATAGAATAGGGCATGCATCCGATAGTCAGATGGCACATTAGGAAGATTACTTTGACAACAGGTTGGAAGACAAACTGCAGAAAAAGAACTTTGAGGCAAGGAGATCCACCAGCAGACTATTGCAATAGTCCAGGTATGAGGTGATGAGGGCCTGCACCAGAGTGATGGCAGTGGAGAAAACGAGGAATGGATATGTGAGAGAGATTTCAGGGGTAAAATCAACAGAACTTCCCAATAGATTAGATATAGAAGGTGAAAGAATGAGGAGTAGAGGATGACATCTAGGTTGCAAGCTCGAGTAACTGGGAGAATGGTGGTGCCTTCAACAGCAATAGGAAAGTTAGAAAGAAGGGAGCATTTGGGGAAGGATGAGTTCAATTTTTGATATGGTGAATTTCAGATATCAATTTCAGATTCAGTTTGAGATGTCTAATGGGATTACTAATCAGATCAACAAGTGAAATAATTATACAGGAAAAGAAAAGAGGGCCCTTAATAGAGCTTGAAGGTCTAGCAAAAAACAAAACAAAACAAAACAAAAAACTGAAAAAGAGTTTTAGTCATGGAAGAGAGGAAAGATTCTGTATGCCTGCAAGGGATGGAGAGATCAGATGAGGATTTCTTAAGGATGAGGGAAGAAATGGGCATATAAAGACATATATCTTAAAGATAGAATATATTTCCTATACTTGTTTACAGAAGACAATGTTTTGATTATATTATGCCCTAGAATATTAATGGGTCTCCTAAATAGGATCAATTATTACTCTAAAGACATGAGGGGAAAACTTCTTAGAAAGAGATCTATTCAGATTATGACATGAAGTTGAAAGGTGAGTCCAATGAATTACTATATTGGTACATAAATCTAGAACAAATTGAAGAAAGATAGTAAGTTGGGTAAAGAACTGAAAAGAAAAGAGAGAGCTAGATTATATTTTGGAAACTGTCAAGTGTTTTAAATGATCCCAATCGATGGGGACATGATTGGGGATATAGACTCTAAGAGATCACCCTAATGCAAATGTTAATAAATGGAAATAGGTCTTGAACAATAACACATGTAAAACCCAGTGGAATTGCGCATCAGCTACGGGAGAGGGGTGGGGGAATGGGAGGGAAAGAACATGAATCATGTAACCAAGGAAAAATATTCTAAATCAATTAATTAAATAAAAATTTTCAATTCTAAATAAATAAATTATCCCAAGCATAACGTTTGAATAAAAATGTTTTCCTGATATACATATATATATGTATATCATATGTCATCACAAAAAAATCAAAACTGTAGGTGGCCAAAAGGTTAACGGGCAGTTCCATAGTTCATTTGACATCATTTGTTAAATGTTTCTGTATTGGTCATTATGATAGGTGTATAAAAAGAATGCAAAGAAAAATGAAATGGTCCTGCCTTCAAGGAATTTATATTCTAATCAGGAAAACCACAAGCACTATTCACACAACAATAAATTAAAAATATTTATCAAATAATTTGGAGGAGCCCTATCAATTGGAAAGATAAGAAAAGGCTGTGTAGGAAGTGGCACTTGAGATGAACTTTAAAGGAGTAGAAGCAAAAAAGAAGCAAAAAAGCTTTCTAAGCTTTTTTTCTAAGAAGCAAAAAAATAATCCAGGTCTAGGTGACAGCCTGTGAAAAGCCATGGAGATGAAAGACGGAATATCATTAGAAGAACAAGCAGCAAGCCTTTCTGGTTAGAACATAACAGTATTTATGCAATAGAGTAATGTGTAATTAACCTGGACACATAGGCTGAAGCTAAAAAGTGAAGGGCTTTGAAAGAGAAATATCTAAAAGGCACAAATAGGCTACATATCTTTTCAAAGACGACATGCAGAAGATGTGAAATAAAGAATATCATTTAAGAAATGTATGACGGGGGGCAGCTGGGTAGCTCAATGGATTGAGAGCCAGGCCTAGAAATGGGAGGTCCTACGTTCAAATCTGGCCTCAGACACTTCCTAGCTGTGTGACCCTGGGCAAGTCACTTGACCCCCATTGCCTAGCCCTTACTGATCTTCTGCCTTAGAATCAACGCAGAGTATTGATTCTAAGTCAGAAGGTAAGGGTTTAAAAAAGTGTATGATCAAAAAAGGAACTTGGTCAGGCATATGGAAAAAGGAGAGTAAATGTTGGATGGACCAAATGTTGCATGGTACCTATTGTAATAGAGGAAAAGCAAATTCAACTTGCTGAAAGAGCAACTCAAGCAGGGGAAGGGCAAGAAGGACAGAGAATTCCAGAGAAGGAACAGAAGAGCTGAGAAGATCCAAGCAGTTCACTTCTCTTTGGGGAACGCTTCAGAGAGGTTGGTCTGAGAGAACCTCTGAGTTGTTATCATCCTTCTGTGAATCCAGACCCCCTGAATCCAGTGGAAGACAACAGGAGTGGATAGGACTTTGTCATAAAAGCTATCCACCCCCCAGGAAGATTTCCTCTCTATCCCTCTAAAGCAGTCCTTGAACTTCATATCATAACTAGGACAGAGAGAAGTCAGGACAGCTTTCACAACTGACCCCAGAGGGTTTGGCAGGCAAAGCCTGACCCTGCAGGATTTGGGGAGAAGGGAGTCAGTTGTTAGCCTTTAGGGACTTCCTACTTCCCACTTTCCCATTACCTTATCCCACCATCTTACTTGCCCTACCTTATGTGAGTTCCTTAAGAATAGCTGTTTGATTAGATCAAGTGCCTGCTTCATAATATCTAGGAAGAGAGACCTGAAGCTTGGGGAAGAAAGCTACACCTTCTCCTCAGGGAGGGAGAAGCAATTCAGTCCTGGACTTTGTTTCAATCCAGTCTCTAAAGAAATATAGTCTGTGACTCTGAAAGACAACTAGTGTGGGTTTTACTAGGGAAAGAGAGAGGAGAAACAATCTATCCCCCCTCTCCAACTTTTAGCTCTATTCCATCTCTATCCATACTCTAGTCCTAAATTGAGTGGTGGGTGACTCCATTTCTCCCCCTCCATTACACTATGATTTAATAAAGTATAGACTAGTTCTAAAACTCTATCCTATCTATGCTTTAGGTTTTTGTTTGTTTTAATGAGAAGGAAGCATCTAAATGTGTCACAATTCTGGATTATTGTGAATTTACCAAAAATATTCACATAATCTATTTCAAAAGCGATCAAATTTTCTGTAGAAAATATTTTATGTCAAATTTAAAACAGTAGTCTTATTAGAACAATCCATTTAAGCCCTTTAACTTGAAACACAGCTCAGTTGTATCTTGTGCAATGGAAAACCATAATTACATATTGTAAAAGACCTACTGAAATCAATATAAGGTATCTCAAGTAAGTACTCTGCAATGAAAGTATAAAAAATATGAAATTATACTAGTAATAAATCATTTATCTGAAATTATGAAGTGAAAGTTATAGTCTGTATGACTTTTGTGAAAACTATCCTTTTTTTTTAAATAGCATTTTACTTACATTTTTCAACAATACACACTTTTATAAATGTCTGGCAAAAAAACCCCAATGTGTTTTAGATACAAATATTAAAAAAAAATCCCTTCCCTTAAAGGGATTTCAGTTCACTCATTCAACAAAAAACAATGAGATATCTGTTTCCATTTTTTGTTATCTCTGCCAATCAGAGTTATTTTAATTTACATTTCTCTTACTATTAGTGATTTGGAGCAAAGTTTTATCTGGGCAGGAAGTCCATGCATTTACTAAACAGCTACTTTGTGCCAGAAACAAAAAAAGGTAAAAGATAGTCTGCTCTCAAGGAGTTTGTTGAGACAATATGAAAACTATGCACAGACTATATACAGGATAAATTGGAGTAATCAATAGAGGAAGGCATTAGCATTAAGAGTCCTCAGGAAAGGCTTTTCAAAGATTTTTAGCTAAGACTTGAAGAAAGTTAGGAGGCAGAAATGAAAGGGGAAGAGTATTCAAGCATGGAAATTTTCTATACTGTAATTATTATTTTTATTTGGAAAGCTGTTCATATCTTTTGTTTGGGGAAAGATGCCTAGATATTAGATATTTTTGTCATTCCTAGTATATTTTGTATATTAGTCTTTTAATGAAAACATTTTTTCTAATTCTACCATTTCTCTTCTAGACCTATCTTAATTGGCTCTATTCATGTAAAAGTTTTTTTTAAATATAGCCAAACTATCTTTTTTATCTTTTGTGATCTTCCTAACCACTTGTTTGGTTAAGAATTTTCTACTCTAGCCAAAATGCTTGTTTCCTTCCTTCGTCCCTGTGCTAATATAGTGCAAAATGTTGATCTAAACCAAATTTCTTAAAACTTTCTTTTTTCCTAGCAATTCTTGTCAAAAAGGAAGTCCTTCCCCCAACAATTTGTTTTTTAGGTATATCAAATACTGAACTATTATTTTATATTACTTTTATTTATTGCTTATTTAGTCTGATCTACATTTATGTTTCTTAACTTATACCGACTAGTTTTTATAACTCCTGCTTTATAATTGAAATAATAGGATACACTGAGGTGTATGGGAACCCTCAGTGTCCCTCAGTGAAGTAAGGCTGATGGCCTTATCTACTGGGACCAGTGAGCAACCAGTCCTCCAATCAGTGTTGGTATAAAGGTAAAAGATTTATTAATAATATAACAAAAGGATTAGGAAGGGAGGCTTAAGGAACAAGTTTCCCCAACATTATGATTCTCACTTTCCTCTCCCTTCTGGCATGGGAAAGCCTTTGTTTTTCTTGACACTCCTAAGCCCTTTCCTGTCTCTTTACTAATTTCCCCAAGCCCTCTCTGTCTCTACCTGACTCTAATTAATCCTCCTTGTTGGTTTCACAAGATGTAATAGTTCTTTAAGAAGACCAAGGAATGAACTCTTGATAGCAGAATTCAACCCAGCTGGTCCAGGCGCTGAGCTTGGCCTCAGCCTCATGCCAACACTGACTCTTGATTAGATCAGGCTTGATATCATAAAAGATCTTTGATGTCTCTCTTCTAGTGAGGAAAGGTACTTCCCAGAAATCCCAATGGTTTCCCTTCAACCTCAAAGTAGATTTGATAATAGCAGGATCAGCAGAGCTTGGCTACCTCCACTTCTCTCAGCTCCAGGGAACAGGAAGCCAAATCCCTTCAAATTCTCTCTCTGGATTCCAGAATCTCTGGTCACTGAGTTCCTAGCATGCAGACAACCTAACCTCTGCAAATATGCAGATATGTCTAAGGTTTTCCTCCATTAGGGTATCCATCCCCAATAAATGTTCTCCCGCTTCAATAAGCTTGTTTAGGTGACTCTCCAGACTCCTGCCTAAGCCTCTTAAACTTAGACCAGGTATCTGGTCTTTTGGAGTTGGCCTTCATTGTCTCAATGATTGATTCCCTAGCCTTTCCTAGATAGCTGCATGCCTCCACCAAATTTAATTCAAAGTCCAAGGATTCAGTGGGTCAGGGTGTTAGGACTGGATTTCTATTGATTTGATCAATAAAGTGTTGCTTTTCCCATTTCATTAGCTTCCATCAAGATTTCAAAGTCCTTAAAGTCAGGATCAGAGATGTGAAACACCCCCTTAAATTCTTTGTTCACTTTGTAGGGCTTGTCAAAAAATTTTAGAGTTCTGGGTTTGATGGCATCCAGATCCACTGAGGTGAATTGCCTGTAGGATTTCACATGGATCAAGACAATATCTAGAGCAATGTAAGATACATCTCTAAGTGGGAACAAATTGGCAGCATTATTCTCCAATGCCTCAGTTTCCGACTGAAGTTATATTGTCTTCACCCCCTTGCTTAGCTGGCTGCCTTGGTATAACCCCATTTGCCTTGCTTAATTCAATGCAATGAGCCTCTAGCTGATTTATTTTTAGTTGTAAAGCCAATACTAATTGTTTTAACTCAATGCCCCCATAGAATTAAAATAGCCAGCAGCTTTTAGTTGTTTAACCATGGCTACCACTACCCTTTTAAACTGGTAGGAGCCAAGTAGCAGGAGACGTACAAGAGGTGAATATAATAGCACTCATCTAAGGGATAGATCCATAATGGGAAGTATAGTTTTACATCCCATTAGTTGGTATAAGTATTCTGGTAATACTACCAGGAAAAACCATGGTATCATAGTTATTTGGTCTGAATATTGTTATGTCCTCGACTTATTTTTTCTCATTGTTTCCTTTGAGATTCTTTTTTTCAAATAAATTTCTTTTCATTTTGAAAAAGTAGTCCTTTAGTAGCTTGATTGGCATGGTATGCAATTTGCAAATTGATTTAGACAATATTATCACTTTAATCATATTGGAATAGCCCAACTACAAGTTTAAAACCCTCCCATTATGTTTCATTTTTTTCCTTGTAAAGAGCATTTTACAGTGGATTAATATAGATCTTATTCATTTTAATTTAAGTGAACTTCCTCTTATGGTATAGAAATAATAACTTTGATCCACTGTTTATAAAGGGGGAAGATGTATGAAATTGTTAGATTTTAGATCTGTATTTTAGAAAATCACTTTGGCATCTAAGTGAAGGATGTTTAGAGTGGGGAAAAACTTAAGAGAAACCAACCAAAAGGCTAAATGCAAGTCCAGGAATTAGGTGACAAGGACTTGTATCAGAGTGGTAGCTGTCTAAGTAGAGAGATGCTATGAAAGTAGAAATGATAAAACTTGTTAACAGACCAGATATGTAAGTTGAGTGAGCAGTGATGATATCTAGATTGCAAACCTGGGTGACCATGAGAATAAATGGTATCCTAAACAATAACAAGGAAGTTCAGAGGAGAGAGTTTAGGTGAAAAGTTTACGAGTTCTAGGTTTTGGACATAGTGAATTTCCTTTTTTTTTTTTTAATATATTTTATTTGATCATTTCCAAGCATTATTCGTTAAAGATCATTTTCTTTTCCTCCCCCCCACCCCCCATAGCCGACGCGTAAGTCCACTGGGCATTAGATGTTTTCTTGATTTGAACCCATTGCTTTGTTGATAGTATTTGCATTAGAGTGTTCATTTAGAGTCTGTCCTCTGTCATGTCCCCTCAACCTCTGTATTCAGGCAGTTGCTTTTCCTCGGTGTTTCCACTCCCATAGTTTATCCTTTGCTTATGAATGGTGTTTTTTTCTCCTGGATCCCTGCAAGTTGTTCAGGGACATTACACCGCCACTAATGGAGAAGTCCATTACATTCGATTATACCACAGTGTATTAGTCTCTGTGTACAATGTTCTCCTGGTTCTGCTCCTCTCGCTCTGCATCACTTCCTGGAGGTTGTTCCAGTCTCCATGGAACTTCTCCACTTTATTATTCCTTTTAGCACAATAGTACTCCATCACCAACATATACCATAGTTTGTTCAGCCATTCCCCAATTGATGGGCATCCCCTCGTTTTCCAGTTTTGGGCCACCACAAAGAGCGCAGCTATGAATATTTTTGTACAAGTCTTTTTTGGACATAGTGAATTTAAAATGTCTATGTGATATCCAGTTCAAGATGTCCAGGAGTCATGATGTGAGATTGGAGCTCAAGAGAAAAATTAGACCTGGATAAACAGACCTGGGCATCATCTGCATAGAGAAGATAACTAAACATATGGAAGATGATGAAATCACTAAACCAGACAGTATAGAGGGGAAAAAAAAACAGGGTCCAAGACATAATATTTGAGTATACCCACCATTAGTGAACATGATCTGGAAAAGAGACTGAAAAGGAAGAGAAGAACCCAGGAGAGAGTAATGTCACAAAAATTTAGAGGAGAGGGTATCAGGAAGAAGACACTGATTGGCTATGTCAAAAGTTATGGAGAGATCAAGATAGATGAAGACTGAGAAAGAGCCATTATATATGGCAATTAAGAAATCACTGGTAAGTATGGAGAAGTCTTTTCCTGAAAGGTGGTCCGGTAGAAACTGCATCAAAGTTTCTTTCAGGTTATCAACTACTACATTTATTTTAAACATAGAGATGAAAACTTACCAAATTACCTTTCTAATCATATTTCATTTTCCTCCCCTTCTCCTATTCTAGGTTTTCAAGAAGCTAGACTTGTAGCTCTACAAACAAATCTCATACTATTCCACTTAGTTTTACTTGGGATGCTCTCCTCTTAAGCTCCACTTACTGACCAATCTAGTGTTTAAGACAATGCTCATATTCCATGACATTTGCCTTAATCCCCAAAGCTTATTTCTCTCTACATCTTATCCAATAGTATTTTGTACTTGTATGTACTTAAAGAGTATTCTAATTAGAATTATATTTGTCTGGGTGTGTTTTATTATCCTTACCAAATTATGAGTACATAGTAGACAGGAATTAGGTCTTATGTACCTTTGTAATTTTCTCAGGCCTAGAGCAATGCATGGCTCACTGCGAGTGCTTAATAAATGTTTGTTGAATTGAAACATGAACTAAATTAACCCTGAAGAAAGAGAGAAAAGAAAGCCAGAGTAGTACTGTGATGTAATGGGAAGATGGCTGACTTAGAAAAATTATATTTTGGCTCCAGCTCTGCCAAAAACTAACTGTATGGTCTTTGACAAGTCAGTTTACCTATATAGGTCTCATTTCTACAAAATCAGTAAATAAACTAGGTAACAGCTAAGATTCTTTTCATGCCTAGTTTCCCATATTATGCTTTTCCAGTTTGGGGAGATAAAAGAATCCAGATAGTTGTTATTAGGAAAATGTCTATTCTGTCTTCTAATGAGTCAATGAGTCAATCAAAAAATATAAATTAAGTGCCTAGTATGTACCAGACACTGCTAAATGTTGGGAGACACAATGGCAAAAATCAGTCAATCAATAAACATTTATTAAGTGCCTGCAATGTGCCTAAATCTGATTATACAAAAGGAAGCAAAAGATGATCCTTGCTTTCAAGGAGCTCATAACTTAATATAGGAAATAACAAATATATACAAATATGTTACATACAAATAATTAACAGAGGGGAAGGCAATAGGAGTAAGAGGGGTTGGGAAAGGCTTCCCAGAAAAGATGAGATTCTAACTGAGGCTTGAAGGAAGCCAGGGAAGTTAGTAGCTGAAGTTGAGAAGAAATGGTATTCCAGGCAGACAGAGAAAATGCTCAGAGCTAAAAGATGGGATGTCCTCCTTCATGGAACAGCCAGGAGACCAGTGTCACTGGATCAAAGAGGTCATAGAGTTCTTTGTAAGGTATAAGAAGACTTGAAAGATAGGAGGAGGTTAGGTTATAAAGGGCTTTAAATGCCCATCAGAGGATTTTGCATTTGATCCTGGAAGTGATAGGGAGCCACTGTAGTTTATTGAGTAGAAGAGAGATACAGTTGGGGGAAAAAGATAATCTTTGACCTCAAGGAGCTCATGTTCTAATGGAAAAGAGTCTTAATTCTGGAATATTAAAGCCTGACAGGGAATATGAAATCAAGCAATAATCCTCAAATATATTTATAGC